>NC_054061.1:45050314-45386814 GCF_017639655.2 Falco naumanni
TTCAAAATCAGCTGTTGTTCAATGTTTCAGAAGTAGCCTGGAGCTGGATGAATCATTCTAGCCAAACTGTAAAAATGGCATGTTTTGGGGACACACTCTGCAGAAAGGTCAAGAATGGGGTAGAGTGTTGGGCAAATGGCTATTTAAAAACAAGTAAGCAAAAATCCATATTATTGAATGAGCAGATGGTGGTCTATACTGTGAAACTTGAGCTGGAAAATTAACACCTCAGTGGTATTTAACAAGGGTAGGTACAATAAGAGGCATAAGAATATTTGAAGAGAGAACTATACAGGATGGTCTGGAAAATTGAATAATTCATTTATTAGCATTGGATATTGTTGATTGTGATATATGTAAGCAAGTTGCTGCTTAAAGTAATAGCAGAAGAATATAGCCTAGAAAAGCTATGTGAATGTGGAAAATAAGTCTCACTTCCATTTTTAAGGGAATTATTTGGTATATTAAAAGTAAATGAACCAAACCATAGGTTAATAAAGCTCATTTTGCAATCTCAGCATAAGATATATTGTATTCTTGGGAAAATGCACTTCCTTTGCTTCTAAGGTATCGCGAGTATCGCATTTTCTAAGACTATTTTGAGAATTCCACAACTGTTGCTTTGGAAAAGAGAATTGCAGTTTTGTTGGTTTAGTTTAAAGAGCGGGCCAAGTGTGTTCTGCCATGAAGTACCTGAGATTAGACTTTTGTATGAAAATGGCAGCAAAAAGTACTAGTTCTTGCATTGTGATTTTTGGAGTATTTGCTAGTATGGACTGACTGTTTTTGGCTCCTGTTGGAGCACTGGCTGTTTTTCTCATTTCCTCTTACATCCTTGTATCCAAAAATATGTAATTTCCTAATACAAATTTCCTTTAAGCAGTTGTACTAATGTGCATGAAGGTGTTTTGGCTGTGTTTGGAAGGGAGAAGTTCTGCAGTATCAAGAATAAAAGCAAGAGGCGTTCGTGGGATGCTCCCTGTCCAGATGCTGTCTACAGCATAAAAGTGTACTGGAGGCCCTCCAGGGTAACACGTACAGATCCTGCACTGGATTTCACTGGCAGCTAGGTTGCTTCTAGGTTACTTTACCACTGTATTCTTCGCATTTGTTTTCTACTTTCAAGGACTTTGGAGATCTTTTAAGAAATAAGGATTAGCAAATACGAATGATCAGCATTGTTGTTGTCTGTTGATAGTGTTCACAGAACAACAGACTTTCTTACAGAGACTTGAGTGTCGTTTCCTATTTAGTGAAGATGACAGTTTTCCAAATGGAGCTAAATGTGCTTAGCATCTGCAGTTTTCAGTGGGCATTGTTACTGTCCTCAAAAGCAGGTCTATTAAATATATCTTTAAAAAACAAAGCAAAACAGGATTGCATATATGCTGGGAACAACTCACCCCTGTAATGCCTGAGGTTGTTTGCTCAGCAGCACATGCCTGGGTCAAAGGTCTGAGGGAAATTCATGTTTATCCTGGAAGTGCTCAGAAGTGGCAGCCAGCTGTTGCTGATAGCAGCAGGCACATTATCATTGTGGGTAGGTGAATTTTCTGTGTCCTCTTTTCTCATAGCTCTTTTCGTGTCACTCTTACAAGAGAGTTACAAAGATTGCTTACCCTTGCACTTTGTCATTGGTGCTACTGAAGCTGCACAGTGGTTAAACCTGCTGGCTCTTAGACCTTAGCAACGTCTAGCGGAGTGTGTGAAAAGAGATCACAGCTCATGTCTAATTATCCATGTTTGTTTAGTGTGAAAAAAACCTTAAGTGAAACCCACAGTATTTTCTTGGCCAAATATGCTGAAATAAATTTGGTATATTTTTTTCTTATATAGCCAACTCCTGTAGCTGCTACTTACAAATACGGCATAATTATGCAAGCCCCTGTAAACTTTTCATCTATTCAACTTATTTTTCTGCTAGAGGAATGTTTGATAATTATGTGGTATGGCCCCAGAATATTGCTGAAGAGGTGGGTTTCTTCCCTCTTCCTAGCCAAGCTATGTTCCTGCCTATAGTAGAAGAATACTTTTGTTGTTGTCAGATCAGATCCAGTCCTAGTAATAGCTGCAATACTGTTGGCACAACTCTCAGCCTACAGGAACACAGGGTGTTAAAATTACTTGAAAACAATTAATTCCAGGTTCTGCTCAAGTGAGAATGTAGGCAGTGGTGAAAAATGGAAAAAAAAAAAAAAAAGTACGTGTGAGGAGAGGCATGTAAAAATTAAGCATGTGTGCATGTGGAGGGGGAGTGGTATATAGTGGAAGAGAATGCAGTGGGTTTTTGGCATAGTCTCAAATTCAAGTTATTTTGCAAACAGAAGAATCTTGTTCTTAGGTTTTGCAGGCTGGTAGAAATTCTCAGTTTGTACATTCCTGCTCATGGTAAAATATAATTGCTACTTCTTCCACAAATGTGGAAAAGTTTCTTGTGAATATATGATATATTTCTGTTCATGTATTTGATCACTATTTTAATGTCTTCATGGAATGTAAAAAAAGACTCCATAAGTGTCCCAATTGCATGGGCATTTGTGTGACTTGATTCTCCTAAGACAGTACCTTATCGGAGTGATGTTCTTCCGAGTGGTTTGAATGCCTGTGTTTTCAGTTAATTTGAAGCAGCGGTGGGACTGTGTGTCAGTACATGTACCCAGTGACACATCTGCCTTTGTCATTAAGTTCATGGCTTGAAGAAAAGCCTTACTCAAACTGTGGATCCTGTTATAGGCATTTAACCCAGGGCTGTGATGGCTTTAAGACTGAAAGAATAATTTGAACGGTGCTTTAGCATGCAAATGACTTGGTCGACTGTTGAAGTGTGTGTTTGCTGGCCATTTGTGTACTCATTCTCGGAAACATTTATTAGGGATTAAGTTTCAGGAAGCTACGTGTTAGCTTGCTCCTGCAGGCTGTGTCTCTGGTGCCATGGGCTTGTGTTGGCAGCTGCGAGGGCACAGCTTAGCTCAGAGCGTGGTGGGAGCGCGCTTTTCACTGGGGCTCTGGCTGGCAAGTTTTAGTTGAATGTGATGAACTACTTTTGCTCAGATGGTGAGTCTGCCAAAGTCACGTATTACCATTTCTGTGGTTGTGTATCTAGTGCAGGAGATTTGTACCTGTCTTGTTTTCCCCGAGTTCAGAGGGAGAAGGTGGTTAAGCATCTGGAAGAGAAGGAGCAGGAGGAGTCTCATAAATGGGATGTACTGTGGGACTGTGGGATTAGTTGCTGTAGCATGTTGTATTGCTCATAGATTCCACTGTGGAATGTCTGTCCCTCTTACTATACTTCTTTCATGCCTTTTAATGGTTTAATTATGGTCATAAATGAAATAGATGCACTTCATTCAGTGAAGGAAACAGGGGAATGACATTTCAACCCAAATATTTGTTTTGCACTGTATTAAAACTGTAGGGTTTTTTAAATGGCGTTTGGTATGTTGGTGAACAGTATATGCCTGTTACGGTTGTTACCTCTAACAAGTAGTACCTTCAAATACTGACTGGGAGCACTGCGCTTTCAGATGGCTTTTTTTGGAGAAGGAAAAAAGTCTGAGCAACTGTTTCCGTATTTTGATGACTTCCATGTTTGTTTTCTAAAACATGTAACATGCACCTGGTAGATGGATGTGATACTCCTTTTGTTTTCCATGAACTTTAAATGGAGATGGCATGTGTAGTGGGGGTACAGAGACCTGCAAATGTGAAGAAGTTCAAATTTGAATTCAGAGGTTTTCTGTGGCATGAATGGCCAGCAGCCCAGGTGCAGGAGGCAGGAATTCCTGATTTCTGTCATGTGCTTGCTTACTTGAGCCTGCAGAGTGAGCGTGTCCACAGAACCACAGCACTAACCTGTATGGTCAGTGCCAGCATCCACTTCGTCACAGCCTGTTCTGTGGCCAGAGCTGGGGCAGCGGTGGTGGGCCAGGGCCATGGTGCGTGCGGGCTGTGGCGTGAGAGCGAGATTGCGGTATGGGGGCAGCAGGGACGGGCAGTTATTCTTTCTTTGCAGGTAGCCAGGGACTGCAGGGTCACCTCTGCTTTGTTGCAGCTGCCCTTGCTCGCTTGTCCTGCCTGCCTGGGCTGGCACCCGACCGCCGTTGCTGCCCGCTGTGCGGTGGCAGGGCTGTGCCCAGCTGGTGTGGTGGGACCCGCGCAGTGGCAGCGAGCCCGAGGCAGGCATGGCAGCTGTGGGCCACAGGGGCTGGGGCCTCTGCTCTCCAGTTTGTTCCGTGAAATGGTGCGCTTGTCGTTCCTTGAGTTAAACCCCATGTTGTTATAAGAGGATTTCATGTAGTAACAGGCACTGCCGTGTTAGAAGAGCTGAGTGGAAATCCCTTTGACATTATTTCTTCCGTAAGTTTATCATAGATTAATTATAAAACTGCCTAATACATGTTTTACAGTATCACTTCATGCTGAAGTCTGTTTCTGGCACGGATGTGGTTCCTTCTTTTAAATCTGAAGGAATGTATAGTGTGTAAGGGAGAAATTAAAACTGTGTTATACAGGTTTCACTTGCTATTTGACAGTATGAAAAATGTGAGTTATCTCCTGGTTATAGCCAGAGAGTGGCATCTGAAATGGAAACTGTATTTTTGAAACATGACTTTGGAGCAGACTGTACCACTTCTTGTAAGAAAAGTGCTTTCTGCTAATGAAGATGAGATCTGCAAAACCTATTTGAAATCCTTAGAGGCTGGGCTCTGGACTGTTAGCGGAAAGGTTTTATTTTTCCATGTGACTTTCAGAAAGTCAGTTATAAGTGGCCTTTCCAGAACAACAGGTATGTTTGTAGTTCCAGTTTTGCTTTGTAGTACCTTGCCCCTCATCCTTATGCTGCTTTTGACTTCTTTTCCCAGCCTCTGTCATAATCCGTTTCCTAAATAAGGCAGAACAAATAAAATGAAAATCATAATCCTTCAAGTGCCAAGCCTCCAGGCAACAGAGAGTAGTGGTGTACTTGGCCATGGCTTTGGACTGGTAGTTGGAAAATGTAACTATGGAGTAGCAGATAAGGAGAATCACCTTAAAATAGCTGTTAACAGGCTGGCAGTGATGGGTATCTCTGTAAAAAGTGTCACAGACAAGTCCCCTGCTGACACAGTTACTGCCTGTATTTTTCTGGGAGAATTTTTTTTTTTTTTTTTGAGAATCCCAGTCCCATGGTTTAGCTCCTGTTTCCATTAGCAGCCCAAGTGTACGGAACAATCTCTCTGTGCTAATTAGTCCGTGGTGTTCCTTGTCCTGTGACTTGCTTCTCTTTTGAGAAGCTAAATCCAGGCACGAAGCAGAGGTGGTGCCAGCAGTATTCAAACAGAGCGTCTGTCCCATTGACCACCTTCAGTTATGTTTAGATATTGTGGGGATTAAGGTGTTCCTGTCCTCCCCATTGGTCAAGTTAAAAAACTGTTGAGACCAAACCAGTGCAGAGGACTGAAAATACAGCTCAAACAGAAGGCTCTAGATGTCCATGTTGAGATCAGGGGTCTGTGCCTGAAGGTTTAAAACATTTAATAGACAATTAGTGACTGGTGATTTGGTAGTAAAATTTGATCTAAATATGAATTAGTGGTAGTTACTGTCATTTCTTCATTTTGTTAATCCATTGAAAATCTTTGCAAGCAAGTACTGGGAGTGTGAGGAGAAAAGGATACAGGGGTCTATCTATCTGTCAGGTCAGGGGTAGAAGAAGTTTCATAGCATTTAGCTTTATCACTTTCCAAATTTGCTCCCCATGTGTGTACGGGGTCTTTCTGAAAACAGAGTGAAGCGTGCAGTCTGCAGTGGCAACATTGTTACCTGAGAACAGGAACCCTGAATTGAAAATTTGTGCTCAATGAAGTTTGCAAAGTTGGAATTTATTTACACCACTATTTTATTCTGGTTGTATGTGGAAACGGCTAATGGTTTGTTACTCAGAAACACTTTCAGTGATTTCTGTGCCAATCTGTTAAAGCTCAGAGCTGGCATTCGTGATGTGATGCTGTTACTTTTAAAGAAAGGATGGCAAAGACATGGTGCCTTGTTTGGGGTAGAAGATATGTGGAAAAGTAAAGAATTTGAGGAATGAAGAAAGCTTTGGGAGGTAGCGGGGTATCAGAGCTCAGTGCAGGCTGTGGTATTTTTTGTATTTGTTTAAATAAAAATGTAATTTACTCAATGGAACCCTCTTTGATGAACAGGATTCGCTTTCAAAAAGAGTTGAAGATACTCTCCATCCTTTGACTTGATTTCTTTTGAGTGAGTGTTTATTCCAAAACAGAACTGTAATGAATTGCTGATACTTCAGAGAAGAAAAAATACGTTGTGAAAATTGTATGTTGTCCTTAACAGTTCCAGTCTATAAGGAAGGAAAAGAATTTCAGTGTGGAGTGAGGGAATGCATCCAGGAGCTTAGAGGTTTTCTGAATTTCTTATGATAAGGTTTTATCATTTTAACTGCAGCTTCCCTTTTGGAAGCGACCTGGGTAGTTTCATGAGCCATATTGGAGGGCGTTCAGATAGCTGTGAGCAGGAACTACTCCCAGTTCTCACTGTTGTTGCCATTAGCCGAGAAGGAGCCACAGCCACCTACCAAACTTCTCAAGAATTACAAGCGAAAGTAGGGAGGGTTTTAAAATCTGCACCTTACTGCTTAATATTCTGTTAAAACAGAAAGCTTTTTCTGATGTATTTTGCTTTGGATCTTAATAACTCTTTGGGCTACTTTTGATTAAATTAAGTTACAGCCATTCTACTTGACGTTTACCCAGCTGTTGTTGCTGAACACCAGTCAGCAGCAGCCGACAAAGGGAGTCCTGGTGCCTGCCTGCCTGTGGGCAGTGAGTTCCCACCTCCTTTCGCTTTCTGGGAATATGTGGGTTTATAAGCCATATTTTCTACGTACAGTTATTGAAAGGGCTGGTCCAGACCTGGATCAAGTCAGTAAGATCTCTTGATGCCTTTTTGAGGCTTGAGTAGTGCTCAGCGTAACTGATGAGATGGAGTTTTTCTTGCCTCAGCCGTTGCGTTCAGGTGTACCATAGTATTGCAGTGAGGTAGGGTCGGTGTAGGTGCTCGAGGCTCGCACGGAGGGATGGGTGTTGCGCTGGTCCCTCTCTTGAGAGGGAGGGCTCGTGCCTGTCCCTGTTACACGTGGTGGCTGCACCTTGCACATGGAGGTACAGTGGGGTCACCGGCACCCGTGCAATGCAGGCACCATCCACCTGGGCCAGGACTGCGATTCGGTGAGGCCGGTTAGTTAAACTGGCATTGCGTGCCAATACGGAGCTCTAATCCTGTAGGATTATCTCAAGTTTGGCCATGAACCTGAGGTTGTAAGGGAGTAAATCTGTCCCTGCAGATGCTGATAATTGGCAATGGAGCTTCAGTCATTGCATTTCTCCAAGAGGTAATCAAGAGAAAGCAATAATTAATCTAATTCTAACCAACAGAGCAACAAAACTGATGTATTTGGTTTGAAATTAGAATTTTGGTTTAAATTGGAAGGTGCATGTTTCAATTATGGGGTGTAACTGGAGCTGAAGAGCATTGTTATTTTGTGCCAGGGTATGAGAGAATTCTGATTTTTTCCCCGACATTGTCACTTGATAGACACTTCTTTTTATCTACAGAAATGTAATGTAATGAGCTATTAAAAGAAGTGAATTTAACACCTGTGGTGTCTGATTGGCTCAGGGAAAACCTTAGGTTTTTATAGTATATATTTAAGCAAGGTGAATGCAGAAAATCAGGATTCAAGTAGTATGAAGCATCTGATTCTGTAATTTACATGAGGAATAGTAGTAGTATTTTCTTTTGCCTGACTTTTAGCTCATATGGTAAACGTTAGCTACTAAGTTATCATAACTCAAATCACAAAAAGCTAAGGCTCCAACAGGAACTAATGCTCAGACATGTTTATGCTCGGTATACTGTATGGCTGAGCTTTTGTTTTCTGCATAGTAATAAGGCAAACCTGCCATGGGATGGAAAATCAGTGAATGCCTGCATGTTGGGGACTCTGGGGTTGTCATCTCTGACTGCAGTTTTGACATGGGGGAATTGCTTCGGTATCTAAATACGGATTCTGGAGCCTGACTTTGGGCATTCAGACCTGGACTGATAGTGACTGTAGCCTGTGTACACCTTCAGGGAGAAGTTCTAATGAACAAAATAAGGAAGTTCTTTGGTTTTAATCTGCGTGTTTCACCTGCCAATATAAGGAGACAGCAATAGCTAAGAAAGCATCTCCTCACACACGCCCCTCCCCCCCCTCCCCCCTTACCTCTTTCCTTTTGGGAAGGTTTTGCTTGCCACTGAGAAAGCTAAAATGGAACATGTGTAGCTGCAGAGAAACCTAACTCGTTCTTGGCGTAATGAGCTCAAACTTGATTAAAATTCTTCTATTAAAACCCAGCCAAGTAAGTAGCCATACAGTAATGACTGGACTGTGTCCTCAGTCTGGAAGGAGTCTGTTGCGCACGTAGCACAGTTCAGTGTACAAGCCGATTCATTCGGTCTGCTGCAGTCATGCTGAAATTCACACTGGTGCATGGTCCATGGCATGCTTGCCTAGTTGTCTGCACATTTTTATTTTTAAATAAAGAAATTTGGCTTTTATAATAGAATTCTGATTTTTCAAGCATGCCTCTTGAACAGTAGGCAAAGTCAAACAGCAGCTCTGTTGATCCACGTCACAATGTGCTTGACAGGGATTTTTATGTTTTGCTTGGTTTATTCAGCCAAAGATTAGATGCATATGACTTTTTCTTACCTTCCTGATAATGTTGATAATCCCCGTAACATTTATAATCCTTACCATCTTTAGTAACCGGTCTTGCAGAACCTGGAAGCATAGGTTAGTCTTCTGTGCTGTGGTCTTTGGGGCAGATAAATAGAGAAGTACAAAGGAGTTTTGACACTTATTAATGGGTCTTTGCCTGCTACTTCGAAATACATTTCAGGATTTACTGTAGCATCTGCCTGAACTGATCTAATCCTTTGCAAGCACCTGCTCGTAATGTGTGCTACTGTTGAATTGTGTTGTGAATGAGGTTTTGCAGTGATGTACCTAACAGAATTCAAGATTTTTGGCTTTGATGAGCCTTGAAGACTAGTGACAGGATTCCTGACAAAAGTTCTTTGAAGTCTGGAGGGTTTAAGTCTGCTTTGAAATACTTTTGTTTACAGTGGAAAATAACTTGGGCAATATTTGGACAGGGGAAATGAGCACTGGGAAAAATCTAAGCTCGACTGTTTCCTTTTGAGGTCATGTTGGATTGATGCTTCTTTATTAAGAAGGCTGAACAATTGCATTTTTCATCTGCTGATCTCAACAGGTCTGTCTGAGATGCCATTGAATGTTTGGGGCATCTGATGTCAGATGGCACATCTTTCGACTTGATCTTCTGTTGGCTACGCTGTTTATTCTCTGATGCTTCAGTAGGTCCTCCCTCTGCCTAAATTGTCATCAAATCATGGTCACATCGTGGTATGTTGGAAAATGTATCATTTAGCTGGAGAGAGGATATAGTCCCATTGAAAAGAACAGGGTCATAATTTTCTTGGTCTAGCACCACTGCTGTAAGTAGTATGCGGATGGGTGAATTAAACCAAGTTAAGTATTTCAATTCCAGAAGCTTTTAGTTGTGTTCACAATGTTGAAACAAAAGGTTTCTGATCAAATTTCTGTAGGTGAAATGCAGTACGTCAGTTTTACTCCTCAAGCTTTGAATGAAAAAGTAGAAATAATACAATGTTCTCTGTTAGGAAATCAGTGCCTCTACTTTCTTAAATTCTTGATTTATTAATGTTAGTAATCTCATCTGTCTTTCCCTGGGGGGCTAACAGAACTGAGAAGAAATTGTATCTGTGCAAACGTTAGGTATAGCTCAGAAACAGATAATTTGCAAAAGAATTACTTTTTTTGTTACAGTTAAATGCATTGTTGCCAAAATTAGAAAATGAAGTTATTAACGGCCTTTCTAAAAGTGTGGTTGTTTAGATTACAAACTCTTGTGATGACTACCGTGTTTCTGAACAAATCTTTGAAAAAAGGTGCCAGATGTATGTTGCGAGAAAAGAAGGAAACACTTTAAACCAAAACCCACCCACACTGTGTGTCGTCATCTTTACTTGAAGGTTTTACTGTTGAGGAGGTTACCTTCGTGAGGGCAAATTATGTATTGTGGGGGAATTTATTTCTGAAGAAGTAGTGAAAATGTGTAATTCTCTGTTCCGGACAAAGTGTGTTTTCTCCTATCAGTTTCATTTTGTGTCACGTTAGTGGTGGTGAATAAGCATTTTCTTAATAACAGAAATTAGGTATTGATCTTAACTGATACAGCCTTAACTGTTAGGCATGAGTAAAGGTGAGGCTCGTTCTTAGTAAGAAAAGCATTCTGAGGGACTGCAGTGTGCTTTGTCCAACTGTCACAACAAAGCAGGCAGAAGAGCTTTTTTCTCAAGCAAAACTCTGCAGCGGAAGCCTTAAAGGAGGGTCTGAGTTCCTCTGAGCCTTGTGGATCCACCTACAGTCCCAGCTTTGCCTCCTTGGCACTGTAACTTGAGGGATCTCTTCTCTCAGCTCTTTTGTACCAGGGTCAGGAAACACATGGAGTCTGGTTCGGCATCCACCCATCACACCGCTGTGTCGCACCTATCCGCACGCTGTTCTCTCACCCTCGTTTATCAGCTGAGTGTCATGTTTCTTGTTTCTTCCACGCACTTACATACTGGTTGTAACTAGTTTCAGTTAGCTGCTTGAGAGGCAGCTGTGCCTTGGTGTGTGTCTGTGACACTTCAAAGAAACATAGACAACGTAAGATACGTTCTTTTGGCTGAAACCCCTTATTTTGCAAGTAAATATGTCTACTGGTTATTTTCTGATGATACTCATGGTGGGGGACAGTTGATACAGGAAAAAAATTGGCTTTTATTCAGTTTTTAAAAGAAGAACCATCACATTTGGTTACCAGAACAATATCTAAGGAGGGATTGTTACAGTGGCCTTTTTATAGGAGAAATAAGTCCTTTGTGGGAGAGGCCTGTTGTTGATCAGAGATTTGTTGGAGAAAAACATTTGCAGCTTCAAAGTGAGGTATCTGGCCAGAGGAGTGGAGAGAAGTATTGCACGTTTGCACAGAACTGGGAATAGTTCAGTGCACACTTCCTTGGTCCAGGAGGGATCTTGCTTTGCTTCGTGGGTGGAGATACTAAGGTGCCCATAAATTCAGCTGAACAGTGGCACAGGACTGGCATAAAACCAGAAGACAGCCTGAAAGCACTTGTGTTCACTGTTAGTGGGTTTGTGGTCATTTTAGTAAAAATACTTCTCCCGCCCTTACCAAAAATTTCTAGTAAGGCAACAAATACCCTACATGACTTCCTGATAGAAGACGTTTTTTGCAAAACTGCCAGACACTTCTGATTTCTATCAACATCTCTCAGGAAACATTGCAACAATAATAGCCAATAACAATACATTTACTGGTTTGCAGGGCCAATAATTGCAGAACCTATTACTGCTTTACAGCCCTTCCCCCCCCCCCTTTTTTTTTTTTTTTAAGAACAGTGCTGTGATGCAGCTTTTCATCCATCTTCAAATGTTTGCATGTCACACCTCTAGCAACATGGTGAAAACACTTCCTGGTTCTTCTGGCTTCTTCTTTTCTAATATTCCTTCTACAGATCCCTTGAAATTATTTCTCTTTCCCTGCAGATTGCTGGTTGGAGCTCCTCGGGAAAAGGCCTTTCCATCCCAACAAGCCAACAGAACAGGAGGGTTGTACAGCTGTGACATCACATCTCCGAATGCACGCTGCACACGTGTCATATTTGATGAGGAGAGTAAGTTCTTCAGTGCTTTTGTTTGGGATTGAAGTGGTTGTCTGATTTTTCTTATTTGATGCAGTCCTTTCCAGAGACAGTGTATCAGGCAGTTGCTTCTGTGAATTTATACGTAATTATTTTTGCATCAGAGTAAGTTGTAGCTTAACTGCTAAGATAATGTAAGATGGTTAGATCTTGGTGGATTTGGATGTTCTTATTCTTTAATAAATTGATGTGACATGAAGTAACATGCTGGAAGTGTTTAATAAAATGGATGTTGTCAGTGATAAACTGTACAGACGCTGCCACCTGCAGACTGTCTCATGTACTGTATGAAGTGCCTTTAAAAAAAAAGAAAAAGTAGTTAGATGTTAATATTTGAAGCTGTATTATGATACTCTGCAGCTGACCCGAAGATGGAGAGTAAAGAAGACCAATGGATGGGTGTAACTGTCCAAAGTCAGGGGCCAGGAGGAAATGTGGTGGTAAGTGTAAAGGACTAACTTAAAAAAAAAAACATTTTGGGTCTACAGTAAATGGTTTGTGTTTCTATGCAGCTTTCTGAATGGTAACTTTCTGATGTTTACTCCTATGATTTATTGTAAGGACTTAAATGTCTCCCTAGCAAATTAAGGCACCTGAGATTGTAAAAGCTTTAAATTACCTTATTTTTCTAACTATGCATTAGCCTTTTTAATAGCCTTTGTAACAGTCTAGGATGGACAGTTCATTTTCAGGTTGTCCGCTTACTTTTTTGGTGATAACACACATTGTTTCTTTTAAATACAACTGACTACAGAAATAGGGAAAAATAGTATGATGAGGCTGTAAAAGTAGCAGGTTATCATCAGCTGGTTTTCAAGATGATCAGCATCACTTCAGCTTTCATAAGAGACTTTGGCCAGGTTGCTCCTATGAATTAATGTGGCCATTGCACTGCAGTAAGGCTACGAGGTATTCTTTGTTTTGTACAGTACAGAGAGAAAAAGTTCTCAGCAGTTACCAGAGAATGTTACTTTTTAAGCTCTTTTTCAGTTAAATAAACCTCCCATGGTGCTGCAGGATACCAGCTGCAGCATAAAATGGGTGTGCAGTGAAGCTTCCCCATTTAACTGTATTCTTGCAGGTTACTTTTCACTTCCAAAACTGGAGGCAGGTGACTTCAGGGTGTGAATCTGGAATTATTTAAGGATATAGAGGCAGTAATAACTTGTTTCAGTCTGCCTCAGAACCCAAAGGGGGAAAGAGCAGGCAGAAAAAGGCCTGGTCATTTAATCATCAACTAATGCTGTCTTGTCTTTTCTGAGAAGAAACTTTTATTTGTAAGTGGTAAGTAGTAAATGTACTTATGCAGATGAGGTGTGGGCAGCCTGAAGGTCACTGTGCGGCAGGGCAGTACTGCAGTGCTCCAAGTGTGGAGCAGCTGGACGTTTGCTTAATATTTAAGCCTTGATAGAAAGCACAGGAAAAGTATGCCAGCTGAGAAACCTGGCTCGCTTGTGATCTTCACACTCCTAGTACAACTGGTTCTGCAAAAACTACTGCTGGCAAAGGGGTTTGATTGCTCCATTTCTTTTTACAATGGTTTGGTGTTTTGGGGGTTACACCACTTAACCTTTTAGACTCTTCACCTGGGAACAGAATTCTAATCAAATATTTAACACAGAGGCTGAACAGCTGCTAGGTTAAGGAACAGGTTGTTCTCAGCGCTGCTGCTCTGTCCCAGCGACAGTTATCCCCTAAGTGGAACATTCAGCATAGGAAGTAGGAACAACTTCCCTCCCCTTCACTGGAAGAGCATTCAGCCTCTGCTTCGTGGCAGTCTTCTGGAAGGGGTGAGTTCTGAATAGTCTCAGGTAGATGGTAGGTGAACGAGCTTCTCATGTCCTGCACAGGCGTGTAAGTCACTTAACTCTTGACAGCCATGGGGAAATGCAGCCACTTCTTCCTTTACAAGACATAGGGTGGTTCTCTCCTTACTTCCTGAAAGAGAGGGATTAGGTATCAGGGAAGGCTTTAGGGCTAAAAAGCCTAATTCCTACAGAGAAGAAGGGATTTAACCGTGCGGCCTTCCGTGACCATGAAGCTGGTTGCTCCGATTTGTATCCATAGATGCCCAGTTTTTCCCATATGTTGCCCATAGGGAACGGTGGACATTCTGCGTTGCGACACAGGTGTGTCTACAAGGTGACTTACAGCGCTGCTAGCATGAAGTATTGCTAATGGACCAGCCTTCTTCGATGACTCGCATACAAACATACAGAAAGCATCACTTACTATTTCTTCTATCTTGCAGACATGCGCACATCGCTATGAGAAAAGGCAGTATGTAAACACAGTGCAGGAAACCCGGGATATCATTGGAAGGTGCTATGTGCTGAGCCAGGATCTTACTATTAAGGATGATATGGATAACGGAGTGTGGAGTTTTTGTGATGGCCGTTTGAGAGGCCATGAGAAGTTTGGTTCCTGTCAGCAAGGTGTTGCTGCTACTTTTACTAGAGACTATCATTATATCGTGTTTGGTGCCCCAGGCACTTACAATTGGAAAGGTACGACCTGGCTTCCTTCCTGCCTACCCTTCCCATTTCCTCTGAGGTTGCTCACAAGGGTTGCATCCTATGGGGGTTTTTTTTGGGTGTTGTTTGTTTTTTTTTTTGTTTTGTTTTTTTTTTTTGAGGCGGGGGGGATGATAGGATATAATGATTTTTACCTTGTTTTCACAAAATGCTATGCTGCTATACCAAAAGTATTTACTGAAGTTCCTTTAACTATTTTTGAGGGAGTACTTATGAATGGATAATGGAACATTGCACATATGTACAGCAAAATTTTCCCTTACTAGTCTTAATCTTATGGTGGGATTGAGTGCTTGTTTTGAGCCTTCCATACTGGAACAAAATACTAAATAAATTTAAAGTTATTTGTCCCATCTTTTTTCCTGCATTTGAGCAAATATTAGATAGCTACACTGAGATCTTTGTTTATCCGGCAGTATTCTCCACTTTTGAAGTCTATGGAAAGTAGTTCTTCCCAAATTAAATACTGGAGGATTGCAGGAAGGTAACAGAGCAATACGACATGTATTTATATCTAAATCCATGGATATCCACGTAAAATTTCATGGATCATCTCTCTGCCTAAGAGCTAAGCACTCTATATCATCTAGGAGATACTCTGAAATTTAAGGGGAAAAACCCCCATAGATTTTCTCTGTTAGTTTATATTGAGAAGCATCTGAACAGCCAGCTCTGTCTCTTTTTCTTAAAGTGTTTTTTTCCTGTTGCACTTCGTTACACCAACAGCTGCAAGTACTTCCCCCTTTAGAACATCTGATCTCAAATTATTATGGGTTTTTTCCCCCTTGTACACCTGTGCCTGCTATATGAACCATGCAAAATCTTTAAGCTCTGGCACAAGGTGTACTTTACCGGAAACTTAATCTTGCACGTATCTGTCAACAAAATCTAACCAGGTTGAAACAGCATATTGAGTTCAGATGCTGCTTTACTTCAATTGCAGAGAAGTGCTATGACAGTGTATCAATCATAAGAGTACTCTTTTGTATCATGGGAAAACACGTTTGTGCTCGCCAACATGTTAAGTACACCTGTTGATAAAAGGGAAGCACACGTTTTGTTGAACAAGAACTCTTTTCCCCTTAAATAATGTTTTTGAAATATATCACTGGTGTTTGTCATAGCTGAACGCTAATTTTTGTGTGTGTGTGTCTGTGTATTCCTATGTACTTACCTTCCTTTTAAGAGAGGCTTTATGAACTTACAAACTGTGGGATGAGGGTGGTTCCTGACTAAGCCAGTCCCATGTTTTTGTTGAGAATTGTCTTAGTATCCCATGTTTTTCAGATCACTGCATGACCTCTCTGTAGAGCAGTGTGAGATTCTGGCACACAGAAATTCATCGCCTTTGGAAAACCCTTTCACCCAGTGCACTGTTCTGTGTTTGTCCCATTTAAACAGCAGTCACTATCTCATTCATTGTAGTTAATGTTAGTTTGGAACCATTTATCTGTTATTTTTCTCCCTTACCATTCATTTGCTTTTATTTTATCATTTCATTTCTTCAGGGGTGGTTCGTGCAGAGCAAAAGAACCAGACATTTTATGATCTGGGTATCTTTGATGATGGGCCTTACGAAGTTGGTGATGAGAGCCGCCAAGATAAGAATCTAGTTCCTGTTCCAGCTAACAGTTACTTAGGTAGGATTAAGTACATATGGTAAATTTCTTTAGGCTTCTTAAACATTTGTGATCCCAGCCCTGGTGCAATGGTATGAAATGGGAGGAGAAAATCCTTCATTTGTGGACTCTGTAATGTGTTAACCATTTTGGATGATTCACATCTCCCTCTGTGTTTATGGGCCAGTTTTAAGTGTAGGATGATAGTCTGCTGAGGTAGCTAGAAGAGCTGCTAATGTAATGAGAGGTTTAAGAGCTGTGATCAGGACCTAGAGATTCTCAGGGGGTGATTTTAATCGCTTTGATGGTTAAGTACTACCATGTGGTCTTGGAAAGTTTTATCAAAATTTGAGTTTCTGGATGTAACTGCTAAGACTGCAGTTTCTCTCTCCTGGTAGGTGAGTGCAGTTTGTTTATTCTACTAGTTTTTAAAAACTTCCTGGCCTTTTTACAGGCCTTTAAAACAGCATAGTATGAGTAGTGCTTTTATTTTAAGTGTGTGTGTGTGTGTTGCAGGAGGCGATCTCCTGCACTTTGTGTGCACACCAAAGCAAAGCCATGTCCTTAGGCCGGTGGATGTTACTGTACAACAGTGAGACACGTTGGTGCAGAGAAAAGGCTACGCTGCACTTTTGGAAAGGCCTCAAGTCTAAAGTGTAAAGAACCTTTCTGTTCTATGCAGATTTCTGTGGTGTACTGATCCACTGCTTTTGGCACGTGCACAAATACAGTTCTGGTAACTTGAAACTGGTATTTCTGTGTGGGTGGTGGAAAGCTGAACAGATGGGAAGGGCATTGCTAATATAAAAGGTAAAAGCAAGTCAAGAAAAGAGCCAACTTAGAGCTATCTGTTAGAGGAAATAGTATTTACTGGGTGTAAAAAACCCAAAACAAAACCCAAAGCATCACAAGAAACCAAACCCCCCAAAACCCGTAAGAGCTTGTGTTAGAAAGACAAGCTGATAGCCTCTTCTGGTGAAGTAAGATTTGGCAAGGTGAGGAGTGCTGCGGAGGTGTCTTTTCCTGCGAACACAGCAATACTGACTTTTTGCAGTTTCGTGACAAACGCATTTATCTCCTGAACGTAAGTGCTGCCCTTGATTTGTCACAATCAAAACCACTTCCAGGCATGCCTGCTGTTCCCTGGCATCGCTGTTCCCTCTGTTTAGACAGTAAATAAACATGGTTATAGCTGCTTTGCTTAACTGCTGTTTTTTTCTCTTCAATCTTTCACTCGTGTTTACAGGTCTTCTATTTTTGACAGCTGTATCTGATACTCATCCAGATCAGTTTGTATACAAAACATTGCCTCCCGGCATACAGGTGGACAGACCGGTGGATGTAATGATGAATAGCTACTTAGGTTTGTGACCACCGGAGGTGGCAGCATCTGGTCAGACATAATCTCCAGACCTTTGACATGATCCTCTCCCCTCCATCCCCCCTCATCTCAAATACACCACAAGTAAAAGCATGTAAAAACAGGGGTTTGGATGAAGAGGAGCTTGAAAAATAACATGGCTGATTTGCCATGCATTACTGCAAACCCTCTCATCCATCCCCCGGATGGGACTCCCTGAATTTTTCTGAAACCGCCTCATGGTGAATTGCTGTAATTGAGAATTTTCATAGTAGTGGTGAAGTGTTTCAGAAGGGAGATTTCTGTCTGCTGGCTAGTCTCTGTCTTCCGTGCAATGTGTGTAAGTTTCTACTTTGACCTTTATTGGATATGTTGGTATATGCAATATATTCTTTCAACTCAGTTTTTCATCTATTTTAAGATGTGTTGGTTTCATAAAGAATGCATAAGACTAAATTGATTTGAACGTGTCCTTTAGGGCTGCATTAAATCAAAATGCCAATTTCACCATTACTGTGTAAGGTGATTCTCAAATACTGTCTACATCAGCATGTAAAATACTGTGCGTGCGCGGTGCATTTTGCATGTTTGCAATAGAGTGATACCAACTTGTACTGAGGAAGTTTTACAATAATTTTGTCAGAGGTGAAATACTCGAGCTATATTCAAGTGGTAAGATGTAGTCATTTCTAAACTGCTGTGTTTAAAAATGGTCTTGTATGTAGTCTTTGTGAAAAGTAGACCTGAGTGAGTAATGAAATAACAGATTTTGCGGGGGAAATACTTAAATGTAATGTATGGAGGAGTGTCAGCTTGTAAAAGTGCATCCACCGGTCCAAACAGAAATGGAGAATTCCCAGTATATCACAGTCAGTTTTAGACAAAGCTTCCATTCGATATACCACTTTAATATAGTTAGGGGAATTTATTTTTCCTATTAACAATGCAAGCTGTTAGTTTGTTTGTTTTTATTTTTTTTTTTTCTTTCTTTCTTTCTCTGTTAAAGGTTTCTCCTTGGACTCTGGTAAAGGAATTGTCTCCCAAGATGAGATGACTTTTGTGTCTGGTGCCCCAAGAGCCAACCACAGCGGAGCAGTTGTTTTACTGAAAAAAGAGAAGAATCAGAGAGCACTTTCCCTTGAGCACATGTTTGAAGGAGAAGGGCTGGCCTCTTCTTTTGGCTATGATGTTGCTGTTGTGGATCTCAACAATGATGGGTATGGCCTTGGTTAACTCGTGCTGCCTTTATAATGAAGGATGGCGATCTGGTTTATTTCTGCTTTGGTTTCCCACAGTAGAAATACAAGGAATGCCAAATCCCATCTTCCTTGTTTTGCTGGAGGGAATGACGAGCATTGCAGAGAACCAGTCAGGACATAGTCTGTGTTTCTAATTATAGAAAAGAGTTTTATTTAAATTTAAACAAATAGTGTAAACAAAGAAAGAGGAAACAAATCTCATATGCAAAGGCGGCCCTAGAAGATCCTTGCATGTTTCAGAGGGCAACCTCTGATAATCGCCTTGTGCTATCAGCAGAGCTGTTGTTGCCTAACCAGTTTAATGTACTTTTTAGTCTTTGTCCAGCAGCTTCTTGGCTAGCTGACCTCGAGACCACAATCTGAGCAGTTATTTTCCACCATTCTTCTGTAAAAGCACTGTGGGTTTTTTCCCTTTTAAGATGGCAGGACATTGTTGTCGGAGCTCCGCAGTATTTTGACAGAAGTGGAGATATTGGCGGCGCTGTGTACGTCTACATTAACCAGCAAGGCAGATGGGAAGGAGTGAAACCTATCCGCTTAAATGGAACCACTGACTCCATGTTTGGTCTTGCAGTTGAAAATGTTGGGGACATTAATCAGGATGGATATCCCGGTGAGTGAAAAATTATTACAATAAAAATGTGTGTGACTTTTTGCTAATGCCAGACTTGTAACACCCTACCCTTATTATCATTGCAAACTGCAGAAAGGTTAAGAATGATTTGAAATATTGCAACTTATTTTCAACAGATATTGCAGTGGGGGCTCCGTATGATGGTTTTGGCAAAGTGTACATTTATCATGGATCCAAGAATGGAATAAATACAAAACCAGCACAGGTAACAAAATAACCTTTACTATATATCATCAGTCTTTCACAGAATTAAAGGAATGACTGAGCTATCCATCTTCTCCCTTGCCATTACTATGAAGTGGGGTGGTGGGTATGCAGAAAAGGCCCAGGACCCTTCCAAGATTGCACTGTTGACCAGAAAAATTAGGAATTCTTCATTTTAATACACATTTTTCTTTCTGGGGCAGTCCTTTGCACCAGTAATATGTAGAGAAGGAAAAAGGCATGTAGATAAGTAAGGTTTGTTTTTTTGAAAGACATTTGAGGACTGGAAAATAATCAGCTTCTTTGTTTTCTCTTTTCACAACTACTACTTCACTTTCTTTTTTAATAAGAAATGTTTATGCCTTTTTCTTTTTTTCTTGAGGACCACTGTGTTCAGTCGGCAAGGTGAGAATGGAACTTGATTACACTTCCTAGAATACTTTCTAGAATGCTTTTTCAGTTTCAGGTGCCTATACTGCACAAATACTATGAGTAAAGACAAGCTAGGCAACATTTCTATGCAAAACAGTCGTTTCTGGTACTCATTGCTATCGCAAAGTAACTTCTTGGAAGAAAAGCAAATCATCTTGGCACTTCGGTGTCATTTACCTGAACACAGAGGTCTCTCTTTTGGTTTTTTTCTGGCAATAAGACAATGATGTTCACTTACTTCACTTTTATAGCTTTCAAATGTCTGAATTCCCTCAATCTGTTTGCTCTTTAGATTCTCGATGGTGAAAAAACAGGCACCAGATTCTTTGGTTACTCTATTGCTGGAAACATGGACCTGGATAAAAATTCCTACCCTGATATTGCTGTTGGTTCCCTTTCAGATTCTGTATCTGTGTTCAGGTATTATATACAGAACTATAACTAATTACACCAAAGTTTTGGTTTTAGTTTTAGTTTTTAAAACCAAACTGCTTAGAGGTAGCAAAAAGGTGCTTGGCCTGGAGTGTATTTTTCCTTCTAGAAGTTGGAGGTTCCATAAATTACTTTGTTACTTTATCCCTCTCCTCTTATTGAGAAGCTGCCTTACAGGCAGTGCAGGGTGAGGGGGTGAATGTGGACAGTCACTGTGGAGCGCTGATGTGTGCAGTGCATCTGTACCCCAGCTTTGTCCTGTGGTCGCATACTTGGATGCCCATGTCTTTGGATGGGATTAAGGGTGATAAGTAATTCTTTTGCCTGCCTTAAGGAAGAAGTTAACTGATACATTTGTTAGAGCTTTTTGTCCCCTGCTGTTACATAAATCTGATTCTGCTCTACTGAAAATAGAATAAAACTAAACCAAACCCCTCTTTTTGTAGCTGAGGATCCAAAAGCAGTGAGGCATACAGTCTTGCTGAGGTTGCGGTGGGGTCCATGAAACAGTTCTGAGGAAGCCCTGCAGATAGGGTCCTTTTGGATTTCCGTAGCACATGCCTTAATTGGAGATGAGGTCACAGCCTTTTGCAGACCTCTGCTTTGTTTCCAGTTAATGTACTGTTAAGCTGAATCACTAGTAAGGAGCAGGAAGAGGACTGTCTCCTCCTCAGAGCTGTGAGTGCTGCATCAAGTTCAGGTCTTCGGTGGTTGCTGTCAGTCCCAGAGGAGGAGAGGCAGAAACTCCAAACTGCTTATCTCAACTCTGGGGATGCAAACAACTGCCTTTCAAGCAGAACGACCTTTCCTCCAATTTCTTTGATGATCCCATCTCCAAGGGTGTATTCTATCTGTGTACATAACTGAACCGTTCTTAGATAACTCTGAGACAACACCCAACAACAAAAACAACTCACATTGCTTGTGGAAGAGAACAGAGTAGGTGGAAGGAAAGTCGGTTAGTTTATTAAGTGTTCTGCTTACTCAAAAGGAGCTTTAATAATTTAATAATACAAAAACTTCTACAGAGGTGAGAACAAAAACCTTTATGGTGGCGTGATGGTGCCAAACAGTGAAAAGGGTGGGCCCAGTTAAAAGAAATTTGCTAGAAAAGGAGGAGGTGGCTTAACCGGCCACTTTAAACAAGCCTTAGATGCTTTGATGAGGGTGGGATCAGCTCATTCATTTGTTAGTGTGAACTGTGTTTTCTTGTCCTTTCCAAGAGGGAAGAGAAGGGAGAAGCTGTCAGGCTGAATTGTGGATACAGCCCTACTTACAGAGGAGTCAGGAAATGAAAACATTGCCCACAGCAACCCAGGCTCCACATTAAAGTTGTTGCAAACATTAATCTGAATGAACTTTAGTACCTACAGTTGTTCACAGGGGCCGAATTACCATTGTGGTGGGAACCATGACTTTGGATTTTCTGGTTCTTTAATGTGTATAAAATGACAGCCGCAACATGACATTAACATACCCTGCTTCCCTGTCAGGCATTTAATACAATTGTGTTTTGTGACTTTCTTTGCTTAGCTATAAGTAGTTTAATTTTGTTTCTAACCATTATAAAAGCTAAACTATGTTTCTTGGGGTGTCTTTGCTGCAAATCAGCGCAGGCATGGAGGGCATCTGGGATTCACATGAATTATTTCATTAACCTTAACAGAAACTTTTCCTTCTTCTTTCACCCCTTCTTTTCATTCCCCGTTTTTTCCTCAAATGAAGATCTCGGCCTGTGATAAGCATCAGAAGAAGCATTACAGTACAGCCTGACAGAATTGATCTAAAGAAAAAGAACCCTGAGGACCCTAGTGAAATATGGTAAATTAAAAAAAACCAAACCAACAAAACAATATCAGAATCCTCGGTGTATTTCAGTTAGTGATGATGTTAAAGTGACAGGGATATGACAGTCTTGCAGGTTAAGCAAATGTATCTGCATGTGATCATACTGACTTCCTCAATTTGCTATGACTACTGTGCTAAAGACAAGGTGTGGAATATATTCTGTTCATAATGTCCATTTTTGAAAATGTCACTTTGCCACTTAAGTGACAAACTTTAGTACTTTTAACACTTTCAAGTATCTTAACTTGAACAGCTTTCTCATGAGTAGATGCAAGAGCAAATGCCAGAAAATACTTTTTTCTTACAGCTTTATCAACCATTTTTTCTTGCTTTGTAATTCAGTTTAGTAAGCAGCAAATTACTGTTATAGCATGAAAACCACAGTCGTAAGACTGACAGTATCAGACGGTGGACTATTAAAACTTTTCAGTCTGTCAGACCATGCTGTATTGAAGTGAATACTAATTTCTTGACAATTTTTACAGGATGGATGTGAAAGCATGTTTTCAATATACTGCAAACCCCAGTGATTTAAACCCAAGAATAAGTAAGTTTTGAAGAGAAATATTTTTGATCTGTTTATCACATGGTTTATTTTTTGTTTTCTTCCTCATGGAAGAATAGAACTGAAATTATAGTGGCTTGTCTGGGACTGTGGCTGTCAAGTTTAAACTGTGACTCATTACTAAGGTCAGTCAGCTATCACGCTATCTGTATTTAGAGTAATGTATATTTAGAGTCATTCTGGTGTGTTAGGAGTTCTGTGGGGGACAGGCTGAAGTTTTACAGGTAATGCAACTGCCAGCGAACAGCTGCCACACAGACCAAAACCATTTTGCCTCTCTAGGTTACTGCTGCTGAAGAAAACAGTTCTAAAAGCCCATTTTAAGTATCATTAGTAAACATTATTTCTTACTAGAGTCTTACCCTAGAAAACAGCGTTCTGTATTCATGAAAATGGTTTTGTAGAAATCAGTAACTGAAATAAAAAAAATCTTTTTATTAACAGAAGCCTGGAAGACTGTGCCATAAATATAGTTACAAATGTAAAGTGTTAGTTTCTCATGTCTCCTGTTTTTCTAGTTACAATGTTGCTGTTACTACACATTAGAAAACTGTAAGATTTTGAGATGAAATGAGAAGAATTTTAAGCCCAAACCTCTTTCTCCTCCGGTCTTGATGTTCTCACTTACTTTTAAAATCCATAGGATGTGCCTGAATAAGGTCCTGGTCCTTCAACAGGTCCAGTGCTTCCAGCTCTTGGCAGGCAGCTCACCTGTGCCTGTCTGCGTGCTCCTGAGCCCTGGCACACTTGGTGCTGTTCCCATCCTTGCAACATTGCGCTGAATACAGAGATGATGAAAAGAGGCACAGAGTTCAGATCTATCAAAACATGCCTCGGCATACAACTAGAAAGCTCTAGTCACACTTCTGCTTTCAGTATTAAAATTAACAGCGCACCTTGACCTCAAAACCCTGCTGGCTGCGTAGGTGCCCTTTGGGACAAACCAGACATGGGTACCGAGGTCCGCGTCTCTGCCCTGCTGGCTCCGCAGCAGCCATTCCAGCTCCAGGGGGTGGGTTCTCCTGGGATGAAAGCATTTGGCTCAAAGTTCCCTTCAGACACACGCACAGGGTACCCTCACCTGGAGAGGGACAAAACTGACAGATGGAGAAGGTTTTGTAAATAATGAAAACAGCTTGTGAAGCCCAGCACTGGCTGAAACAGTCCTAGAATAACGTTGTAAGATAATACCTGTTCTTTTTGATAAGGTAAGGGTTGTTTTGTATACTGACCTACTTTATTTCTTCATATAGAGATCAACTATACATTTGAAGCAGAAAACGAGAGGAGGCAGTTAGGCCTGCCGTCCAGGGTACGGTTTAAGGACCACCTCTCCGATCAGTTTACTGCAAGTACAACCCTAAGGGGGCAGAACTCAAAAGAGTGTGTGACAACCAAGCTTGTACTGCAGGTAAGGCAGCGTATTTTATTTTTATTCCATTTAGATACATTTGAACCAAAACCATGCTCTTTTTTTTCAGCCTCATGGTACCTTTGTATGTAACTCAAAAGTCACATGAAATAAAAGCTTCAAAACTAGAAAATAGCTGTAGTTAAGTAGCACCTTACTACTCCCTGCACACATGCTGCTTCCTGTTGCCTTTCTCACAAAGTGTGAATAAAAGCTGTAGCCACTGCAGCATGCTCTGCAGGTCAATAGAGCTGAACTAATTTAGAACAACAGAGATGGAATAAATGCCAAAAATGGAGAGCTGTTTCCAACAGAAGTAACTTATAGAATTTAACAGTGTGACTGGCTAGGAAAAGAATTTTAATCCATGGGTTTCAGAGGGGATAAATGGGCAGGGCAAGAAAGCTTGCTATGTGCTGCACTGGCCCTTCAAAGTGGCATTCCAGCAGCTGCTGAACAAATTCTCTATCTGTGGCTCTGCACTAGTGAGCCAGCCTCCACACTTGCTTTTGACCACAGCCAATTAAAGAGCTTGAAATTATGCAATAGGATCATAGAATTGTTTGGGTTGGAAGGGATCTTAAAGATCGTCTCATTCCAGCTGCTGCTGAGGGCAGAGACACCTTTCATGAGATAGGTTGCTCAAAGCCCCATCCAGCCTGGCCTTGAACACTTTCAGGGATGGGGCATCCACAACTTCTCTGGGCAGCCTGTTGCAGTGTGTGATTTTATTGTTGTAGTGTGAATTTCCCTTGCTCAAGTTACTGTCTGTTGCTCCTAGGAATTCTTGAGGGTGACGGAAATCATGAGGTTGGGAAGCCATTTAAAAAAACCCCAAAACACCAGTAGGGCTGGGCTCCTTGTGTTCTTGCATGTTTCTAGAAAATGCTGCATTTCTATATAGTGAATGGTTTTAAT
Source organism: Falco naumanni (assembly GCF_017639655.2). Classification (NCBI taxonomy): domain Eukaryota; kingdom Metazoa; phylum Chordata; class Aves; order Falconiformes; family Falconidae; genus Falco; species Falco naumanni. The sequence goes on from NC_054061.1 coordinate 45,075,390, forward strand.
ACTGCAAAATGTAGCAAAAAAGACTTTTTGCTTTATTGCTTGTTCTAAAATCTGTATCAAAAGCTAGTCTTTGTGCTGTTTTTTCTTCTCTGGACTGTACACTAACTGTGTCATTTAAAATATTTTAACAGGAAAAAATTAAAGATAAGCTACGCCCTATTCCAGTATCAGTCAGTGTTAAAGTTGCTGGCCTGGAGTCTAGCTCACCTTCCACACGAAAAGAGAGAGCCCTTCCGGATCTTATACCAATTCTAAATTCAAATGAATCTGAAACAAAGACCACAAAAGTAAGCCTTTGATATCACATTTTCCCATAAAGCTGCACGTTGTTACATCACTGAATTTTAAAGACTGTAGAAAGCTAAATTATGACCGAAGGAAATACCTGGGGTGGCGCTGGACTTGTAACTAGTGGCTTAGATTTTGTATTTTGTTTAGGAACTTATTACAAAATTTTAGGAACTAGATCCTGTTTCTTTTGCAACAAAAGTGAAGATGGTATAGCTGCTAGTTTTTTTTTTCCTCTGCCCGACAAGTTTAGGAGGGAATGGACTTTGGCCATCATCTCCTGCTGTGAACACTTGCCCCACATGACAAAATAATGCACAGTCTAATTCTTCCATGCTTAGGGTGCTGCGTAACAGTGTTAGAGCTCTGCAGCAGTGAAGTAAAAGAGAAGGAATATCTCAGGTAAAAGATCTCATTTCCTCAATGCTCATTGAAGAATCAGCCTTAAGGATGTTTTTCCTCATTAGAAGTGTACCTCTCACTTAGAATTATCTAACTTTGCCCTTGAGTCACATTTAAAGTTCTAAATTACCAGCTTCAAGGGCTGTGTCTTACAAAGGAAAACTCTACTGACAGTCAAGAAGTAAAGAGTCAGGTTAAAATCTTACTCTACCCAGGAAAGCATCTCCTGGTTCCCTGTAGATGCTTTATGCAGTGCACATCAGAAATCTTGTTCTAAGCTAGTATCATGTGGCATGCAGTAAAAGTCCTTTGGTTTTATTTAGGTGGAGTTCTTAAAAGAAGGATGTGGAGAAGACAATGAATGTCACAGCAATCTGAAACTTCAGTACCGGTTTTGCGCTAGAGAAGGAAACGAAGACAGGTTTACTTATTTACCGATGTAAGCCTTGATTAATGCATTGCTAAAATTCCAGTTATGAACAAGTGCCTAAAAGAACTTTTAGGAGAGGATTTTGGGAGGTAGAGCAGCTTTGTTCCGTTAGTCTGGCAAACACAGCCCTGTGTAGTAGTAGTGCTGGTCTGTCAGGGTGAGGAGGGTGGGGGAATGGGGATGAGCTTGGTGGGTAAGAGTCAAAGGGATACAAAGTTGGCACAACTGTGCACCTGTGGGCTAAAAGTTAGAAAAAAGGTTTCTAACCGCTGGAAGAATAAGATTCTAAACCAGCCTTGCAAGTAGTCTGTCTGCAATACTGTTAACTATTTTTGAGATGAAATTCGATTGTATGACAACATGATATACTTATAGTCTGGTAGCCTGAGACAAGCAGTTACAGAGAAGGGAACAGAGAAATCAATTCATCATAATGCACACCTAACACCCTGCTGCATCCCTCCCCCCGGACGGCTAGTGAAATGAGAAAAGAGGTGTAAAACAAACAAAAGGAAGTGAGGTGACTGACTGTTGACGGTCACCTTTAGCAGTGAGTGCCACAACCTGACTCGGAAGCCAAAACCACATATACCTTACAAGAAAAAGTAGATCAGTAGATTTATTCAGAGAAAATTCATGCTATTAAACATAAGTCAGATGCAAGTGGCCTTTCAGAAATACTATGAACTCTTGATTACTCGAGGAGTGTACCAGTTTGTTCTATCCTGTCAACTTCGGGTCACTTTCAGAGACAAAATACTGGTCTGGGAAAAAAACCCTATAACCATTCATGTGTTTGTGGTCTTACAGTAGCTCTTCCCTGATAGAGGGAATTGTATTTGGATAAACCATAGTGAGAAGCAAACTTTCATACATGTTTGTTTTCCTAATGCACGCAACCCTGTATACTCCATTTCTGCAGTGAAAACGGCATGCCAGTGCTTGTGCTGAAAGATCAGAAGGATATCGCCCTGGAAATAACGGTGACGAACAGTCCATCTGATGCAAAGAATCCACAGAAAGATGGTGAAGATGCATATGAAGCTAAACTAATTGCAACTTTTCCAGACAGTCTGACATATTCTGCATTCAGGGAGATGAGAGGTTATCCTGTAAGTATTTTTAAGAGAAAAGAGGTTCAATTTTTAAAATATTTTCAGCATATTTTTACTTCTAAATGTATTCTGTTTAATCAGGAGAAACAGCTAACATGTGGTGCTAACCAGAATGGTTCTCAAGCGGAGTGTGAACTTGGAAATCCTTTCAAAAGAAATTCCAATGTAAGTTGCACTGTTCTACTCAAGCTATACAATCCTGATTGCATGTGTCCAAAGTTTCTGTGTGTCATACCTGGAAATTTGATTTGGATATGTCCTTTTAACTCTAGAGCTTGATGGTGTATTTCTTACAGTATTGCATGTATTAATACATTTTATAAAATTTTTACATATTTCATGGATGTTCTTTCTTGTCTAGGTAACCTTTTATCTGATCTTAAGTACCAGTAAAGTTAATGTTGATACAACAGACTTGGACATTAATTTGAAGTTGGAAACGTAAGTTTTCTTTGTGTGTGCACGCTACGTTTTTATATACAGTTGTACACATTTTGAATTACCTTGTTCGGTTCGCAAAAGCAATTTCACAGTAAAGTGGAAACTGCTAAATTTGTAAAATAAACAGCATTGTTTCCTTTTCCTTGTAGAACAAGCACTCAAGTTAATTCGACTCCAATTACAGCTAGTGCTAAAGTGGTTCTTGAATTGCTTTTATCACTTGCTGGGTAAGTGTTGATAGCGTAACAAACGGGGGGGCTGGGGATGACAGTTTTACTGCAGATTTCATTAAAATCTGATTTTTCTCCTTCCCCACCCCCAACGGAAAAGAGTGGCTAAGCCTTCTCAGGTATATTTTGGAGGTGACATCGTTGGTGAGAGTGCTATGAAATCTGAAGATAATATTGGAAACCTCATAGAGTATGAATTCAGAGTGAGTAGTTTAGATTAATGTCAACAGCTGCTTTTAATCAAATGAACAGCTTCTCTCTTTAGGCATACAAATACTTGGAAAAGTTGCTGGATTTGAAATTGGCTTTTCTTGTCCCCAAATGCTGACTTCCTGATCAGAATATGTAGTCTAACTGCAGAACAGAGCTTCTTTAGGCCTTGATGTTTTCCAGTCCTGTGTTGAGGAAGTGTCCTGAGGCTGGCTGTACGCATTTTTCCAGAGCAGTTCGTGCACACTCAGCCATGCAGCACAAACCCCCGTGCAGGCAGGGAACAAAACTTCAACCCAGAAGCCTGTCTGTGGCATGTCCTGGTGTGAGCTGATGCACACAGGCAGGGAGTGTACGTGCTTACTGCATGCAGGACTGAGCAGGTACAAGATGACACTGCAGGAGCCACTGTGAATGTGTAGGTCTGTTGCACTCTTTTGGTCTTCCGCCTCACAAATAAATCAAGAAGGCTGAGAGAGACGGTTTTGGTTCTGCAAAAACTGTTTATCAGCAAGAGATTTGCTTTTTCTGCATCACTGATGCAAGCCCTGCTGTCTTTGTACATTGTAGTTTGTCAGGATTCATGTCCATCTCTTTCAGTCCTTCACTTCCTTCTGTTACCTGCATGCGTGTATTAAAGTAGACACAGATAGAATATCTGTTTTAGAACTTGCTGTCATAAATGGTAATGCTAAGAAAGCAAAAAAATAGGTTGGGAAATAACTCCCGTGCTTTAGAAGAGCAAGAGCTGGTTATCTTTCTGTGTCAAGAGTTCCTCATAAACTTGCAATTTGCCTCAGTAACAGAATTATTTGTTAACTCTAAATTGGAGTTGTTGTTTCACATTAAGATAGATTTCTAAAAATCAACAGCTTAGAAAGTTCGCGTTAGACAATTTTAATACTTGCATGTTTAAACTCTACTTACTTGCTTACCCAAGTGTGCTAGTTCCAGTATATGCTTTGCTTTATACTGTCAGCTGTCTTTCATCTGCCTGTTACCAGTGTGGGCTTAAAACTTGCCCAAGTCAGTAACAGTTTCAATCAAGAAGAGATTATCTTTAAAAAGTATTTCAGAGTTTAAAGAATGTTTGTTTTAACAGGTAACTAACTTGGGCAGACCACTGAAAACGTTTGGTACTGCTTCCCTGGACATCCAGTGGCCAAAAGAAATTAGTAATGGCAAATGGCTGCTCTATTTGATGAAAATAGATTCCAAAGGCTTGGAAAAAGTCTCCTGTCAACCCGAGAAGGAAATCAATAGTTTGCGTGTTGCGGTATGTTACCCTCTCTTCTGTTTATGAATTAGTACAACATGAAGGCACTGCAGCATGGGATAGCAGGGTGGAAGAGCTTGCTTCCAGTTGGGTTTTGGGTTTTTTTTGATTTTTTGTCTTAAGCAGCTCATAAGCTCAATACATGAGCAATGTGTCAAGTAAACTTATCAGGAGACTTAGTAACAGTTAATGAAGATAATATGCTGAAATGGAGGTGCTGTATCATGGTGACTCTTTTTGCAGTGGGCACTGCTGTCATATGTTCTTACAGGATGACACTGCTGATTGCTTTAACAAATTTCATCAGCGTTATTGAAATCTGATCGAATTCTTACACAGAAGACAACGAACAACAGTAAACATCTCCCCAGCCTGGGTGAATTCTATGTACTTTTTTGAAGAGAAGAGGCTTGCACTTAAATTTACTTATTTATAACAAATACAAGAAAAGGAATTTCTGAAGCAAGTTTCATAGCCCTTCATTGTGCCTATCTAGCAAAATTTTTTTCCTAAGCCAGGGGTCCTCAAACTACGGCCCACGGGCCCGATACGGCCCCCCAGGGTCCTCAGTCTGGCCCCCGGTATTTATAGAACTCCCCACCCCCCCCGCTGGGGTTTGATGGGGGGGGGAACCAAGCAGCCGCAGATGACTGCCTGCCACTGCATCCACGCGCCGGCCCCCTGGTTAAAAGGTTTGAGGACCCCTGCCCTAAGCCTTTCTTGTCTTTTTTTTTTTTCCTTCATATAATGTTAAGATTATGATTTTCACCATTAAAACTGCAGGCACACAAACCCATTCTTGTTAGATCACTACATTAGTTAGTAAAATTTTCAGTGAGTGTAATTAAATGTTAAAAAACCATGCACATACCTCAGCACAATCTTACTTATAGCACAGTAACATTAATAACCTTTATATAGAACAACAGTGGAAATAACATTGAAAGCTTTATAAATCTAAAACCCTCTTGACCTATTAAAGAACGTAGTCAGTTGACCTTTCTTTAGGTAATCTCAAATTCTAGTAATTGTCCTGAATATATCATTAGAAATGAATGTAGACAAGTATGGATATAGAATGATGGCACTCGTGCTGATCGCGGAACAAGAAAACACTCACTGCTGATTTCTGTGCTTGCAAGGGGTAAGAATGAAGAGATACTTACGATAAACTACTAAAACTCTTCTTACTCTTATTTTTTTCTTCTTTTTAGGAATCCCATAATTCAAGAAGGAAGCGTGAGGTTGCAGAGAGGCAGATTGCAGATGGCAAGACATTTTCTTTATTCTCAGAAAGAAAATACAAAACCTTGGTAAGTGTATTACACTGAGTATAGTCTTGTCAGATACCTCCCACTGCACTTGTAAGAGGGATTTTCTCAGTTTGACAGGGTGCAAGAAGGTATCTCTCTGCTTTGTTTTCATCTTAAATTCAAGTATCGACACTTCTAAAATTTGACTGCTTAGATTATCTACTGGTAAGAGAGAAATAGGAAAGAATTTATGTATAGTTATCTACATAAAATTTTCCTATTGCTGTCAGCAGGAACAGATGTCGGTTCTTGCACATAAATGTGACGCATATAACCCAGTTTTTAATCTCAGTGTTTTAAAAAACAGTTTGTGAGGATGTGCTTTTATTTACATGTAGAAAGTTGTAATTGCAGGACTGCAATGTGAATGCACGCTGTGTGGACATAAAATGTCCCCTGAAGGGTTTAGACAGCAAGGCATCTATCGTGCTGCGTTCCAGGCTGTGGAACAGTACTTTCTTAGAAGTAAGTCCTCTTACCTGCCATTTTTGGAAGGTTGGAGTTCTTTCCTGTTCTGTGTCTAATGTCCATATCTTATTTTGGAACAGGAATACTCCAAAATGAACTACCTGGACGTTGTTGTTAGGGCTTCGATTAGTGTTCCTGCTGCAGCTAAGAATGTTAAACTCACAAATGAAGCTGCTCAGGTAAGCTGAACGTTTAATGCTAACCACGTTGTGGGTGTGATGTTTCCAGCTTATCTCAAAGGGTGGTGGGGGGAAGGGAACCCAAAACATTTTAAAACAACAGTAGCTAAATGTTTACCTGAGTTTTGAATTACTATTTTTACCTTTCAATTGAGTTGGGAAAATTCACTGCCATATTAAAATGATACCAGTAGGAACTTTTTCTTCAAAAACATATTGTAGATGAGAGAAGACATGTTGTTAGATAAGAGATTAAGATTGTATAAATTGTCCTTCCTATTAAACATGGATGCCTCTGAAGTGCTCTTCCCATCCTCATGTATCTCATGTATCTTCTCTCCTTTAGGTGCGTGTTACTGTCTTTCCTGCAAAGCCAGTAGCACTTTATACAGGAGTACCTTGGTGGATCATCTCGGTGGCTATTTTTGCTGGAATACTGATGCTTGCACTGTTGGTGTTCTTACTATGGAAGGTGAGCTTTTATTTGTCTGGCTATTTTTTATTTCCTTGTCTACAACTGACAAGACAGCAGACTAATTAAGCCAATTATTTATTTTGGTTTGTGTTTGGGATTAAAAATAGAGCAAAACTGCCCAAGCCATACATTACCTTTATCTGTTTCTCAGTTTTGCAACATTTGGAATGAAAATGGTTATATGGGAACACTTGTTAAGAAATTTTTCTGTTTTCACATCCTGAGCTCTGAGCAAAACTCAGGACAAGTGTTTGGAGACCATAGTTACTTTGATACAGATGGGTACAGCTAACGGGCTTCTACAGTTAGGTGTAAAACTTCATGTGAAATATCTACAAATGTTAGCAGGGCTTTGTTCTCATAACAATAGGAATACCATTAAACTGACAGTAGATTAATTAAAATAACCAGAAGGTGCAGAAATAATACGTAGCCAGGTGTCTTGGTGAATTTCTGTAGCATCGGTGTTCTATCTTAGAAACCCTAAAGCAGTATGTGTGTATAACAAAAGGTTAGCAATTTCCAAAAGGGGGGAAAAAAAAAAATCAAGTACCTATTTTTCTAACTACTTTTGTTGGCATTTTTACAACTAATTATGGTTCCAAGTATAACAGGGCAGTCCTTTTATTCTTAGTTTTTACAGGCATAGGCAGTTAGTATTTGCTGTTATGGGATAGCAGTAAGAAAGAAGAGGTGAAGAAGAATATGCTATCTAGCACTTTCTTCTGGCGAAAGGACAGCAATTAGCTTTGCTGAGGAGCTACTATTTGCTGCAGGTGACTTTTCACAGGATAGTTCAGGCTTATTTTCTAATAAATGCCCAGCCCCTGCTGCAAATCTTCCTTGATTAATTAAAACTTCGGGTGGGCTCGTAGGTTATATAACGGCTGGTGTTTTACTGCACATGAAAATATATTTTTCACACATGTATGCACATGTAAAATGTGTGTAAAATACTTCTTTTGATGACAAACACTGTGCCATCTTACAAAGGACAAATACAGTACTTCAACATCAGTTAAATGATCAGTTTAAGACAAACGTGTGTGTTATACATGCCAAAGCAGTACTAATTTTGGTTCTACCCTAAGTTTTTGTCTATCCTGTGCACCACTCCACAAACAGGATTCCTTTTAGACTTCTTTTTGCTCTTCACAGCCAGCTTTAATTCCTCTGCACATATTTATAGTAACTTTTCTTTAAAAGATGTATTAAAAATTTATCAAAATGCCTCTAAAATAGTATTATTTACCTCAGGTTACTCTATTATTTTACAGATTGAGTTAGTCCAAGAAGTTCTCAGATCTAGAAACAGCTGAGTTCTTGTGATTTTTGTTTTTGTTTTTTCCTGTGAAGGGATAATGGGAAGACAGTTCACAGACTTAAGTCAGTTTTAATAGGTTTGACTTCTTCCAGTCCAGAAAAATTGACTAAATACCTTGCTTCCTTGTAGTGTGGTTTCTTCAAGAGAAATAAGAAAGATCATTACGATGCCACATATCACAAGGCTGAGATCCATGCTCAGCCATCTGATAAAGAGAGGCTTACTTCTGATGCATAGTATTGATCTACTGCTGTAATTGGTAATTGATGATATTTTTTTTTTTAATTTTTAGCTGTGGCACATGCTATGGTTGTGGTGGCTAATGAAGCAGCTTTTACTGCATATGTTCTATTAACATTTGGATTCCAAACTATCATACTTGCTTGCTCATTCTGTCGATAGATTTTTAGCTTTTGGTGCACGAGAACAAACACAGACGCGTTTACCTTGGTCTAAAAAGCTTCTTGTCTATTTCTTTAGAAGACATGTTGATCTGTTGCAATGGTTTTTGGTCTTTTTTTGATTTACGTTTTAATAGTACAAGTAAGGTTTTAAACTTGAGAGATGGTAATCAACACTGCAGAGTTAAGATTTAAAGCTAAGACTACATGGACGGTAAACTTGCTTTACTAACCTTCGGTGCATGCTAAAAGGTACATGTTGCTTCTAATGAAAGGGGTTTTCATAATGAGAATTTAATTGCTGTGGAAACATCTGTTTTCCTTCAATTCTAAAGTATTACTTTTCTAGGAACAGACTTTCCTCTGCTGAAGCTACAAGATGCGTGATGATTTATGTTCCTAGCAACCTTTATTCAAGTTACTACATGCATGTACATTCTATTAATAAGTGATGCTTGGGACGAGGGGGTGGGGAAGAATTCTTAACTAAAACGTGTCAAAACAGTGTTTAATGAAATCTTAACTAAGAGATGGCTAAAGATTTGGTCTATGCCTTGATGTAATTTTAAAAAAAATTCAGTTCCATGTAAATTCTAATTATATTTAAAAAAAACCAACCCTGACCAACCAAACACAAAAATCCCACCACCCCAACTACTATGAACAAAACCTTGCCACTTCAGCCTCTTTTTTTTTTTTCCTAGCAGTATCTAATCACAGCTGGATGGCACAATAATAAGCATGTAAACTTGAGTCTCTACCAGTCATCCTCTTTGTAACACTGTGGCCATAACTCCATTTTCGTTTTAAAATTAATGTCAGTCCATTCCTCAATATTTAAAATCAGTTTTTACAGTAGCTTTCGATAAAAAAATTGCACAAATAAGCTGTACTAGATTTCACGTAGGGAGACTTGTGTTGTGGGACATTACACAACTTTCAAATTAGGTCTGGTTTTTATCCTACAGCAAACTAAGCAAGACTCATGTTCTAACGCTGCATGTGTAGTTAGTTCAGGTGACAGTAGTGGAGTTGGTGCTTTGAAAAACAAAGCCCTACTGTAACTTTTCTTGAAGGTCCTGGAAATCTTAGCTAAATCATGTCGCCATACAGGAAGACTGATTCAGGAGAAGCAAGCTTTTCTGAACTGTACCTACTTGTCTGTGTAGCATTAAATTCTCTTATTATGTGAATTAATAGCTTTGTAAGAAGACTTAAGAGACTTGTAAAACAAATTTAGAAAAGTTAGTGAAGGGAATATTTTTAAGGTATTAGATTACCACCAGATTGTCAGACTGTGCCATTTTGTCTTCATTGGCTGCTGGAACAACTAACGTAGACCTGCTGACTCACATTTTTACAGCTACACAGGCTACATTTTTGGCCTATGTATTTTTGTCTTCAGTTTGCTTACCTGTACATCTGTCTGTGCAAAGGAAGAATTTACTGCCTCCCATAATTGTAGCAGCACTTTGGCAGCAAATTGAACCTAAACTGTTCTTCTTCTTCTTTGCCCCAGTGTGGGTTCTTCCAGCGTTCTAGGTACGAAGACAGTGTCCCCCGGTATCATGCTGTAAGAATTCGAAAAGAAGAGCGACAGCTCAAAGATGGGAAATGCAAAGACCTCGAGACAAAACAATGGTTCACAAAATGGAATGAAAATGAAAGTTATTCTTAGGGAAAAATTCTTTTCATCCACACAGTTCAGATAAACATCCAGGTTTTCATTAATGGAATACTGATGGAGTTAAACCTATGAACACTATGGACATTCAGCATTTGATTGTAGATATTACTACTTATATTGCGGCTTTTGTTTGCACAGTTAAAATTGCTTCAACAGACTTTATTTGCATTATTTAATTGCCAGACTGCCTCTTTCCACCTTCAAATCTAGCTCATGCTTCATAAGATACTCTGTTGATATGGGGTCTTTCCTGCAAAATATGCAAAACCACTACAGCAGACCTTTTCAGTGATCCTAACCCTCTTCACAGGTATGCAAGGAATGCATGACTAAGGTCAAGACAGGTTCTCCATCCTTCCCTCAATCCATTATAAACACACAGTGGCCTTAACACACTTTGTTCAAGTAAATCTGAAGACCTGCAAATCTACTTTAGTCATGAACTTTGCCTGCTGCAGTAGTTAGGGCTTAACAAGAAGCATCATCTTAAATTACATGTGCAATAGGTCATGTTGCTCAATATTAATTTTTTCCAGGATCAGACTGTGTGATTCTTGTTCACAGCAAATATACACAGGTGTTTTTTTTAAGAGAGGCTTGAATATTAGATGTACTTTTTGTATATATACATTTTAGTCATTTTTGTATTTATTTTTGTTATAAATCACTGTCTTTGACTAACTGTTAGGCCAAAGACTTAACTGAACTTTCAAATCCACTGTGTTTTTGAACTTAGAGTATAAGACCTGAGGCTTTCACTGCATTTTAATAAGTCACTGAAGGTGCCAATGCGTTCTAAAAATGTAAATATTTATTCCAGTGATGTGTATGTGGGCTTTTTATTCCTCGTACTTGTAACTTTATATAATAGAAATTATCAGGTCTTGTAACGCAATTTGTATATTACTTCAGACTATTTAACGATTTGGACACCATACAGAAGTAGGATTTTTATACAGTTTTATACTCACTGCAAGAAAGTGAGAGGTTCTCTGGAAACAGCTCTCCAGGTTCATAAGGACTTACTGTTTGGCAAAAGGCATTGACTACTGCAACTGTTATATAGCACTTGAAGGAGGCTCTAAATGCCTAACTTACCTTAATGATGGGGAGCGGAGTTGATCCATGTTGAGACTACTGAATCCTCTTGAATACCTGAATGTTGATAAAAGTAGAACCATAATGTTGTGTTTATCAGTAATGTAACTATTGTAACATATCTGATAAAACTATTTAAAGAGTTTACTTTTTCACCCATGTTCTAAAGTGTTGGTACTATTTAAGAACAAAGATTTAGTTCACAATTGTTTATTCCATGTAAAACAAAATTCTGCTCAAAAAGTATGCACATTAATTGCTAGTAATTTGAACTATGCAAAAACCTCTTGGTACTTTTTCCCCCCCATAGGGTAAAAACCTGCTACGAGGGCAGTTGGCAACTGTTTTTACTACTAACTTTGAACATACCTTCTTGGAAGGTGTGGTCACCTAAAATGTTATCATTATAGAAAGTGCATTAATTTAATGACTCATCTGTCTGCTAAATAATCTTAGTATGCTGTGACCCTGATTTTATGAACACTTACACACGTATTTAGCTGTTACTCAGTTTTTGAGCTTTTAGAATTCTGTCTTACTTGCTGAAAGGTTCAGCAGCTTCAGAAGCCAGGCTAATCAGGGGCTAAGACTAGTTTGACAAATAGCCTTGGATTTAAAAGCAGGTTTTGGCCTTCGCCTAAGAAGATGAACATCTTAAACAGTGTTAAACTGAAAGTTCTTGAAAAATAAGTCATGTCACTGGTATACTTTTATCTTTTTTTTTTATACCAGCTAGCAATGCTACATCATTCCATGATTAGAAATTACCTGTGGATATTTGTATAGAAGTGTGAAATAAATTCTTTTTTTAATTAAACATTGGTTTGGTAATAGTGATTTATCATAATTAACTGAGCTAAGTTCACTAGAAGAGTAAGCTGAAAGTTGCAAGCTTTAACAAATTGTCTCATTCTCAATGCTGCCATAAGTCTTGGTGTCCTCTGCCATGCAAAGGTAGGTAAGGCAGCTGCAGGAGCTGACGTGCCACCTCACTGAGCAGGCTCTTGGCAGTTTCCAGTGTTGGTAAGTCAGGCATGGAGTATGGCAGAGCAGGCTCTGGCAAACCAAGTGTCAGCTCCTGCGTGGGGCAGAGCTACCCTCTCCCTCCACACTTCACTCACACTGCAGGCTCCCTTCAATGCAAGCAGTCTTCTAAAAGGCCCCCCCTGCCAGACAGGTGTGCCTGGAACTAGGGAAGATGGATGCAGCCCCCATAATTAGTCAAGGGCTTCACATATCTATCTATAGCTAGCAAGTTTGATACTGACAGTCAATTACATTATTGCAGGGTCCAGCTTCAAGTCCATTAAAAAAACCCAAACCAAAAGGCAAAAAGATTTCCGGGGGGCGGGACGACCCAACAGTGAAAACTTGTGGCGTATCTCCATTTTTAAGATGTTGACCTTCATAGGATGCTTTGCTTGTCTTTGCTGAAAGGGAAGACCTTTTGCTACAATGAAGCCTGAAGGTAAGGGTTGACTGGACACATGCTTAGACCAGTGTTTGCTGTTGCAGCTGAGCAGCTTGTAGGGCTAGAACCAGAAGATGCTGCTAGATCTTTCAGAGCACGTCAAAGATGTGGACTCAACCTGCATTTATTAAACAGTTACTCTAACTTGGCATAGCTACACCCACAAACATTTGCCCACCGCAAGACAAAGTAGGGACTGGGAGAAAAATAGCTGATCAGAAGAAGCATAGTACAATATAGTATGTTAGGTTTTATATATGCTCATATTACTATACACACCTAGTATGAGATGTTGTATATACTATATACACAGTAGTACAGTACTATACATAACAGTATATGTATGTTTTATATATGTACATACATATTAACATACCATATTTGCTATATGCAGTGCGTGTATATATATAATCTACACAGACAAACTATATAACCTAACGTACATAAATGGAATGCTAGTAAACTGCAATACCTGCATATACGTTTAACTGTCACAGCACCGGAGAGAGATCTTAGGAGAGAAACTTTCAATATAAGGGACCATCACGGCATAGCTTCACTAACCTGTGCAGAAGTGATACGTGGAAGGAAGAAGAGACAGCGCAGGTTGCTTTGATGTATATGTCAGGAATCAACACGGAAGATGGAAGTGGCACTGAAACGCCAGTCCGCATTCAGAGCGGCCACATTACAATGCTAACACAGTCACTGCAGCAGCATGTCTTAACCAAAATAAACACACACAGAACCAGAAAGCTGCCTAGGTACAAACAACTGAAGTGACTTCTCCCAGCACAGAGTAGGTGATTGTCAGGAGGCAGCTGGACCCAGTGCTCTGAGCCAGCAGAGGCTCATGGACATGCTTTGGGTGGCCTGCCTGGCAGCATGTCCCTGTGTGACAAGAATGCAGGCAGTGTATTTCCCTGTGGTGGCTGTTGGTTCGGGTTTTATCCCAGCACTCTGGCATCTTTAAATCACCATTTGTCTTCCCAAGCCCTGGATTCATAAGTAATACTATACACCTTTATAACCTTGTAACCTTTGCTGGAGCCTTAACCGTGATCCTTGTGAGAAACACACTGCAACTCCTCACTCTGAGATACCACCACAGAAATTGGCCTTAATCCCCAGCCTGAGTGTGATACTGTCACGTGTTTTCCATACTTGAAGACAGTCACCTTTTGTCCTTCAATTTCTAGCTCCGCAAAATGGTTGTTTGCAAGCAGCACCTTTTCAGGGCCATACCTGCCTCAAAGGGCCTAGAAACCAGAGAACTGAGTTTTTAACAAGCTGAGGTGTCTGTGCTGCTGCTTACCTAACTATGGCAGAACAACATATATACCCCTGCTGCTTGCCATTGATGTACAGTGCCAGCCCTTCATTTCCTCTTATCTATCTCAGTGTCTTCAGAGGATAGGGAAGGAAAGGACAAAAAGAGTCAAATACTGTTGCCAGAAGCGTGTGAAATAATACAACTGCTAAATTGATTAAAATAAATGTTTGTGGGATATTACTCGTTTTCTTGAAGCAGAGGGGACCAACAATTAACATTACAGAGCCAAGAAGCATATCATTGCCAACCAGCTTACAGGACAGCCTGTGACTGATTCTAGCTTAGCGAGGAAGAACAACTTAACACCAGCCATCCTGGACCAGACCACAGATCCACCTGAATCAGCATCCCACCTCTGACAATGGCCAACAGTTAAGTGGCATGATGGTGATCCTCTGCTGTTCCTGTTCCCACAAAAAGTTGGTGCTCAACTTCAGTAGCTAAGTGTATTTTTCCTATGGAAGAAAAAACCATCCATGGTAATCATTAAATGTCTTCCACTGCCTTCTGATCTTGAGTCACAAAGTTGTACATGGCAAAAACACACAAACTCCAAAGTTTAATTACCCATCTGTATGTTGAAATAACTACAATTTCATTAACTCTTACAGAACCCCCTCCATATTTTTTACCAACTTTGTTGCCCTTTTTATTTCTACTCCTGCAAAAGAGACCAAAGCCACATCAAACCAATGTAGCCCTGAGAATTTTCCAGCATAGCAAAAGCAGCTGAACTTGCTGACAAAAACCCAAGAACAATGAAAAGCCTTTGTGCTGAGGAAGTATACAAGCTGAAAAGAGACACAGATAGATGGACCAGATGACTGTGGAGGCGTCATAGCAAAGCATATAAGCCACTGAAAAAAAAGGAAGAGACAGTCTACAGATATCAGTACCTGGCAACCTAGGTTTTCTTCCTAATCTATGATGCACCTATTTTGGAGGAAAGGGAGGAAAAGAAAAAAAGCATGAGTACCCGCAGCAAGCAAGAATGGTGACTTCCAGTAAGGGGTTATTATGTATCACCTTAACAAACCAAGAAGTCTTTCTATGGAACACCCTGCAAGAATGCTATGCTTCCAATTATCTTGTTAAATCTTAAATTGGGGGGAAAAGAAAAAAAAAAAAAGTAGTAATTGCTTAGGTTGAAACTTAGGTTAAATGCTATGTTTTCAATTAATCTCAAAGTCTGATTTGTCCCATTTAAATTGTGGATCCAGATGCGTTATAATTTCAGGAACACCAATAAGCAGGAATATGAGTAGAAAAATGCCAAGTGACAAAAATAGTACGGTTCTCCTTTTTGCTTTGTGTAAGAATTTACACAAATTGGCACATCAGAATTCCAGCTACCATCACACTGGATCAGATCAGAGTAAGCCCCCAGAAGATCATCACTGACAGAAACAGGTTTTAAAAAGGAAGGGGAGAAGGGAAGAGAGAAAGAGAATTCAAAACACTCTCCAATATTTTAATGTAGATCAGTATCTGATTGTGGATAACTGGCTAGCTGAAAAAGGTCTCATAGACATAGTCCAGCTGGCTGGACAAAAATGCACATCGCTCTCAGCTTATCTGAAGTAAAGCAAAATACAGTCTTTGGCTGTCCTTGTTCCACAATAACAGGAAGATTTCGGTGGGAAAAGAATGTTGCAGGTGGGAACAGATAACTACAGAAGAGAAACAGGGGTGGACTTGGTATTTAGGCAACTAACCAATAATGAGCTTAACTTTTGTAATATGTATGAGCTAATTATAACAAGGCATAAAAGGTGACTGTAAGAGACAATAAACGAAGTCTGCTGATCACTCATATTGAGTGACTGTGTCTTCCCTCCGTCGCGACAAATGGCGCCCGAACAGGGACCCTAGAGAGGGCTGAACCTGCGAGCCACGGTTCGATGGAGATTCGGGTACCGGTCCTGAAAGCAGCGCAGGAGGCGGAAGGGCACAGTCCCCGCGCCCGGGAGCACCTACAGAGGGTCCCGCCGGCCACGCGTCGCCGAAGTCTCGCAAAGGCTGCAACAGCGCTGACGAAGGTATGGAGAGACAAGCGACGTACGATTCGCTCATATGCTTTTTAGAAAAGCGGAGCGTTCGGGACATAGATTGCAACAAGGCATTACCCGGGTTATTAGCGTATGGGATAGCATCCGGGACCCCCGCGGCAGCGGCGAGCGGTGGCGCGCGGCACGGCAGGCCCCTTCCCGGCCGCGGTTTCTCTCCAAGGCGGCACCCCCGCCCCGCCCCCCCCCCTCCGATCGGCGCCATGGCGATGCAAGCGGCTAAGCGAGCTAACATCTGGCTGCCCCCAGAGGTCAATCGGATCCTCTATATTCGGAACCTGCCGTATAAAATCACAGCGGAGGAAATGTATGATATATTTGGGAAATACGGACCTATTCGACAACTCAGAGTTGGAAACACTCCTGAAACAAGTGGAACAGCTTAAGCTTCTCAAGGAAAAATACGGACTTGATTACAAGCCCACAAAAAAAAAAAAAACAAAACAAAAAAAAAAGTGCTTCAGATGTCACCTACAAGAAATGGGTTTCTGCTTTGAACTAGCAAACATCTCTGTGTTTAAAAAGAAGCCTTTTTGCCTTGATGGAGATAATTTATTCTGTATTCTGTATTTATGCTGTATTCTGAATGTGGAAATTGGTTGGGACTAGGAGGCTGGCTTAAAGGCATTTTGCAAACGGGATTATTATTTTTGATCATTATTGTAATAATAGTTTTTTGATCAAAACCAGCCAAAATTATTTGTAAGCATTAGGCATATCTGAAGAGAATGCCTTTATTTGAATCGGCAGTTAAGGTGTAGTTTAGTCTGATGCTGTGGTTTTATCTGCTCCTGGTGAATTTTTGAAGTGATGAAATCAGAGATACAAGGTATACTAAGAGTTACAAGGTAATAAGGTAATAATCTAAGTAAGGGTGCTGGCTTTTATATCTACAAGTGCAATATGCTTTTATGTAGCAGGGAGAAACTTTAACAATAATGTTGCTTGAGCGAGATGTGCATGTGACAACTTGGGAAAAGGGATATCACAACTGGAGTGCAACAGTGTTTCTATGTCTGGCAGAGCGAAATCTTTCAAGACCTGAGTTTAGACAGTCTATAATAAATTGTTAGTATTCAGAAAACCCATCTTAAGCCTCTTTTGCTTACATAGTGTTATGGAAGTCAACTGCTATTGTAGAGAATTAATGATTTTTTAATACATATTAACAAATACTACTATTTTAACTTGAGGCAGTTGAGTGAGAAGTACTCACGTGTAGCATTTGAGGGAATGTCAGCATAAATCACACTTACAATAAGACTGCATTTTTAATTACTGTACTCGTTAAGATTCGATGATGCCATAAGGCTAAGGCCTTTTATCACGGATTGGTTCTGAACTAAAAGGTGTGTGCACATGTAGATATGCACATTTGTGTTATTTTCCTTAATTGGCTACAAAATAATATAATTAGGTTGGGGACTAGATCTTGGGATTTTACCTATTATACTTCTGTTTGTTAAGGAACGTGCATAACATACAGCACCCATGTAGGCTTGGCTTGTGGCATAGTTATCAAATTTAGCATAGACATTCAGACAGATAAGCAACGTACTCTTCTTGTGTGTATCACCTACAAGCCATTATGGCTTAGTGCGTAAATCTGTATGTAACTGTTGAAAAATCCACTTATGAATGTATATAGCTTAGAACTAATTTCCCCCCTTTGTTAATTCTTTGATATCAATGAGGTGTTCTTCAGAAAATGTATGGACTGGTTGGTTGCATAAGGGCAGTTGTTATTTGGACAGAAAATTGTTAATGATCAGGGATTTTCCACTAAAATATTTGCAAATATTCCTAGTCAAACATCAGTTTGGTTTCTTTTTGGGTTTTGAGCTTGCATTAGTCCATGTTCAGAACTTTAAAATTACCTTTGAATTTTTTAAACTTTTTATATCACTGGAACAGAAAGAGCATCTAAATTAAAGCTTCAAGCTAACTTTATTTTTCAAGTATTTCTGGAATTATCCTTCTGAACTGAGATTTTATAAGTTGGCTGTGTATTTTCCTGTGTTAAAACGCTGTTATTGAAAATGGTCAACCAGGCCTATGTCACCCAAAATAAAAACGGGGGAATTGTGGATAACTGGCTAGCTGAAAAAGGTCTCATAGACATAGTCCAGCTGGCTGGACAAAAATGCACATCGCTCTCAGCTTATCTGAAGTAAAGCAAAATACACTGTCTTTGGCTGTCCTTGTTCCACAATAACAGGAAGATTTCGGTGGGAAAAGAATGTTGCAGGTGGGAACAGATAACTACAGAAGAGAAACAGGAGTGGACTTGGTATTTAGGCAACTAACCAATAATGAGCTTAACTTTTGTAATATGTATGAGCTAATTATAACAAGGCATAAAAGGTGACTGTAAGAGACAATAAACAAAGTCTGCTGATCACTCATATTGAGTGACTGTGTCTTCCCTCCGTCGCGACATCTGATCAGTAGTTTAAACAAGACCACGAATATGCCTTTAGGTAAACAAAGAGGGTTTGTTCTGCTCAGAACACAACATTTAAATGATTATCCACAATTCTTTATCCACAGTTGCTTCTGTGACTGCTCATCCTGCATGATTTTCCCTAAAAGTGCTCGCCATTTACATTATTGAGAATGGGCTCTAGCTTACAAAGTGCTGTGACTTATCTAGCCTCTGAAAGCCTTTGCTACATCTGGCTGAGGACTGCTGTCCAAAAATAACTAGGCAGTAGGCCAGTTTTCAAGGCATGCCTGTAAGTTGAAACATCAGGCAATGAGACAGTAACGTACAAGCATAAAATATGAAGCCAATCCTGAGCCATTGTAAGAAATTGCAACAACTTACAAACACCCAACTTACTGCTTGTAGGCAGTGCTTTAAACTAGTGCTGGTTCACAACTGGTTTTATGCACAGCAGTTCTTAAGTAGGAGTCCCAAACTATTACAAACTTGAGCAGCGTAAGCTACTACTTGGTGCTTCTGGGAGTGGCATACAAGCAGCAATAAAGCAAAAATTGTCTGTAAACTGTATTTGTAGACTTGCAGAGCCAGATAAGCTGTTAGTTCACCCCATTGGCCACCATTCCCTGATCAGAACAGAACAAACCAAAAAACAGGACAATTTTTTGACCCAAGATGCAGGTACTGCCTGATTACAAACCAGATGAAGCAGTCTAATCCTGAAACACAGTTTCATTCTTACCTATTATTGGTGCTTATATTATGTCACTGCTCAGAAAACTGCCTCTAGAGGTAGAATGAATCAATGTTTTCTGTATTTCAATAAAACAACAACAACAAAACCATTATAGTATCTTCATCTCTCTAATAGGAGGCTCCAAGCAATCCGACAAAGCACTGAACAGATTAGTATGACAAACAGCAAAATGATTCCTGCTCTAGCAGAGGCCACTGGATATCCATCCCCGCTATCAGGTCACGGACAAGTCATGGGTACATGGCACATTTAAAGGAAACCAAGCAATATTTAAGAGTTGGTGTCAGAAGATAAATGTATGTGGCAAATACAGGTATCCACAATAAAAGACACAAATTCTATAGCGCCAGATCCACTATTGTACTGTATTGTATCAATTTTGAATTACAGGATCCAATACCTACACTGCAGTAAGTTTTTCAGAAATGCTTAAAATCCCTCTTAACTACCTTTTTTGTTAGTGTTCTGGATAGTTCTACCAGAGCAGGACAAGAAACTATTAAATACCACTGTTTGTTACCTCACATGTTGCATTAGCATCCTAACAACTAGTAAAGTGATTTAGTGTGACATAGAGTCCAAGTACTTTTTAACCAACAAATCCACGCATTCCACTCATGGTCGGGAGTATATCTCCAAAGAGAGAAGCCCTATTTGTTCCTGTATTTTTTCTCTTTTTTCCGATAACTGAAACAAACCTTGCACCCCGGCCCCGCCCCGGTGTCGCTCGCTGGCGCGCTCCAGCCCGGCGCAGGGCGGCACAGGCCCCCCGCCCCGCGCGGACCCGCGGCGCACAGCTGTGCGGTAACGGCTTACCGCCCTCAGCCGGGCCTGCCCTCACGCCGGCCGCCGGCGGCTTTCACGGGGTTCTGGCCCCGCCGGCTACCGACGCCGGGAGCCGAGTGTCCGCAGCCATGAAAGCGCCCCTCGCCCGCCTGGCCCGGCCCCCGCCCCGGCCCGCGGCGAGGGGAAGCGGCGGCACGGCTGAGCAGGGCGCCGCCCGCCCTCCCTTGCCGAGCGCTGCCCACCGAACGAGCAACCTCCCGGGCACCCCTCCCGCGGCGGAGGGCCGGCACCCACGCGTGGGCACCTGTCGGCCTTGCTGCGGGATGGCACCCGCCGCAAGGGCGCTCGCGGCCCCAGCCACCACCTCCTCACACCCACCGGCCGCCGCCTCCGGCCCCCTCACGGTTTCCGCCCGCCTCACGGTTTCCCGCCCCGGCCCCCGGCCCCGCCAGCAGCACCACCGTACCTGTCCGAAGCTAGGCCCCTCCGCCGCCTTCTTCCAGGGCAGCGCCCAGACCCCGGGACAGCGTAGCGGCCGCCCGCAGCGGTGCGACCCTGCCCGCCGTCGCCGCCCTCTCCCCCGCCCCGCCGCTGCGTGGGGCCGGGCCGGCAGGAGACACCCGCCCCGTCGGGCCCCGCCTCCCGGCCGCGCGGCGGAGGAGGCCGCGGGCTGCGCTGGGGCCGCGGCCGCTGGCGTGGCGGGAAATGGCGGCCG
Source organism: Falco naumanni (assembly GCF_017639655.2). Classification (NCBI taxonomy): domain Eukaryota; kingdom Metazoa; phylum Chordata; class Aves; order Falconiformes; family Falconidae; genus Falco; species Falco naumanni. The sequence goes on from NC_054061.1 coordinate 45,096,298, forward strand.
GGCCGGGCCGCGCCGCGCTGAGGTGAGGCGAGCGGGGACGAGAGCCGCGCCATGAGGCTGCTGCGCGCCCTGCTGCGCGGCGCCTCCCCGGGCAGCATCCCGCAGCAGGTGGACTTCTACTCGCGCTTCTCCCCCTCGCCGCTCTCCATGAAGCAGTTCCTGGACTTCGGTGAGTCCCCGCCGGGCAGTGCCCCCGCCGGTGCCCGCAGGAGCGGGGCAGGGGCGGCTCCGCCGCGGTCACAGCGCCCCCCTCCCCCCCCAGTTACCGCCGTCGCGGTCCCCTGCTGTTGCTTACCGCTTCTTGGCGCTGTCCTCCTTAGCAGAACAAGACTCTGCTTCCTTCCGGGAGTAAAGAGCCCAGTTAGCTCCTTCCCCGGAGAGCTGGAACTGTGGCAAGGTTGAAATTCAGCTGAAAACTCCCGTTTTCTGGGATGGCAAAAGTAGTTTGGATTTTGCAAAACCTGCAGTGTCGGGGAGAAGGTGGGGCCAGTTCTGACACTTGGTAATGTTAGAGTAGTGACTCAGACAGGTGACACTTGTTAACGCCTTTTGCAAGCTGGTAGCAGGCAGCCCTTGAAGCTGTACCGAACCCCAGGAACGATCAACCTCAGCTGGTGCCCAGCCGCTGGGACACTGTCGCTGCCTCTCCTCTGCCAGGTGTCTGTGCCCTACACACCAGGTGTCTGTGCCCTACACAAACACCGTACCCAAACGTTGCGGGTTTAGACGTGTGAGAGAAGGAGCAGGACGCAGACACCAAGAGCCACCCCGGAGCTCTGGGAATCTAGCCTCGAAAATGAGTAAATCGGTAGTAGTATCCCAGTCTTGCAGTCTGCACTAAAACCACTCCGTAAGGCTCCGAGGTTTGGCTGGCTGCTCGGAAACAAAAGGGATCACAGGATTTGTTCTGCTTCAAAGCAAAGACTATGCAGAGAACGGTCTTCTAAGTCACATCGAGAAACCTTCTCAAAGATGGGGATGGAGCCATGGTGTACACGTTCTGTTTCAGTACCCAAGGCACTCTCATGTGCATGAATGTTTACGTAAATGTTGTAGATAAACATTTAACTAGTTGCATTGCTTTTTATGGTTTTCTAAGTAAAACATATCTGAGGGCTAATTCTAGAACCCTGGACTTTGTGTAAGTAGGAGGACTTACACTGACAAGTTTCTCTTAACTCTCCGCTGTTACTTCATCCATCTCTTCAGTGTTTCATACACTGCAATGAAACGCATCCACTATTTAAAACTCCAGATTTGTACAGCAACCCCACCATATATTTTGTTGCTCCCATACTTTAAAGCAAACAATCGTGCAATTCAGAGTTCACTTTGACCTGTATTTTATCACTAAAATACATATAAAATAATGCTTACCTTCAAATCAGTGTTTATTTTCAAGGCACGGTATTTCCTCGTGTCAAAAGTTAGGGCACTTTTTTGCTGTTAGTATCTGAACATAAGGTAAAGAAAATCTTGTAAACTTTTGCTTAAAATATTTTCTTCTCTCTTTTGCTGAAGGATTTAATAACAGTAAAAACTAATGACAAAGGCAAGAAAAGAGCAGAGTGCAAGACAAAGACGGTATTTGTAGGACATTCTGTACCTGCTATAATCTGATGGTGTTTTCATTGGGTATTTTTTTGGCTCCTTTTGCTAGAGTGAGAGCAGCGGAATAGGAAATCATAAAATCTGGTAATGCTGACTTTAAAAAAAAAAAAAGTAGTCTACTTCTAGTTCATCCAGGTTTCTACTTAGCAAATAAAATATTCCATAAGCAAATTTAGGTCTGGATCATATACATCACTCATACCTTGGCTTAAAAGTGCACAGTATTTTCTGCAGGAATCTTACCCATTCACAGTTGCACAGGGAAACAAAGTCATTTGCCCATTTCACTGAAGGCTTGCTTACCCTAAGCTGTCTTCCATATTTGACCCAAGATTGCAAAGATACGGCCTCCAGATAGAAAACTAATTCGTAGAATGTCATTCGTTGAGTATATGAGGCATTTGAAGATTGTCTTTACATTCTAATGCCTTCAACCAGACTTGTTCATGGAATTTTACTTGAGAAAAGGGCAAGGCCAGTAACAGTCATGCCTGAAATGCAGTCTCACTAGGGAGAAGAATGAAAGGTTTCTGGGCAGAGGTCATATGTAGACAATGCGTGTAAGTGTCACTGGGGAGGAATTTCTTCTAAGCTATTAACTTTTTTATTAAGTTAACTGACATTCTCTCATCAGTGTAGTTTATGATGTATCTCAGTCTGGATGCATTAAACTAAGCTACTCCATTTCAATTTGGTCAAGGTTTTTAGTTTAAGATACTCCCGGCTTCGTCTTTTCTCATGTCCCATTCTTTCATCTTCCACAACTCCTCTTGCCAAATGGAAGGAGTGAACTGGGCAGAAACACCAGAGTTAATTTTTAGGAGTTAGCCTGAGGTATGTACTTCACTGCAGCAGATGAGCAGGATAGTAAGTTCAGATGCTGTTTACATGACACTCTTGAAGTCTAGAAAGAAGGCTGGCTGAGAATTAGGTAGAGGATTTCTTAGCCTCTTCCCCACTCTGCAGTCTCCCTTCTTGCCTAGTAAAACAAGCGTTGTGGGACAAAATTTAGGTCTTGATCTTAATAACCACATTTAATTGCCACCCACACATGACAGGACAGGTCAGTTATCAACAGGTGCAGTAACTTAGCTTCTAGCTTTTAAAAATGTAAAAAATTAAAAAGGTAAATGTATGGGAGAACTACTACCATAATGACCAAGCAGAGCAGTTCTCCTATTTTATCTTTCAGTGTTCATGTGAATTCATTCGTCTGTCTTCTTTTCTTGTAAGACAGTGAATTTAAACTACAACAGATGCACCTGAAAGTGAGATAAATATTACAGAATTTATTTTCTGAATGTATTCCAATATGAGTTATGTTCAATATGGTAGTTCATACCAATATGGTAGTTCAGTAACATCAGTGATAAAGCAAGGTATATGGGACCATGATACTTTCTCAAGCATCCCTCCCATAAATAGTTTCCTGTATTGGTTTCATTTGCGTCTCTGACATGCTTAGAATGACATACTGTTTGATCAGTGCTAGTTAGAGTCAGTGTTTGCTGCAAATAAAATTAATAATTTACATGGATAGAAACAATATTTAAAGTTGAATAGTATGGGTCTGTAAGTAGTTTATATGTTGAAGATTCTTGTTATTGCAATAGGGCTGGCAGGTTTCAATAGGTGTTTACATTTTGAAATACAAATGGGCTGCTACCATGAAGGAAACATGCTTACCAGACTGGCCTAGTCAACTTGAAAAACCAAACTGCAGACCTCTTATGCAACAACGTAAGAGTTCTTGTAGTTCTCTATCATAAGTACTGACTTTATTCTGATGTTGTTATAAATTTATTTTGGTCTTAGGATCTGAAAACGCTTGTGAGAAGACTTCATTTATGTTTCTGCGACAAGAGTTGCCTGTCAGATTGGCAAACATAATGAAGGAAATAAGTCTGCTTCCAGACAACCTCCTAAGAACACCTTCAGTTCAGCTGGTGCAGAGCTGGTAAGAACAGTGTCATTTCATGCCTTAAGAGTGGCCTTCTGCATACACACAGGTTGGAGGAACAAATTCTTTTGTAGAGAAAGAAAATTTCATGTGTTTGTAACACAAACATCACTTATTTAGACTAAGTAAATACTTCAATGTGACATAAATCAGAAACTAAATTTACAGAGTTGGAAGAAACCCTATAAGACCAAGTAGAGAACCCACAAGGGAATTACAAATCATTAAGTATTGCAGATAGTCATGTATGACAATTCAGTAAAAACAAAAATCCACGAGAACAATGTTGAATGGGGGACTTACTAAAATGAACAAGCTAGCTGAAGAAACCAACAGAGGCAGGCTAATGCACAAAATGTTTGCAAAAGGTAGTAGAAGCCATCTAAAAGACAGGTTATTGCAGGCTGAGAGTAAAGGTATAGAAAATATGAAGAAAGAGCAATAGGAAGCTCCCAAAGCCAAAATATGTAAACAGAAATAATGTGAGGCTATTAGAATTAAAAGAAGGCATCCTTTGAAAAGTAAAATTTGTTTTCAAATAAGGAACTTAGCACATTAAAGCATAAAATTTTGTAAAATAAAAGCAAACCAGGGATTGCCTAGCAACTGGTAAAGGCACATGGCTATTTAGAAAGGCTTTTAAAGTTAAGAGAACAGAAAATCTGCCAGTGAAGAAGTGGGATTGATTAGATGACTGATGATTAGATGATAAAAGGAGCTATCAATGAAGATGAAGGCTCTTGATGAAATGAGAACGCTTAAATTCTCATGGTACTACATGACATTGATCAAATGGGAAATGAATTCCACTTGGACAAATGGAAAGTAGAGCACAGAGAGGGACCTCCTCTCCCTGTATGCTTGTTTGCTTACAACGGAAAAAAAAATTGATGCTACTGGGGATATTTTTCTGAATATGTCAGTTGATGGGCAAGAAGGCAAATAGCGTTACAAGCTAAGTAACAAGTGGGGAGGAAAATAATTGTGGCACTGTGTTTGCCCATTATTCCTCTAAAATGCATGCAGTTTTAGTCACTCCATCCTGAAACAGAAAAGACCAAGAGGGATAATCAGAGGGTTGGAACAATTTCTACGTGAGGAGAAACCAAATAGAATTCTTCAGCTTGGAAACTACACATCTCAGGAAAGAAGTGGCAGAAATACTCAAATCATGAACAAGCTGGGAAGATTTTCTAATAACAGGAACTTGCTGGGGCTGCAAATAAGTGATCACCTACTGGGTTTAAAACACAATGAAGATCTTTTATGCATTCTAATTAAATTGTAGAATTCATTGCTCTGGAAATATTGGAAGAAAAATCATGAATAGATTCAAAAGGATCTAACAAAATTCACAGAGAATAGGTCAATGGGATATATCATATACAATGATTTGGAAACAAGCCATCTTGGAAAAGCATAAATTGCTAAGCAAAGGGGATCTAGGGAGGCATACTGGAATTAGTCTATGTCATGTTTCTTTCATTTAAAGGTATGTCCAAAGTCTTCAGGAGATCCTTGACTTTAAAGACAAAAGCTCAGAAGATTCAGGGGCTATTCATAGGTAAGGATTTTCTGTCACATATGTTAATATTATGTAGGACTGGCAAGAAAGTGGTAGCTTAAGAAAAATTTCAGCTATTTTCAATCTTTACATAAGAACTGCAGTAATGTTACCCCCTGTCTGTAAAAGGAGGGTACATTAAAACATGAAACAAAGTACTTCTATGCCATATCATACTGATCAGGGCTTTTTTTGTTACGCTGAAGAAGCTATGAATACGTTAGACTTGATTAAATGTTTACAAATGCCTTACTTAAAATGCTGGAACTGATGTATGTAACTTTTCACCTGTAGAGTAAGTTTAGTCATTGTTGGCTGACCATTGCTGCCGTTTGACAGGCATGGGATGATCTCCATGAAAATGGTTGACAGTTTTCTCTTTTCCTTGGCAGTAACCAAGATAATACATAAATTAATAATTTTATAAATAACCAGTAATGGTTGAATACTGTTTCAATGCTAGTCACTTGAAATACACTGTAAAGACTGACCTGTCTTCTTAATGCTGTAGGCAGACCTATTGTATTGCTATATGTAATGGTCTTAATTTTTGTAGGTGAATACTGTTTGCCAGAGTATTAAATTCACTTAAAAGTGAAACATTAAACAATGTATTAATTTCAGTTTTACAGATACTGTGATAAAAATCCGTAATCGACACAATGATGTAATTCCTACGATGGCTCAAGGAGTAATAGAGTACAAGGAAAGCTTTGGCATCGATCCAGTGACCTCACAGAATGTGCAGTATTTTTTAGACCGTTTCTACATGAGTCGCATTTCAATTAGAATGCTCCTTAATCAACACTGTAAGTGCCATTGTTGAAAGGAGGGGAAAATGATACCTGTACTATGTCAATATATTTTCCTTTCATTTTTAAGGGCTTAATATGTACTTATATGCTTCTTAGGAGTACACTATTTGTCTTGCTATTTTATAAACTCATTAATACATAATTAAAGTATTTATTAATAGTAGGCTTTCCAGTGAAGATTGGAATTAATAGATTGCCTATAAATTTCTATTTAGGAAAACTGAAGACTAGGAAAACTAAAAATATATTGGGTATTAAATAATACTTTATTTTTTGGCAGCTTTACTCTTTGGTGGGAAGATTAATCCAGCTCATCCAAAACACATTGGAAGCATCGATCCTAGCTGCAGCGTTGTTGAAGTTATTAGAGGTAAATTCAGCAGATAGGAACAAGAATCCTGAAAACTTACATGGATGTCTATACTGAGAGCCGATACACACTTTGATATTCATACACTGTTTAGTTCTTTCCTGTCTGGAGCAGAAGTTTCATTTAAAGTGTAACACAGTTTTGTCACTTTTCCGTATTAACCTGGTTTTTCTAAGAAAATACAAAGTCCCTGACAGTGCAGCATGTTTTCCATTTTTTTTATTTCTCCTTTACATTTTGCCAAAAAGAAAAAAGTAAGAGTTGGAAATGTAACTTTCCGTGTTGTTATTATAGATGGCTATGAAAGTGCCAAGAGACTCTGTGATTTATATTATGTGAGCTCTCCAGAACTAATCCTTCAAGAGATGAACGGTAAGTGAATATGGGATGAGGCACTCTTGAATGTAGTGAGGGCTTCTTCTAAAGTAGCTGGTGGTGAAATGTTCTCCTTTTACCTTTTGTGTCGTTTATATGTTATCTATATCTACTGTCATAAATAGTTTCGGGGTGGTGATTGGGTTTTTTTAAAATCTGGCAGAAGACTTTCCCTGTTCCTCCCTTTAATTACAAAACTGAAATCAGTAGAAAAGTTATTGACACTACAGCTCTTGATGTAACAGATTTTAGCAGCCACCTTTCCTCCCTAAGGCTTCTTGAACGTCTTCACCCTACAGTCTGTTGCATGTCACCCTCTCTGCCCTTTTTGTATCACCAAGTTTTATACTAAACATTCCATTGCAATTTCTCTTGCTTATTCAGCTATCATGTTCTTGTAGTTGTAATTAGATAGAGTATGCTCAAGTCATGGTACAAATTATTTGAACCCATTGGCTTGAAAATTCGACAGTTTACACCTGTGTTACTGTGAACTCAGTGACTGTCCTCATAGTCCTGCTGAATGCTGAAAAGCCTTTCTGACACTACTCACTAGAGCACTTTTCAAGACACTAAACATCAAATTTGGACAGACCTACAAAAACAAGTGCTCAAAATTGTTTCTACAGGTAATTGCGAAAGCCAAAGTGCAACCATGGTAACTTGGCCTATGTAGCTAAAAGCAAAGAAAGTCTGACTTGACTACACATTCCAGATCTTTTCTCCCTATTCTATGAAACCTGTCATTCTGTATCTAGGTTAAAGGGTTTACCTCTCTCCATCTTTAGAGCCTGATACTAAAAACATTTGTTAGGAAACTGTTGGTCATGCTAACTGATTCTCTGTACTGAAGGGTCGCTTAATAGTGTATGTGTTCCAGAAGCCAGAACAAATAGCGCAGTTTTTACAGGAGGAGTGACCTTTTGCTCAGTGAATTGTGAAGGTGAATTAAACCTGACCCAGGCCAAATACACATTCCTTGCCTGCAGCTGAGAGTGGAGACCATTATTTAAACCTCAGGCATGGAATCATGGAGTAGAGGTGTGGAGGGAGACTGTTAACTTGAGGACAGGAACCTGACATATTTTGAAAGTGCAGTTTCCACCCCCACTCCTTTTTATTTTTGCTGGGTACATAATTTGTTCTAGATCTTTTGACATCATCAGTCTTCAACACTTATGTTCATAAAGCACTGGTCACTAACATTCTGGTGAGAAATTATTAAACCAAAAGAACTAGCAGAATTTTCTAAGTGACCTTTCCTTATTTTTTGATATAATGAACATGTTCCTGTGATACATTTTCTAGAATTTGTTCTTTAAAGAAGTTTGAAAACTGTACCAGTTTTATAGCCAGAATTGTCTATATAGTTTTTGTTAGTTTCTTGTTAGAAAGCAGCTGATTTCTAAGTGGATCCAAGAATAGGCTGTGCTGTAGTTACTATTTTGTGCATTATAGATAAAAGAAATTCAGGTTGGGACAAACCTCAGGAGGTTTCTAGCCTGACTGGCTCAAACCAGGGACAGCTGTGAGGTCAGATCAGGTTGCTCAGACCTTTATCCAGTTTGGTCTTACAAGTCCTGTAAGGATGGTGACTATGTAACATCTCTGGGTAACCTGTTCCAATGCTTAACTGACATGGTGAGAAAGTTTTTCTCTATATCCAGTCTGAATCTCTGTTATTTCATCTTACACTCACTATTTCTTGTTCTCTTACCATCTGAAGAGCCTGACTGTCTTCATTATAACTTCCTCATAGGTATTAGAAAGCAACTATTTTATGTCTTAATCAGTGGTGCCACAGGGGGCTTTAAGTTCTAAAGCAGCAAGCACATTTGAAAATTTTGAGAATCACTTCTAACATACAACTTTTCAAAATACTTCTGTTCAAATTTTCCTTCTCTTGTAAATCATCTCAACAATGCAAATAAACATTTTGAACTACTGCAGGAATGAATAAAAGATACCAAGTTTGCTCTTTTATTTATTTAGACTGTCTTTCCTCCAGCTAAATCACCAGGACAGCCCATGCAAGTGGTGTATGTGCCGTCACATCTCTATCACATGGTTTTTGAACTTTTCAAGGTCTGTGCACTTACCATTACACAATTCTTTTATACATCTTTGTTTAGTGTTTGCAATTGTTTGTATTTGCTTGACTACTTGAACCAATTCTAGATAGCAGTGTTCATTTGCAAGTGCAAAGCCCTTGCTATTTGATTGCAGGAAGGTACCTAAATTGTACTGTTTAGACAAACCGTTAACTGCATAGAAAATGAACAGCTTCAGAAGATGCATCTCCTTTACCTAGACACTGAATACATCTGACACCTTTGGAGTAGACTGCTAGAAAGTCTTAAAAAAAGTGTTAAGACATTAATTAATAAAGCAAGTGAGAATAAGACATATGTTAGGACTTCTTCAAATCTGTTATACTGTGTAACAGGTCCTATAGAACTCTCCTCAAGCAGTTCGGTCCTAGACTTCTCTTGACCTTTGTGTCATGTTGCATGTACTATGCATTATAAAGAATTCTACAAATAAAACTGTACATTAAAATATTCAGATATTTGTTCTAAAAAAATTAAACGTTTGAAGTCTGTGTACTCTAATAAACAATATACTTATACTGAATAAAGCAGAAATGTTTTAGAAAACTGTTCTAAAACTATATATGTCCTGATTCTGAAATATGTGCTAAAAACAACTTTCCTAAGTTGAATGTTTTAAGGTAATATACAAAGTGGTAAGAACAGGGTTTAAGTTGTACTTGAAAATTGCAGAATGCAATGAGAGCCACCATGGAACATAATGCTGATCGATGCATTTATCCTCCAATTCATGTACACGTCACATTGGGAAATGAGGATTTAACTGTGAAGGTACCCACTTTTTGTATTGTTTTGAATTATTTTGATTCGTTGTTTTTCCCTCTGTTATAGGTAGCATATTACTAACTTCAGTTGGTGGTCTCATTCCAACAATAGATTGTCTGTTATGATGTAGTATGTAAGTAACAGGACCATTATGGAATTTCACATACTGTGTCACCAGGAAATTCACAAACAGGTTTGCGCAGTCACGCTGCAGGCTCTGCAGTAGAATTCTATGTCTAGTTTATAAGCAGCCATAACTAAACATGAAGTAGCATCTTTACATCATTGTGATACCAGCATTTTCTAAGTGACAATGATAGAGCTATACAAGTGTGAAACAGCTGGAAAAAGGGAAATAAACACTGTATATTCCATGCAATTCAAACCTCCCTGAAGTACAGTTGGCAGAGTAATTTCTTCTTTTCAAAGACCAGAAAAGCACTGGCTTTTTCATAGCTATACCTAAACTGCAGTAAAAGAACTCTTCTGAGTTACTCCTTCAGTAATAGATTTTAATAAGTAGTATTTAACTGGCAGTATTCTTCAGGAATAAAGATAAAAACAGACAGAACCTGACATTTGCTAAAAGGTATATATACTGACATCAGACAAAATTGAGTTATGAACAAGATAAGAACAATGCATAATTTGAGTAGAATTTTCTTGCTTCCACGAGATTATGAATGCTGCTTATGGTAGTATTTTATTTAAATGGTTTGGATAAGGGATGAAAGGGAAGGATTCATCCTCTCTCTGGTCACTGCTGTAGCTGAGATGAAAACTTAAGAAAACCCATAATTTAACAGGGAAAACTTTATATTATGTTTTACCTGAACTTTCTCTGGATCATTGTTTGAGAGAAGCTGTGTTTTATAAAAATGCATCCAGGGACATAATGCTACATGTTTCTTCTTGTTCCAGATGAGTGATCGTGGTGGAGGTGTTCCTATGAGGAAAATTGACAGATTGTTCAACTACATGTATTCAACAGCACCACGTCCACGTGTTGAGACGTCACGAGCTACACCTTTGGTATGCAAATCTTCTATACCTTGTCATCTTGAATACGTTACATTGTCACAAAAGAAACCATCTAGCTACAGCTATGAAGTACTGATTTTATAGATGCAATGAGTATCACTATTTGAATGTTACAGCTTAATTATTTTTCTGAAAATAACTGCAAAATTGCATAAAATCCTAAAATACTGAAAATTATTTAAACTTACTCAGGATTCTGGTTTTCTCTACCAAATACAAAGATCAGTTACCTCAAGCAGAAAACTTAGCTATGCCGCATTTACTGCAGTAAGGACAGGAGTGAATTGTGTGGCCACTGAATGAAGGGAAAAATAATTATAGCAATGATTTTGGATCAAGTCCGTAGTTTCATTTATACTGTGTAGTCAGTGGTATCATCCCCCAGCAAGGACGAAGGTACGTAGATGTGACAGGGCATATGAAGAATCTACTTTGGTCTTGTGTGAACTTAACAGATGCAAAATAATTAAAATCTTTAGGTCTCAGTAAGAAGCTCTTGAACAGCTTTCTTGAATTTATTGTCTCACACTGCATCATTTAAGATGTGTTTTTAAAGTGCATCTAGATGACTGTGCAACAACACTAGATCATTACAGAGATGTATTCTGTATGTTTAAGATTGTCTGAAATTTAGTAGATAAAAAATTTATACTTACGCTTCAGGGCTATGTCCTGCTACTACAGACAGGGCTTGACAGAATTTTAGTATAAGCTATGAATTCACCGGCATTGCTGCTTGGACCTTTTTTGTATATATCGATGATGAAATGTATCTGACTTAAGTACTCAGTGTTCTTAAGATGAGCAGCTCCATGAGGTGACAGATTCAGTACAGTTTTCTCTAATGGTGTCATCTCTTCTTGAAAAAAGCTACCATAATACAAGAAGCGTTATCTAGCAGCCCTGTCTGACAAAGGAATGAAAGTTTTCTCATAATCACAATTATCCATGCATTCTTCTGTTTTTGGGGTGTATATTAGTTCGGGGAGGGGGGGAGGCATAATAGTTAATATTTGAACTCCTCTTACTGTCAAACATCATGCTTAGTTTGTCTATTTACCTGTTGGGTTAAAACAGAAAATACCGCTGATTGATGCAATTAATGAAAATACACTTTTTCTCTTGTATTAGGCTGGATTTGGTTATGGCTTACCCATATCACGTCTGTATGCACAGTACTTCCAAGGAGACCTGAAACTGTATTCCTTAGAAGGCTATGGTACAGATGCAGTTATTTACATAAAGGTATGATGTAACACTACCATTTTGAAGTTAGTAGCAGCTCTGATCTGCTAATGGAACTCATTGTTCTCTTTAACTTTGATTAAAGAGAATCATCAGCTACAGTCTTCTCTACCCAACAGGCCTTATCAACGGAATCAATTGAAAGACTCCCTGTATATAACAAAGCAGCCTGGAAACATTATAAAGCAAACCATGAAGCAGATGATTGGTGCGTGCCAAGCAGTGAGCCAAAGGACATGACCACTTTTCGCAGTACATAGTTTTTCCCTCAACAGTTCACAAGTAGGTGTCTGTAAAAGGAATTTAAAAGACCTGGTTTACACCAAGATGCTGGGCTACATTTGATATGTGAAAGTAATTTTAAGTGGAGTAACAGAAGGTTTGTAATGTAGTTACTCTTTTCTGGAATTAAACCCCCGCCTCCCCAAACAAACAAAAAAACTCAAACAAACTCAAACCCAAGAAAACCTCCAAACCTGTACATACTTTTAGATTTTAAGTGAGAAGGTCACAATTTGTTCCACTTTCTATTTATGACTACTTTCAGTAGGTAAGTCAAGGGAGCAGTAACTTCAGGTTTTACAGGGATTAATGCAATCTGTATCGCATCTAGTGAGAAATGTATTAATTAATATAATTACAAAATTGTTTTAATGAAACAACTATTGAAAAAGCTCACCAGAGCATTATTTCCATTATACAATATTACAGATTAACGAAAAACTCATGTAAGGAATACTGAGGACCTCACTGCTATACCTTTGCACCTGTATGACACTTTCTATTCTTTTATGTTAAGCATGCTGAAGTCTAATGTTGCAAAGTTACATAGGTTGCCGATACATCTTGTCTACATCAAGGTTTTTTGCAGCTGTAGAAATCACACTTCAGTCTGTAGGGATTAAAAAAACCCAACAACCCATTCTAGCTGCTACCACTGGTATAATGTATCTCAGGTATGTGGTATCAGTCATATTTCTTTGGTTGTAATGTGAATATTTAATACATGTGAAAAACTTACCTTACCGTGATCATTGTGAATTAGCAGATACTGTTGGCTTATGTACAGTAAAGACACGCTGTCTTGCATTTGCTTATAATTCTGCAGGTAATGCCATGCCAAAATGCAGTATCAGTGTCTAGCCCTAGTAAGATCTCAGACTCGGGTATGTCAGATTGCAGCTGTAAATGGAAACTATTTTAATAAACAGATTTTTAATGTTTGCCTTTAATGGGGCATTTCTATTACTTATACAATAATTATCTTCTCAGGAGTATTTAAAAAAAAGTGGAATTAGCAGGTTTTGAAAATACCTTTGTATTTGCGATGTGCCTCGTTTATGTAGTAACTGCAAGTCACAGTATAGCAGGGGTCCTCAAACTATGGCCTGCGGGCCAGATACGGCCCCCCAGGGTCCTCAGTCCGGCCCCCGGTATTTACAGAACCCCCCACCCCCCCACCGGGGGTTGGGGGGGAAACCAAGCAGCCACAGATGACTGCCTGCCACTGCATCCGCGTGCCGGCCCCCTGGTTAAGAAGTTTGAGGACGCCTGCACTATAGCATAAATAAGGCAAGCAGAATGTGTTTATCAAAGGCAAACTGTCAGAACACACTGGGGAAGATAGAGAGGGGAATGAGTATTGCATTTCAGGTACAAAGTCCTTTAAATAAAAGATTCAACTTCCTTTAATACCTATTGTGCCATCTTTGTTCAAATAATACACATCTACATTGCACCTTTATCCCTGTCACTCCTGAACATTTTAGGAGTGATGCAGTTAAAGACACTGAGAACTAATCCTTTTCTCTTAGTCAATTCATTGCATGTAATCCTGTGATCTTTATTTTGCAGCAGACACGCATAATCCCTCTCAGAAAGAATAAGCCTTAATTTTGCTAGTTTACGAGTTCTGCTCAGAGCAGAAGGTGAGATACAAGTGAAGGGAATAGGTGGTAGGTTAGAAATTGAAGTCATGCTATTCTAGTTGTAACTGAGCCAGGTTAAAGATTACCACCTGCTACCTCCCTAGCCTAGGTCTGCAAAACAATAAAATGGTTTTATACCCTGGTACAAGCTAACATAAGTCACTTTAACGGGAGTGATTTACAGAATGGACTATATACACAGTTAAACTGACCCTCTGAGGGAGGATTATTCTACTTCTATCACCACCAGAACAGTACCGTTACCTGCTCCACTCAAGCCTGTGGGCACTTTGAGCGGCCACCGTTTTAGTTCTTTATAAGGATGCGAGGTGGTGACTGGCGTATGTTTCAATGGGCATGGCTACACATGAGGAGAAGCTACAGCTGTTCTCTTCTTCAGCCCTCCAAGAGGATGTGAGAAATTCCACATCCTGTAAAACGGCGCCTGTACAACAGTTAGAGGGAATGCTTGCAGCTAGTGCTTTTGCTAAACTAAAGCTGAAAGTTACAGCAAGGGATTTTAAAAACTCAGCTCTGAAGCTGAACGTCCATCCTAGCTTTTACACAAAGTTTAAATGTTTTAACAACTTAATTGAACCGATTTTAGTAAATCTGAGAGCTACAAGAGATTATTCTGAAGAAAAAAGCTAACTTTTCTAGAAAAGTCTATTGCAGTCTTTCATATGGTATTATTGAAATAAAACCTCCTTCATATTCTCAGCTAGCTACTGACCGAATTCTGATTATTAGAACAGCTTGCTGTGTAACTGTATTTGTATCTATCTCCTTACCCACCACTCCAAATGCTTGTGGTGAAAACACAAATGTTTTTTGTGCAAAATGATATTTTGGTTTACAATGTTTAACCCTACTTACAAGTTTGATCTTTGATTACTTTTGATTTAAATAGAAGCTCAGAAGATAATTTTTGTGTTTAATATTTTCATTACTGTACTGAAGTCACTGCTAGCACACTGGTTTAAGTTGAAATGAATCACTGTAGAAAATCAGTATGTTAACTCAGCTATCAAAACGCTGAGATTAATAGTCTTGTATACAAATGAGCTCAGTCTTGCACTGTAAAATTGATCTTGGTTTGTGTTAACTTAATTTTTTGAAAGAATCACTACATTTATTCATTAAAACTGTTTTAAAAATTAAAACTTCCAGTGGGGTGTTTTTGTGGCTTAGTACTAAGCTAGTTCTGTGGACCCAGCCTTCTCATTTAGCATCTCACAGATATTAAATGCTGTTGTCTGTGATAATCAATGTTCTTATGCTCAGGTGCCAGGTGAGTTTATCATCCCTGTTGTGGTCCCTGTTTAACTACAACAGCTCTGCACACAGGCAAACCTGCAAAGCCATTATTTCCACTTGTCTCCTTCCTGAGAAACAAACTCCTCCATCACAGAGTGCAGCATTCAGTTCAGTAGGCTTAAAGGAAAGAGGTAATACATGATTATCTCAATGCTCTCTGTTCTAGCTGAAAGCACTTACTAAGAAATAAACTTACGTGACTGAATTAATCCAAGGGTCGTTTTTGTTTTGTGATCCTAAGCATCTGATTATTCCGTACTTCTAATTACCCTCTCTGTTATCACTAAGTCAGAGAGGAATGCTGCCCTAAAGTCTGTACGTTTGGAGTACAAACTCAAAGCTACTGGAAACAAAGTAAATAAGTTAAATCATGACCAAAGAACTGTTTCTTAATGCACAAACCTGAAAATTGAACCTCTCTTTAGAAGTAATTATTACCAAGATTTTCAAACTTTATTTTGGAAATGCACAATGTGCAGAAGCATTTCCACACGGTTCTTTTGCTGAAATTCATAAGACATTTATACAAAAAGGTAATAACTGTGAAACACCAACAGTGAAGTTCATTCATTTAATTAAAATGAAAAACAGTCCATAGATTTAAAGGAGAACTTGGTCCACAAAGCAATTATGTAAGTTTTGTTCTAGCCCATTCTATGGTGGAATTGATATTTAAACGAGTCTATGTTTCTGGAATAATCTAATTAAAGGAAGTGCTGTTGTAGTATCTCTAGAAAATAGTATGTAAATATACAAAACACCAATTCATGTTCTAAACTATTCTGAGAATCAAATCCTCCTTTAAAGAGAAATAATCTGTAGTCTACAATTACAATTGAACATTTAAATACAATGCAGAAACCCAGTGCTTCAGTGATTAATTTTTCCTGCAATTCTTCCCTCATAATTTTAAGTTTGAAAAACAGTATAGTTTAAAATTAGCAAATATATAAATTTGGTCCGCAAAAATCTTGTAGCAGGTAGAAAAGAGAAATACATGTATTGCAAATTGATCTTACTCATAGCATAAATCTATAAAACTATGTATTATTTAGGAAAAATAGGTTAAAAAAGATCTTATTTATAGGTTTAAACCTTGTCCCAACACCATATGAGTAGTGTACAGAAAACTTGTTATGCCTAGTATATGTAGTTTGTGAAAACTACTTAATATTTCTTGTTACTTTCTCAGTAAATTGCAACACATAGAATTCAAAAACAATTAACACAGAGTTCAAAAACAGTGAACTTTGAATGAAAATCCCAGAAATACAAGAATTTAAACAAAATAACCCATAAATTTGAAATACATGCTTTCTTTTTAAATTAATTTGACATTACCATTTTCTTAATTTTTACTATACATCTTTAGTGGCAACAGATAAAGACTGTCACAGACTGAATTTGTTGGCAGGATTTTTCTATTGTCCCTCTATCAGATGCAACTCTTACCAAATGCTAGTTGACTAATATTGGAATGAATTTTAAATACAGTATTCTACTTTTCACAAACATCAATTTCAATGAAAAGGGCATATGAGGTTTTAGAAGCACAAATATTACTTAAGACAGGAAGTTAAGTTATTGTCTATTTTAATACAGGCAGAGTCAACTAGGAATTAAAATACTGAAAACAATTTCATTGTATTGAGTTGTAATGGGGAGGGCCCATAATTAAAAAGTAAAAAAACCACCTACCATGTTAAACTGTTGCACTTTCCCTCCTCCCTCAATTGTACAGTTATATACAAGTCTGATGAACTTCCTCAAGATGAAGCACTAACATAAAACAGGGTCATTTTAGCAGCTTGATTCAAGAGTGGCTACCACTCTGCCAGTCTTGCGAACTTCTCTCTCCTTCTTTTGAACCTTTTCCTTCTGCTTTTCCAGTTTTTCTTGTGTTTTTCTAATATCCTTGATTTTTTTCTTTATTGTTGATCGGTCATTTTGACTGGAAACTCCCAAAGCCTGGGGGGGGGGGGGCAGGGAGAGAAAACCAATTCATTTATTTTTTCAACAGCACTGTCAGTTCAGAACAGCTTAAGAATGTGTTATTAATTTTGCTGCAAAATAGCCTGTTTATTTGAAAAATAAGGACCCGAGTCCTCAAGAGCACTGTAAATGATAATCTGGATAATAAGGTATAAGTAAGGAAACAAGGAACTACTCTTGTTTGATTGTAACAGCTTCTTGTTGCATTTTACAAACACGTAGATGCCTGAGAATTTCCAAAAACCAGCAAAAATAATAGTCTCAAAACATTATTCTAGCTCTTTTTATACAAGAGGACTTTATGTTCAGTAACTACTCTTAAATTCTTAACATGAAGGATTTTAAATTATTAAATGCATTATTAAAAAGTGTATTCAGTAAGCAAACAGTACAGTTTGATTTTGATCAGCAGGTGGCAGTACCCGATTCCAAGTTACAGGCGTACACTATGGAACTCCGAATGGCTTTAGGCATTAATGAAACTTCAAGCATCAACATCCAAAGTTCTCCAAATAGAGGCAGTCATTTGACAGACCAGTAACAGGTACTTCCTCTGTGTCCAAGGAAATACTTATTTTTAAAAAAATACAGGACATGCAGTGTTGCATGCCTGTTCTAAAATGCAGGTATATTTTTGAGACTGAAGTTATACACCTTTTTTTTCCCCTCCCTAAAACACACAGGTCCTACTATGGATCATTAAGAATAATTTGCCTTATGCCCAAATAGCCCAGTGAGCCTCACTTTGGTCACACACCTTGCCTGTCCAAAATGCAGTCTGATAATCTGAGAAAGAAAGACTCAGAAGTTTACGAGCACTGTAAAGGATCCATACCATAGAGGTTCCAGAGGTCAAATAGCAAGAAAAGGCTCAGAAGTAAAACCCAAAACATTTAGAAGGTCAAATAGGATTTTAGCCTTCCCATTTGAAGAGGGGATGTGGAAGAAACAGATTCTATAACACGATCCTGCAGTTCCATGCATCTGAATTGGCTGGACCTTATTTTGATATGACCTTAGGCTGAGATTGATGATAGACATATCAAGATCCTTTGAGGAATTATGTTTACTTTCATTTCCTCAAGATGCAAACAAGGAAGAAATACTTGGTATTTTTCTGATTAAAAATGACTGGTCTTTAATTGTGCAATCAGTTACTAAATTCTCATCTAACTGTACAGTCTCCAAGTGTTTCAGAAGCAAAACTCCATACCTTAAAAAGCCACGAAAACAGGAAAATAGACTTTGTACATTAAAAATATGTCTGAATAAGCAGTGAAATTTATACAGTTACAAATTACCCTGGGCTATTCACATACCTTTAACTTCTCACTGTCGAGCTGCATTAACTGCTGTCCATCTATGTTCATAGCTGTGAACTCTGCGATATACTGCTCCATGTTCATTCCCATTAACCAGTGGCACACTTGCTGGGTGGTCCATTCAGAAATAGGTCTGCTGTGCCATTGATTTTGCTTTCCTGTTGTTGTAAGTTCATCATCTAATGCCTAACCAATTGAGAAAAGTCACTGTAAGTAATGTTGAATTCCAGTGGCCAAATGAGTTTGATTAACAAAATGCATTTTTAAACATACTCTAGCCCCAAAAGAACTTAAGTTCTTGAAATCACAGTTTATAGTTACTTTGCCTAGGAGTTTCCTATAAACAAAAAGACACTACAACATTCAAAACAAAGTCAGAAACGGAGAACATAAATGGTTTTCTCTAAGAAATTCTATAGCAAAGCACTGGCTTAAATTTGATGTATCCTAACAATGAATTCCTCAGTTAGTTGGTTAAGGAAGCATAAAAGCTTGCAGCCTTTCACTGAGTGAAAATACACTTTGCCAGCTCACAGAGCTTTTTAAGTTCCCTGCTCCAATTTCAGTTGGCTTCTGAGGGGAAAAATTGGCTTCTGAGGGGAAAAAGGTACTGCTGTTTGTCCTGAAGCACTCTATTACTTCATCACAAAAGAAAAGCTACATAAAACAGAGCTCACTGTCTGTACAGAAGAAACTCTAGTGCAATACTTGAATCAGGAACGTCAGAGCTACCTGAAGTTTTATTAACTACCCAAAATGATCTCTCACTAGCTCATCATCGAGTACGGGCTGCATTAGACTTGCAGACTGCTCCACTAGGCAGCTTCCACTATGCAGACAGTACACCCACATTTTCCAGGGAGCCTTACACATGCCATTTGTAAACAGAAAATGTGGAAATAAGCATCCTTCTAGTGATTGATTTGAGACATGACCCTGTAAGTTCCAGGTGAACAACTACAACTCCCAACTGCAGTGATCTCACAAAATCCAGCTCCCTTGATGGAAAATTTGGGAGAGTTGTTTGAATGTAACAAAACAATTCTGGCAATTGCAAGTGATAGTAAGCCCTGCCACACGATCCGACCATACAGTAAACTGGATCTGAAAGCACAACATGGAACATGTCTAAGGTGAAACAAATACAATTTTAAATTTCCAATATATCAGAGGACTACATGTAATTAGAAACAGTTTTGCTTTACCTGGTCTGTGAAACAAAGGGCAGTAGTTACATTAGGAGGTAGTGCAGATACATAGGAACAAGTTTGTAGAGCAGAACAGTTTCTGCTGAGGTACTAGAAGCATTTCAAAGGATTTTCATTTCCAAATAGCTCTAGTCTGGTCACACAGACTCAACAGCCACTAGCAGCTGGAATGCACCAGGAACACTGTTGGAGCAGATCTGATTTCATTTCCAAGATAAAGTAAGGCAAGTGGGGACAATCGGGAGATTTACTTCAACAATAAACTACTAATCCAAATTAAAATGCTAATATAGATGTATCAAGTGTGAACACATCCACTTTCCTGACATGCAAAAGAACGGCAATTTTCATAGAACAGCAGCACAGGGCTCTAGAAGTGGTTTTGCTTGGAGTGTTCTATACAGCATCTGTATCAAGACAACTGGGGCACAATGAGTTTTCTATCCAAGCTATCAAGCTTGAGATGCTTTGTTAAGGAAAGAAGATTCACTGCATAAATTATTAAAGGAAATTCAAAATGTTGGTTTATTTGAAATCATTTTAGACAACAGTACTCCTCAACCTAATACTGTAATACAAAAAATATAGATAACTTTTTATTTTGTCTCATATTAGCAAGTGTTTATGAAAAATACACAAAAAAGGGGAAACACTATACGTTTCAAGTTTGACCTGTATCTCAGTCTAAATACTAACATAGATATTGCCACTTTTAATAGATTATCTGCTTTTATCCTTTAAGGGTGGGTGTGTATTTCGATCTACCTGTATCTCCTTCACACTGAGAAACATGTAAAATGTTTTATTCCAGTTGGAACACACTCACTAGTTTTATTTAATCTGTGCCAGCCATGAAAAACCTTTGCTTCTGTAATTTCAGAGTGTAAGTACTTGAAGAAAGTGTACTCCTGTCAAACTGAAGCCCAGAGTCATTCATTTCTCCAGGGGAATGCAGTCCCCCAACCAAATCTCAGGGGCTCTCTCCACAAGTTCCTCCAAGCAGCACAGATTAGAGCAGCTAACAGACTGTCCCATGAAGGAGTCCTCCAGACTGAGCTACTAATTCCAATCTAGGTTTTCAGCACCATCAGTTGCTAACAAACTCCTCCTACTTCATTCAGTAAAGACACAACCCTAAACCAGAACAAGTTGTACCAAAACCTGAATCTGCGTTAGAACACTTAAGACATCATCTCACAGAAGTGAAAGTAAACAGGAAGATATTTAATGCTGTATAATTTGATTTTTTCACTACTGCAAAAGAGAAAAGCACATCTGTAACTATTTTTTCAGAAAATGAATAGGAAAGTGAAAAGTAGAGAGGAATAAGATGAAGAACACTGATTTTTGAGCAATGCTTATGGATCATTAAGTAACACCTCTACATCATTTTTCCCCCCAGTTGTTTACTGTCCTTCCAGAGGCAGAAGGTCTGTCCCAGACTTTTACATCAGAGTTATAGTCCCCAACTCAGCCGCCACACACACACACCAGATCAGCTGTAAATTCAGAAAGCAGAACTAAAACTATAAGGTATGGAAGCACAAGAAAACCATGTGCTGCTGCGCAAAAATGCAGATGATTCAGAAGGCAAGTACAGAAATACTGAAAGCTCTAAAGATAAAAAATACAAAACCAGGTGCCATTATAGCATTTAAGAGATTAAAAACATTAGAAGGGTAGGAGGAATTATCAGCTAGCTTGCTGTAACTAGCTGGGTGCTAAACAACCTGACTCTCACCATGCAGTCACTTCTCCAAACTGCCTGTGAGTACCTGCACAGCAGAGGCAGATTCTGCAGTGCTGCTCTCATGTAGATTTTTTCAAAGTATTTCCATCTCCTGTCTACTAACAATTCCAGGATTCGTTGGGCAGCATGCAGTAGCCCATTCCTCTGAAAGCAGGGGTTGTTATACTGGCTAGCATGATTCCTACTGGATATTTATGAAACCATCTGAACAACAATCACCAGGCATAAATTCTACTTGTGAAGGGCTTAAGTTAAGGATTCGAAATATCCAAAATTGTTCTAAAAGATCGGTTACTGATTTTTTCCTAGACCATGATGTATTGTACTACTAATTAAAGCCCCCCAAGAACAGAACTACCTATTTTTCTTCACACATACTGCTTTCCAAAAGAGAAACCAACTCAGAACTTATTTATCATTCTCAGAACAAACCCTGGTAATCAATATAATTACTGAAAAGGTACAAAACCTTTTAACTGGTTTCAGCTGGAATAGTTAATCTTCTTCCTAGTAGCTGGAGCAGTGCTTTGTTTTGGATTTAGTATGAGAATGATGTTGGTAACACACTGATGTTTTAGTTGCTGCTAAGTAGTGCTTGCTCTAAGTCAAGGACTTTCATTTCCCTGTGCTCTGCCAGCGAGCAGGTGCACAGGGAGCTGGGAGGGAGCGGAGCCAGGGCAGCTCACCTGAACTAGCCAAAGGGATATTCCGCACCGTGGAGCGTCATGCTCAGCATGTAAACTGGGAGGGGTGGGCCAGGGCCGGCTGATCACTGCTCTCGGACTGGCTGGGCTTCGGTCAGCAGGTGGTGAGCAGCTCTATTATGCATCGCTTGTTTTTGGTGTGGTTGTTCCTCCCCCCACACACACCCCTTTACCCTACCCCCTTTGGGTTTTACCCTGCTCTCCTTTTCATTAAAATTATTATTATTACTACTGTATTTTATTTCATTTCAATTATTAAATTGTTCTTATGTCAACCCGTAAGTTTTACCTTTTTCCCTGATTTTCCTCCCCGCCCCACTGGGGGCTGGGGAGAGTGAGCGAGCAGCTGCGTGGTACTTAGTTGCTGGCTGGGATTAAACCATGACAATTGGTCATACACATAAGCAACATATGAACTAGAGAGACCACTAGAATCAGAATAATCTATAACAAAAAGAGGCTTAAATCATCACTTTATACATGCACAACTAGTAATAGACAACTTTCATTTGAGTTTTAGAACCAGAAGTTTACTGAAAGTTGTAACACTGATCAAAGAACAATATTCAAGAAGCTCTTTAGCTTTGTTAATCTTACAATTGATAGTGCTTGAAAGTTTTAGGAACACATACTCCATTCATGAACCATTCCATTCAAAAAAATGCAGGGAGCACATGCAATGATAGATATGAACTGAAGTTCCTCTGGTTTTCATTAATCTATGACTGTCATCTCTGATAAAAATCTGCAAGAAATTAATCCACTAGTGAAAACCTATGAACTAGTTATATGATTTTTGTAGCCCCTGATTTTTATGTTAAGTGATTTCATATTTATAACCTTGTTTGTAAGACTGTTCTGACTTTCTACAAAAACTTCACTGAAGCCTGGTCTAACATAGCTGACAACAACCCCCCCCACATTCATGAAACACCATTTAGTTTTTTTCTTCAGTCATTATCACTACCAGTTTGGCAAGTCCTCTAACTCATATCTGGAAGATGACTGTGTTCAGCTTTTAATGACGACTCCCAGTCTATACAGGATATAATTTACAAAGACTCACATCAGTCAAACATCAAATGAGACTGTATGTCAGAATGTTACTGAAGTGTAGGCTTCAGGTTTCAGCTGTAGCCAAAGGAGTTAGTTCTCCAGGGGAATGAACACTGACTTCCAGGTAACTAGTTTCTACCCATATATCAGAACCACCGTATTCTGCCTTTTTTTTTCCTCTTTTGTTTTTATTTAGATGGAATTTTACGGTAAACCAAACCTGCACAGATGTGAAGGCAAGGTCAGAAATGCTGCAGTTTTCATTCACCCAGGAAGTTGCTTTAAAATTAGTGGAACGGAAAGTTGTCACATTTAAAATTAAAAACTGCAATTTGATCAGACAGAGTTAATTCCAATTTTAATAATATAACTAGGATCAGAACACAAAGGCTGATACACTGGTCTGTGTCCTTAGTTCAGTAACAGCTTACAATTCTTTACAGTGTTCTTCAGCATTCAAATATGGAAACAGCCATCTAGTTTCACATTACACAAATCTGTTTCTATTAAACATGCTGTAGTGTGAACAACAACATCAACAAGACACATATACACACTTTGAAACTCACCTCATTTGAAGAGAAGGTTAAAGTGTGTGAACGACCTGACAGATTTGGTTCTGTCACTAAACCTGAAAGTTCACAACTTGGCTTGCTATGGTATGTATCATCTATGACAATTCTACTCTGCAAACAAGTGGAAATAACGTTTTATTAACTCACTCCTTGGAAAAGCAGATCATAAGGTGACATTCTAGTAATTTTGATTTTTGGTAAAAAAAAATATACTATCAGTTATCTTTAGATCACATATTAAATGCACTCACTACATCAAGCATCTGACTTGTTTTTGTTAAACTTCTGAATTCAACAACACAGTAACAAATTTAAAGCAATATCCCCAATGAAAGCACCTTGTGTGGACTATCGGTCCATAACCTGAAACTGTGTTAAAAGTACACAAGGAAATACAGGCAGTTACTTTTTCAGCAAGCATACCAAACTTGGGGAGAGGCAATTTAAGATTAATTTGGTGGAATTATTCATATGGACTTTGTATTCAACTGAAACCTACACAAACCTATCAATGTGCTCGAGAAGGTGTTGTTCTGCTAGCAACATAAAAATCAATTCTAATTGTTTATAGTCATTAGGATTCCCATGGCACAGAAGCACCCCATAATTTACGAAGTTTCTGAAAACGAGAAATAGGTTTAGACTTCTTAGTTGCCCACTATTGAACCACTGTAGTTGACAGTGAAACAAATAGGCTCTTTCCTTGACATACATTGAAAACTGGAACAGTGAGGAGCTTTTGGCAGCTTGCAGATCAGAGTTTAAATTAGTTAATGAACAGAGAATACAGAGCTTGCTTAAGGACAAACTTTCCCAAAACTCTAAATTCTGATTTAAGGTACTGTATTATATTGCTGTTCATTTTAACAGCTTTGATGAAGGTGGTGAAACACTGGCACAGGTTGCCCAAAGGGGTGGTATATTCGCCAACCCTGGAAACACCCAAGGTCAGGCTGGATGGGGCTCTGAGCAACCTGATCTAGTTGAAGATGTCCCTGCTCATTGCAGGGGGGTTGGACTAGATGGCCTTTAAAAGGTCCCTTCCAACCCAAACTATTCTATGACTCAATTTTGAGATGGCTGCATTTGAGGCACAGAATCATGTAATCTAAAAATTACTTTGATATGATGAGTACCACCTAGATTTAAATCTTTAAGATTTTAGATCTTTAAAAGAATTTTTATAATAAATGGATTGTATCAAGCTATGCAAAAATCTTCTTTAAAGTACCATAGCATAAAAACACTGTAACAAAGCTGACCATTTTAGAAGTTAAACAATTACTCAGATGTCTTTACAGAAAAAATGGTTTAACACTGTAAATCTACAGTAATTATGCAGTATGACAGCCTGAATGTTATTTTCAAAACAGAAAATTGTTCTAAAAGACTTTGGCAAATTGATTCTTTTTATAAATTACTATGACAAAGTAACAGTAAATTTCAGGTTAGATATATGACTACTGTAAGAACTATCATATTGAAAAAAAGTAAAATCTTCATAGTATTTACTGTTTACATTCAGTTATTATAGTCTGTGTTTAAAGGAAGCTTTTGGATCTGTATGCCTGCCTTAGCATCTAAAGGCAGCAGGATCTAGGTTCAAACTTATCCAGCAGCCAGTATTTGTACAACTCAGGCAGGTTACCTGAGCAGCCTCTGATTCAAGCTGAAGAAGACTATGAAAAAACCCCAGATGCTACACCTGAAAACTTCACAGCAGGTTTGGTAAGATAATCCTTCTAAAGAATACTAATGTATGCATTTCCCAGAATATTTTCTAGTTTCATCACCTGAATTTCCAACTCTGATCCAGACTTTTACATTATTTTTCTTTAGCAAGTAAAAAATAATTCTGCCAAAAACAAGCCTTCTAATCTTGCCTTTCTACAATTTCTCGGCATTACTCTGCTGCCCACAGAAGAGCAAGCAATTATTTAGCTTTATTTTCTCTGTTTCTCTCTAAGTGTCTAATCAACTAACTATACATTGTAAGGATGCCATACCATACCCCTATATGCATGAATAACCCAGGATCCTAAATTAGCTGATGTTAAAAGGCATTTTTCTTCAATAACTTATGCTCCTATAAGAGAACTATGTTTTTGCAGTTGTCTTCATTGAGCACTTCTGTATTTGTGTTCTGATTTCAGTTTAACCTGAACTCTAAATTTTCTAGATTATTCTGGTTTTGTTTTGGGGGCAGATACTTGACCTTTGTACTCCCCCTTTGACCCTAAATTACTGATACGCATTTCCAGTATTAAAAAAAACAAATAAGAAAAAAAGAAAAACACACCAAGAAAAAGAACAAAACTAACTACCAAATACCACCACAATCCAACAAACAAAAAAACCCCAAACCACAACTTGAGTTTTCCTGCTACCTTTCCATGGAGTGTGGTACTGTATATGACAGGAAATGGTGTTCTATTTAGCATGTAGATTATTTTATTAATGACATTATATTTTACAGACTTCTTCAGTCTTTTAGATGTAAAAGTATTACCAGAAACAACAGAACACTTTGTCCATCAACCTATTCTCAAATTCATTTCAACTCAAACTGAAAATTTATTTAGGAGCTCTTATTTTAGCCACCCCTGGTTCACTCTTCCTACCTTTGCAGAGCAATTGAGAACAATTCAGAAACAAAATTGTAAAAAAACAAAACAAAATGCCAAAACCCCAAAAAACCCAAAAACAAAGACAGGATGATACTGCAGCAAAATATTTAATGAGACTTTAAAAAAAAAATACGAAGAACACATAGCCAGAAGTAAAGCATCTCAGCACCAGTTATAATGTTTTCTCCTCCCCCTGCTCCCATTTGTTTTAAAGAGGTAATTTTCTTTTAAGGGTTTAGAGCCAGTTGCAAAGATTTTTGATTCTTAAAGAGCACAGAATTTAGATAGAAATGGTTTTATAGGTATGCTTCCTACAGCTTAAGGTACTAGGATATAAAGAGTTTACACCAGTGTTGTTCCTTGCAATGAAAATAAAACAGTGCATACAAACTTACAGAAGCTAAATAACACTCTGGAAAAATAATGACTATGAACAGCATGTATGTGTTTCTATTGTATCAGAGAATGGGACTAAATCAAGGGGCAGATTATGTAAAGGGACTAATTTAAGAACTGCAATTTGGTAATCTCGTAAGGCTAAACAGTCTGCAAACACTTGGATCACAGGATTTGATATCTTGTGTTTCTAGTTTTCACAAGCAACAACAAGTTGATTCATTACTTTGCCAAATTGTAAGTTTAAGACTAACTTCAGTTTTAAGAAAACAAAATCCTTCCAGGTCAGTAATTTTAAGAGGCAAATTTTGCATAAACAGAAAACAGTTAAAATATAATTACAATCCTTACACCATCAATATTAAAAACACAACTACAGAAATTATACACAATGTGAAAGACTCAGTACAACAGAGACTCTTATGTGACAAAGATTTTTAAGGTTCCTACTTTTACTTGCTCTTCAAGAAGGGCTTTCACCTGATCATATGGGATACGACTAACATAAAAACAAAAAATGCTATAGAATTAGTATCAACAAAAAGCAGTATTCTCTTAAATTCTGGGAAGATGGTTTTGTCTCTGCTGTTATGTTGTTTTAGTAAGAAGACTCCTTGCTGAGTGGTCAAGCACATTTCTTTCTCAATTTTAATGTCTTTTCACAGCAAGGTTTACCAGCCAAAACCTTGTTACTGTAGTGCAAACTTACTGATCAACTGCAAGTTAAGATCTGCAACGATCAGTCGTTCCAAGCAGTAGCTACTGTCATGTTACCATCTTTATAGAAGATCCTGACCCCAAAGTTGCAAAGTAAAACCAGCCTGACTTCAGAGAGGCTGAGTATGATTTTGGGATCAATTAATGTCTAAGAATCTGTTCTTTAACAGGGTCAGCTTTCTACCATTTCACAAAGCAGAAATATAGCTGAAGACTTGTATATTCTTCCAGCTGCTGGTTTGCAACTGGCACTAAGGAAAAGAACAGCAAGCAGCAATTACATACTGGAGCATGAGAAGGAAACAAAAACAGCAGGCAGGAAACCAGCAGGAAGGTTAAAGTGATAACCAACTTCAATAAAGTATACAGCAATGAGAAGAAAAAGCTATTATTTCAGGGCAATGTGGAAAGGAAGAGAACACCTGATCTGCTAAGATCTATACCTTTTTGACTGCCAAAAGAAGTGTCTATATAAGCACGTTAAGGGGTGCTTCAGCGTATTATGGGTCCTTATAGTAGTAATGCAGCAGTGGGACTTCTACTACACTCAGAAAAATTATTTGAGACAGACAGAAAGGAGGAATGAATGGGTTCTTCTGAACCAATGACTTTTGAAAGCTAAACCACTGAATGTTTATCTATACAGAAAACACGTCTAGATAGTTTTGCTACAGCCTACTAAAGAGATCAACCATGCACTCCTATTTAATAAAAAAAATGTATCAAAGTGTAAGCATATCCCCTTCAACATGGATCTTGCAGTTCCAACATCCTCAGGTTATTTACAGAAACATCTTTTGGGCTTCATGCTTCAACAGAAGTAAACAGTGCAGAAGCTGTAAATACATGAGACTAACACATACTGGACAGTATTCTGTGAAGTGTTGCTCTACTTCAGAGATTAAAAAGTTCCTACTCAAATTCCTGTGTTAATAGTAGGGTATTTTATGGTTCTAAAACCACTCTCTGTATTTTTTATGACCTATGTATGCAAACAGCTTATCCCTGTCACAGGGACACTAAGAAAACAGAAGGTAGTTGTAAAAAAAATAAAAATATTATAACAGCATTTTAGTGCAATCAGCATCTAGAAACATGGAAAGCCAACTTGTTTTCTGTAATCTATGCAAGATGACAGTGACTTCATGGACTACTACCCAGCGAGTTTCTCTCCTTGATTCGTAACTCATTTCTAATAACATAGAGGAAAAGGTAAAAGTGAAAGGGTATTTTAGACAACTGAAGTGAAAAGAAGTATGAAACTCAAGAACAAATCAAACTTAAGAGGTTACTCAAATAGCTACAATTTTGAATCTGACAAAATCCAAAGGAAATAAAAAAATGAAGGTAAGTTAATAAGATGTTAATAACAGTCTTACATTGAAATAGATTTTAACAAAATATTTAGACAGCACTCACATTAAGCTTCGTACTTTTTATAGCCATTTCTTTCAAATAGTTTGAACTGTAAAGATAGTAGTTTTATTGTTATAGACCGAACTGTGTAGCCTTACTCTTAAGATCTAGTTAAAAGGCTTTAAATTATTAGAATATTATTAGTTACTCGGAAGCAGTTTCCTAGAAGAGAGTGTGTTCTACAGATGTGTCTCTTGGCTTTCAATATTAAATTCATTAATGAAAACCAGGATGCTATCTTCATCCACCTCCCCGGTACTGAACCCCTACATACCAGTATGGTAAGAACTAGTTGGCCAGCTGCCTGGGGAGCTGACCTCTATTTATGTACTCCTTCCTCCAAGTGTGAGACTGTATTAGACAGGGAAACAGATCTGCCTTTTACTGTTTTTACTTTTTACTTTTTTTACTGTCCTAAGGCTGGCGTTACTTTCAGCATTATAAACCCGTGAAAAAACATACCCTGTGATTGTTCCTTAGATTCTACTCTAGCCTGCATAGCCTCCACTGATACTTCAACTGAACAGGAGGGAACGGGAACACTCACACAGTTTCTGCTTGTGAGGGCTGTGAAGCGTCAAACTTCTGCAGCAACATTTGTAAGAGGCAATGTGGTCAAGGACTAAGTGATCAAGCTTCCATATACCAAGTACTGATGTTTTTACTTTATCAAGATGCAATGCTTAAATATTCAGAGCACAAATTAATCATCTTTACCTTGCTTCTGTTCTTCTCTTGACCATGTTCACCACTGTCCTGCCCGCTCTGAGTAATATGCAGGCTGCTGCTAGAAATCTGAGGCTCTTTGTGGCTGTCTCCAAACCAAGAGAAAGGCATACAAGTAGGAACAGGGGAATCTGAATCTGATGCAGATAGATTGTTGCCAGAGTCATCCAACAGTTCTCGGGAACCTCTGAAATAAGTAGGTTAAATTGTTTTTAAACAACAGCAAAACCACCCACCTCACCCCCAAAAACCAACAAACTCAAAACACACACCACTCATTTTTACCCATTTCACAGCAAAATATTTAAAATGTAAACTGATACTTGCCTTTAAGTATCCATGCAAAATAATCTGAGTTATTGAATAACACAAATTTAAGAGCTTTTGCAGTATTTCACCAAACAATTTAATAATTTCAAATAATTTGCTAATTTACTCAACATTCCTAAGCAAAATACAGTTTTTATATTTAAGATAGGGTACAATGTGTTAATTTTATGAGCCACTTCAAAACGTAATCCTGCTTTACTGTTTCCTCTATACTATTCTATCTATTCTTATTTCATGAGATTAGAAGCTCGTCTCCACATCATTATATTAAACATCACAGAATTTTGCCACTGTTATACTTGAATGTACTTTAAGGTCAAATAGTAATGATAGTTTTAAAGAACCTGTTAAAAATTTTAGGAACGCAGCATGTACGTATTAAACAAACAAAACAACTACCTGCTATCCAGAGAACCTCTTAGATTTTCTTTTTCTTGTTTCTTGCCCTTGCCTCCAGATTTCCGTAATCCACTGAAATGAAAACACAGTTTTCATAAAGCATTTGTTTACACAGTGCAACTTTTTTTTATTCAGCATGCTAGTGTTTACATTGATTTTAACAGTTACAAAAAGCCACATTTATGTTGTTAGACAGAGCAAGATTTTGCAGATTATGCATGCAATTAAAGAAGTACTGTCATTCATATTTTATTAAAGAACCATGACAGAATTATGAAAGTAGCTTTCAAAGACCACATGTAATCAAAATAAACACAGAAAATGCCCAAAGAAACTTAGCATATAGTGTACAACCAAGAGGAAGAACAGAGTTTTACTGCCATATAGCTGTCCATATGCAATGCAGAGTGACTTGAACTAAGTCACTACCTACATTCTTTGTGTGTGAAATAAGTTATCATTTTTACATTACGTATTATGATTTATTTGTTGCAGTACCAATCTGAGTCTTTGATGTTAGCTTGCTTCAACAAGTTTTACACGTAGCTCCAAAGGAGCAAGCCTTATTGCAAAATGTAGCAACTCTTCTCTGAAATCTCCAGAGTTCAGGTGCCACACTGCATTTCCAGACAATATGCAGCCTGCACTTTTTTTTTTAATCTCTGCTTGCAATCTTGTCTTCTAAATGAAATTCAGAAATCCATTCGTCACTGCTGCCTGTCTACAAGGAACAGTTCAGTAAGCAGCTACTATAGCCAAACCTTCTGTAACAACACCTCTACTGTAGAAGAAATTAAGGCAAGACAGGTATCTATTTTAGACTATAACAACAGCAGGACATAACATTAGAGCCTAGGCTCCAACAATATTTTGGCATAAAACTACTTACAGATTTGCAATATAATTCATAGAGAAAATGTGTGTTCAGATAAAAACTGAAGAACCCCAAGAAATTCTTTGAGGGGAAAAAAAGCCCAGAAAAATAAAATCGAGATGTGGTAGAAACATGAATGCAACATTACAAATGCAAGACGAAAAAGACTCTGCCCCATAGTGTTGCTATGAAGTAGCATTACTGATTTCCTCAACATTTTTTTGTTTATAGAGAACATTATATTCCCCAGAAGTAACACTGAAGATAATTTATTTCCAAATAAACACGAGTAAACTCTTACCCAAAATCTGGAAATCTCCTTTTGGACTTCCCTGATGACGTTCCTTCATTTGTTTCTACAGTCCTGTCTTCATTTTTCTTTTCTTCTGCTTTTCACAGAGGGATGAAAAATAAGAATGTTATTCTAAAAATACTTGCAAGTTTCAAGTACTTATGATGATGTTTGTAAGTAAATAAGATACTAAACCCTCAGTAACAGTGTTAAAATTCACATTCACACATGCAGATACCAGATGAAAATACTACAGTAATATCAGCTTAAGTTACTCTCTATGGCATCTTCCCATCATTCTGGCCGTGCTGTGCCATTGAGAAATGGCAACACATAAGCAACAGTTGCTTATGACTGCTCAAAAATACTGCTTTTGATAACCAGGAATTCTATACTGTCTACAGAAACCTAAAGCTTACCACAGTATTTTGCTTTAGGGAAATACAACCAAAGGATAGTTTAAGACAGCTTTAGAAAAAAGTACCTCTTTCTACCTTTCTTTTGCAAAGTGTCAACTTCAAAATACACTAACTAGATAACTAGTATAAGATGCATGAATGAAACTCAGTTTTAAAGCAACAGTTAAATACAGCATTTAATCGTTCTTTATTATGCTTGAAGTAAGATGCTCCTTTTGCATTTTTTCTGGTTCAGTAGCTAGTCCAGGCTACCTACGTGGAACACAAGCTACGTACGCAAGCTGCTAGCTCCAGAGAGTGCACCTAACCAACATGATAGCCAGTACCTGGAGAGCAGACAGATCCTAACAAGCTGAGTTTCTTGGGAACAGTGTATCAACTGTGACTATTCTAAAGAAATAATTGAGACTCTGAAGCTCCTCCAAGACTGTTGTATTTTCAAAATAGTATTACAATGTGCTAGGATCCTACTTTTCACCAGAGGAAGTATGTTCAATGCAAACTGCTCAGTTAAGTGAAATTAAGTGACAGACTTAAGCATCACACTACCTCTTCCTAATGGATTGTGACAGATTACTGCAACTCCTGAATGTAATTCCTTTTAAATTCTCAGGCTACTAGATTTTTTTTTTTTAATAATTGAAATACTTTTCGTATTGCAAATCAGGTGTTTCACAGCTAAGCTGCCTATGAAAGAGACGCAGCCTGATTTTTGTGAGACAAAGCAGGTTTTAAGCTCTGCCTTCAAGACAACTCATGACATGAACTTATGTACACAGATGCCTTCAAGGATGGTAAAACCCAGAAATCACGTTTTCTATGCAAAACTCAGGACAACTCCCCACCACCCACATCAGCTAATAATCCTTCCTGAAACATATAATGGTTATCTCTGTTATCTAATTAGTTAACGACTCTTTCTAAACACGTAACATCCAATAAATTATAACTACTAGCCAAACAGGTTATTTTTCCTGTCAGCTTAAGCATAAACCCGGAAGAATTAATTTTAATATTGACGTTTGTTTCCACCTTTCTCTCCAGAGGTAATATTTTCAGAAAAGAGGTAATTCCTAAAACACAGTACAATAGGTTAAATCACAGACTGATACGATGGATGGAAAGGTAATAGAAAGGATTATTTCAGTGGAATAACAGGTAGACATTTTGATACAGTTAGAAAGCAATAATCTAGCAGAAAGTAGCACTTAGTGTCATTCTGCATACAAAGCGCGAGCTTTCAATACTAATCCTCATTTTTGATGTACTGCATTAATTAGCTCTTTCAGTGATTGCCAATTCTAAGAAAATGTTCGCAATGCTTCAACCACCACAAAAAAATTGTAGAAAAGAAAGCAGTATCACTTGTATATTAGGTACTTGTTTTGATAAGATTTTTTAAAACAAACAAATAGAATGAGAACAGTATATAACGACTTCTGTTTTCAGGGTATTGAAAGAAAGGTTTTGTCCAGGCTGTACAGAAAAGACAGCAAGTATAATCTGCCTTTATATATTGTGCTAGGTGACTAAAGGAATTATAAAGCATTTGAAATATTTTATATGATCCCTTTTCTGTTATTCGTAAGAAAAAAAAGCCAAATATTTTAGCAAATAATGATTAGTAGTGACTAGGCTGATTATAAAACCTTTAACCTTTTCTTAGTGAGAAATACCCTAAGCCTAATAAATAATGCAGTAATTCCCATAACATTCAGAATCTGTATCTTGTTTGAACACCTGGATAAGTTCTGGCAGCTCAAAGCCAACAATGAATTATTCTGCGAATCAGGAAATCAGTGAAACTTACTCTCCGATACATTGCTACATATGAGGCTAGTGTTTTACAGAAATGTGTTAGGACCTTTGCTGATTATCCACAGTCAATAACTCAGCTCCCCTCTAGCTTGCGCCAAGGCAACCATTCAGACTGATTCACAGGTCTGAGCTTTTACCAAACTGACTTGGACCGATTCCTTCCCACAACTGCTTAATTGAAACAGCATTTATTCTGCAGGCACCTTTTAGATTCTTGGCACTATAAATTAATTTAGAAATGTTGAGATTTTGTAGAAATCTGAGAACTAACTTGTTGCAAAGGAAGGAATTAAAAGATAGGTAAGTATTTCTAGAACATACTACTGTTGTACCAAAATCTTTCAGTAAGTAAAAATAGAATACAATGAACTTGCATACTTTTTTTAAGAGTTAACAAGTGGTTTTAGAACAGGAAACTAGTTTGTAGTCAATTAATTTTCCCTCTAAGTAAGTTTATTGTTCAATATTCATTTATATCTAAAATCTCTTAATACTTCAACCCTGAAGGATTAAAATAGTAATACACCCTTAAGTCTTACCCTTGGCCCCTTTTCCTTTTGTTTCTCTTTGCTTAACATTCTTGGGATACCCTTGAGGAGAATTTGGAGCCATCTCTTCGGGAGGAGGTGAACGACTAGTGGTTGTGCTATTTTCGTTGTTTGGTTTGTGTACTGGAGAAGAGTGCGTGGAAGCAGAAGGACTTGACTCTAGAGGACTTTCTGTGTTTTCTGTTTGTTCAGGCTTTTCACTCTTCCGATCTATGTCATCCAGGCGTGGGAAAGTTAATTTTTCACTTGTTTCTAAGGCCTTGGTTAGGTACACAGTGGAAAGTTCTCTGTTGAGAACAGTATCTTCTGAATCCTCATCCTTCAACAAAGTCAAAAGTTATTTTATGATAAACATGACATAAAATAATTTACTATCTGATCTTTTACCAGGATATAAGAATATGCTATGCTACACACAAACTTCCTCAGTTTAGAAAATTTTAACTTAACCACATGTAGACACCACCTAAATCACATGAAGCTGATTTTACAGGCTTTCCTTTATCCACACCTATACAGATCTTTCTGCACATCCCAAATCATCTTTCTCTAGCCAAGTCAGAAACCTTCTGGTACATCTTAGCCATTCCAATTCAATGCAATTCAGTCTGACTGAAGTAGTTCAATCTTCTCCCTCTGTGACAGGTTCTCCCACATACCGAACTACATACACCTCAATTCTTCAACTGTTTTCCAGAAATATGCTAGAACATTTTACTGGTATACTTTTCGTGGACTTAAATGATTATTTATGGAATAATGAAGCATTTCAGAAGCGTTTAGTCTTTGAAGAAATATGGTAACTTGTTTCAGATTAAGGAATTCTAAGATAGGTAAGCACATTTTACAACATACCACTGTCACCATATCAAAATCTTTCAGCAAGTAGAATACAACAAGCTTGCATACTATTTTGCTAACTTCAGATAAACTGTGCCACAAAGAACATGTCAGAGGTCACATATGTGGTATGAACCCGAACACTTTTTTTCACTTGATACAGCATAAAAATATGATGCTTTGGCACAGTCTGAACGAAGCATGGACAACAATTGCAATTGCAAACACAGATAAAACTGAACATACATTCAGGCTCCTGAATGTGTAATTATCTACCAATATCAGTACCTGTAGATTTGCAGTCTGTTGTCCAGCTCCAAGAGATTCTTTCAGCTTCGATCGAGAAGGTGGCTGGCGTTTTACTTTCAAAGCAAGCTGAGCTTTTGCTTTGTGGGCACTGGTGTCTAATCTGGGAGTATCCCCAACAAAAGCATCAAAATCTGCAACAAGTATGTACTTTTAAATAAAAAAAGCTCGATATGCAAGGTCTAGAAGAATATTCAGAAGTTAAATCAGAATTATTCTACCTGTTAATCATTACTATATGAAAAATACAGGTTTATATAATACAACAATATTTTAACATACTGTGACAGCAATTTCTAATTTCTACCCGATTTATTCAATTAAAAAAAAAAAATCCATCAGGATATAATTGTATTATGGCTTGAAAACTGAGTTTTTTTCTCAAATAGATAAGAATTTGTGCCCTATATTTGTTCTTTAAGATAGAAACTTTTTACGAAATACATAAACATCTACCAAAACTTTATTTAGAGTATGCTTCTTAACTGAAACACCATCTGATATTTTGTATCTGGGCACAAAATCACAAGACAAATAAAAAAAATCATAGCAAGCTTTGGTGTCTGACGTATCTCAGTGTTTTGGTCCCACTAACATTATCGTTTTCATTATTAAATAATCTGAGGAACAGTGAGGATGGATGTCTCTCCATTTACTACTTCTTCCCTACAGCACTTCAGAGATACACTACAATACTGAAAACATGCAGGGACCTGAACAAAAAAATCTACACTGGCTCAGGTCAAACATTTACCCAGTCAGCAGGAAACAGCAAACACTTAACTACTTCTAACAGTGAAAAAGCTACTACACATAACTCCTCCTAATTCTTGTTAAATGCAAATCAAAAATCCTACAACCTACTTACCAGAAATCAACATATCTGAAGAATTTAGTCTTTCTTCTGTTGATTCAGTTTCTTTCTCATTTTCTTCTCTTATCTTTGACTGTTCATTATATTGGCCTGGGCTTTGATAACCATCTTCCAATAAACTGCCACCTCCAAACATATATGGCATTCTCTCATATACTTTTAATTTACTTTCAAGCTCTGAAATCTGCAAGAATTAAAATTCAGAATTGAGATACAACTCTCCAAGAATGCAGGAGTTTATTTCAAAAATATAACACTACTTTACTTTTTCCTGATGTATTTTCAGCTGTCCTGCATATTCCTGGTCTCTCTCTTCAAGCAGCCTCGAATGATTCTCCTCTTTTTTCATGAATTCTATTTCTCTGGTGAAATATATTTGTATATATGAAACAGTAATATATAGAAATGTAGAAAATCACATAGAATAGAAATATGCAGTTACATTTAGTAAAAAGCATTCTGTTAGTAAACATCAAAAAAATATCAGTCTGTAAGGTATAATTGATTCATTAATCTTGTAACATCACAAAACAACCTATGTATTTTTATGCTTCTATGGTCCTCAAAAAGAAATACATATGATACTATATTTTACTCTGAGCTGAAAAGCATGAGACATACACACAACACCAGTCATTACATCTAACTCTCTTCCACAAAGATACATGCACGAACAGTATTCTCCTTCCAAAAGCTATGGTAAAACTCTTTGTAGGAAAGTAAATTGCATTTCAAGTTTCTGCTTGGTTCATCCCACAGAAACTGCAACGGTTGGGTTTTACAAGAAACACTTAAAAGGAGGAAACAAAAACAGAAGCTGCTTTTCCTGCAAGTCAGATACAGGACCAGAAATGTGTACAACATCTACACAAAACGCAAAATCTTCAGGGACAGTCAAAGGAGTAATGAGAACTTGCTAAACAGTGAGGAAATGGAAACTAGTGTTAGCAGTCATCTTAATGTACTTCTGGACTTCCATGCAGATAAGCTTGGGAGGAGAGGGAAAACAAGACCTTTACAAAGCTCACCAAAGAGCACAAAATTGCCTTGTGAATACTAATATTTCTGGATGTGGACTACAAAGCAAAAAATCATGCTAACTGTCTAACAGTAAGTAGCATAAATAGAAATAGGGGACAAGAAATGTATACACTTACAGTAACTATCAAAAGTAACAGTTGGGTTCGCAATATCAAGACACTTATACAAGTATTTAGCAATTATCTCTTGTTTAGCCAAGAAGAAAGAAGGCAGGACAAACAGACACAATCGCATGACACCAGTGTACAAGTCTTACACAAGTATATCTAATAAGCAGCATTACCCCTACCAAAAACCCAAACCTGTTAACAGATTGAAGATACTGGTTTTGTGCTGACATTTTGATGGGCTAGATACATATCCCAAACTCCAATTTTTCTCAGAATTCCTTTTACTACCCCTAAAAGATATAACTCCTAACTCAGTGTATCTGGCTCATTATATATCCTTTGATGCCTACCCTATCTGGAACATTTAAGTCTGTTAAGTGGGTTTTTCACAAACAGCAACATTGCCAAACTGCAAGCAGACATTCTGAAAGTATAGATGCATTACAGTTTCTTAACTGAATTATTTTTAAAATTTGTTATTGAAATATTAGATATTTTTCCTAAGCTTAGAAACAAAAGCAGCAGCAAAATTTTTGAAGAACCTTTCCAGAAGCTGGTCACTTACGGTATGGAAGAATTCAGCATGTATAGCCCACTGCTTCCCTAAGCTCTGACAAACGAAAAAAGGGTGTTAAGCAAATCCTAACCCTAGGTACTGTTGTCAGTTTTCCCCATAATGTACAAAACATACAAGCAAGAAATACAGACCTGGTACTTTGGCGTACTTACTTTTGTTGGTAATCTTTAAGCAATTTCTTGGCCTTGTTGTATTTCTTTTCAAGGGCATCACATTGTTCTTGAGTTTCTTTAAGACGCTCGTTTACTGTTTTGCATAAACTCTGTGCCTCTAACCAGTACATCTCTAACTTTTTAATTTTCTCTTTGCTTTCATCTAAGTTTTGCTGAAGTTGGGCTCGACTCAGTTTCCATTCATTTTTTTCTGCTTCAACGATTTTTAACTGAAAAGATTAATACTTAAGCAATTAAACTAAAAGATGAAATACAACCCAGCTGTTTATACATGTTTAAGTAAAGAATAGCTCATAACAATTAAATACTTATCAGTAATATTAAAACAAGACACCAAACTTTTAAAGAAATCTTATCAACTCTTTGAACCCTTGATAGTCCAAGCAGGTTTAGAACTCAAACCTAAGAGTCTTTTACTACTTCCTCATTTGTACTACTTCTTTTTAAAGAGATAAAATGAGTAAGACCTTTATTGTTAGCTTATGTTGACTTGTTCAAGATCTTAATACCTCTGGAGGGACCTATTTTGTTTACCTTCAAAAGCAACCAGAGATACAGAATCTTAACCTGTATAAGACAAGCTCAGTGTCCTACCACTATGTTACCAATAGCTTTTTGAATAAAGCTAATGAGTTGATCTTCCCCTGCTACTTTATAAGGCACTGGTCTTTCTAATAAATTATGACGTACCTATGGTTTGCTCTTCTGGGGCTAATGTATAAAAATGCCAAACATTCCCTCAACAGAAGAAAGGGATGGGGCCCCTTCAGTTTGACAGCAGCCACATTATAAAAGGGAATGTTAACATATGAAGTTCTCCAGGCCTTGGAGGAGCAAGAAGGCAGAATACCACTTAGTTTGTCCACGTCTCCTTCTTTGGGGACACCATTTACACTGAGGAAATCACTGCTTTTGAAGCCAGTTAACATCATCTGCTGATGGAACAGAGACGTTGAAAGGACCAAGAATTTCTTGAATTGTAAATGGGGCACCAAGATGGGACACCAACATTTTGAACATATTTTTTTTTTTAGCAATCCAGTTGGGCCAAATTTCAAGAATACTGCAAGGAGGAGGGGCACTGTCAGAGACCAAAAACAAAGCTATCATAAGAACATGTTGGCTGCCTTGCCTCTCTACACCTGAGGCTCTGAACATTTGCAGAGTGCAAGAATAAACCCCAACAGATACTGTTATTCAAGATTACTGCAGTCTGAAGCACTATCTCCTCACCACTTGCTACCTGCCTCCAGCAATCCGCTGCAACATGGCCTAGGGTACACATTTCTCAGCAAGGCAACACAGAAGGGCAATGGAATAGAAGAAGCTGCTCACCTACAACAAATATTTCCAGAAAAAGGCCATGCACAGATCTCCATCAGTGGAAAAAAGCAGCAAAAAGAACAAGAAATCCTTTCTCAGAGAAAATAGAAGTGTTGAACAATTAAAAAAAAAAACCAACAAAAAACCCCCAAAACAAAATAACAAAACCCCCAACTGGAAATCACGCTCTCCCCAAAGCAGGTCAGAAATTTGAGGAGAGAAAGAGGGGAAACAAGGTAACAGAAATAACTTTCTGCTAACAGAAATTCAACCACAAACCATTGTCTGTAAGGGCTAAATCTACATTCAAGTAAGACAAGTTCTATCTGCTGAAAATGTTCTCTTATTTGTTCAGGAGCTTGTTTCATACAATACTCCGCTATATTCACTTCTACTCTAAGCAGTAATATTGAAGCATTCATTTTATAATGGCACAGGGGGGATTTTGGGGTTGGGGCTTTATTTGTTCTGTGGTGGGGTTTTTTGTTTGTTTGTTTAATTTGAGCACAGCTCTTCAGTTCAGAGATGCCTGTCTAGCATAGCACAGAGTACATAGAGCCTGAGGCCTAAATCAGATTGATGCCTTCTGCATTCTGCCTATTCTTGGTAAAATTCATAGTTAGAAACAAAAAAAATAACGAAAAACCCCAAACAAAACCCACATCACCAAATTATAAGATTCTTTGAAAACTTACTTTCTCCTTCAGTTGATTCACTTCAGCTATTGTTACTGCATGCTTTAATTGCAGCTGAAACAAAAAATTGTATGAACATTCACAAAATGTCACTTGAAACAGTAGTTTGAATTATTTGTCCATGATTCCCTTCTTCCTCAAAACATTTTTACAGTAGCATAGTCAACTTAATTATTTGTCAATTACAGAAGAACTGATCATGAGCTTTTTTAAAAAAAGCTGAATTCAAATTAACCCCCCCAAAAGTTCCACAGTACTCTGTTACAAAAATCAGTACACAACCACCTATAGTTAAAAATCCCACATTGTTGTCTATGCATTCAGAAAAGTGAGTAGGTTAAAACAATATTTCAACATGTCACGAACATGAAAAGACAGCAATGCACTTACGATGACAACTGGTACACAGAATCAAGTAAAAATTTAACAGTGCTAAATATTTTTACTTATTGGAACATACAAATAAATGTACTGGCTTTGTTTTAAAATTAAGCCTTGTAGTTTACACCATATATTTTCAGAGGATTATTAGAAATGCATAAAAGCTATATCCTAGTCAAATGCAAAGATAATCGTTACCATATATTAAGAAAACAGAACATGAGTGCAAAAGCACAATTTTTGACAATTATAGTTATTTCTTGTATCTCACTTTCCATCTGCAACCCCAGGGGGATTATTATTTTTTTTTTTTTGGCAAGGCATAGTGCACCAAACACATTAAAACAAATGAATTCATTACTACCCTTTGTTTAGATTATGTTAATAACAGTATAGTAATGATTCTAGCTGAGAATTTAATTGTATCCCAAGTAAACACAGCACTTATGAGATGCTGTAGCCTGCTGCTATGCTTCCTAACCTAGAGAAACTGTAAATGTTCTCTAGTGATCAACGGCCCGAAATTTCAACTTTCTCAATGACATCATCAGTGTTATCAAGAGAGCAAACTTAAGGAGGTCCACAGAATACTGATCCTTTACAAAAATAAGCTGATGTATGCACAAATGGCATCTGATGAAACAGTTTCTTTGCAGTGTATTTCTCTCCTCCAGAGTGAAACTAACAGGGACTTAAATCTACCAAAGCTGCCCAGACCCCTAAAGGCCAAAGACTGCACCACTTAAATCCCTGACTAAATTCCACAGACCTGTATAAAGCAAACTGTTACTTCATAAAAAACCTTGGGGAAAGGGAACCAGATTTTCCAATTATATTAATTTGGGATTCACAGTCTGGAACGGCCTATTGGGTTTACGAATTCATTACTTCCAAGACGTACACCATAACAAACCCCAGAAGGGACCACCTGAAAAAAAACCTCCAAGCCAAAAACTTGCCTATCTACAGATCAAGTGCTTTTATATACACAGACATTTTCCAGAAGACCTCAGGGCAAGAAACAGAGTAGAAGATTAGATGTGTTTTTCTTGTCTTCCTGAAGAAGATCTAACCACAACACTCAAGACCATTCAGAATGGGCATACCTGTTCTCCCATGCTGCCCCTCCCAGCTAAAGCCATTCTACTATGCAACAAATAAATGCAAAGTCCAATGGGCCAAAGACAATGAAGAGAAGCATCACATCTATTTAACGCAATGTTCAGACATCACAAGGAGGGAGGTGGTGTTGGGTTCTAATGTCAAGGCCTTTTTTTTTAATTTAATTTAAATCAAAGGGCCAGATATCATAAATATGCACAGGGAGGCTGGGATCAGAAAATTAAAGGCGACCTACAATTCAAGGGACATTTACCAGATATATTCATTGGCGATGCTGGGAAAACAAACCCAAAACCACAGTGAGGGGGACATGAAGGAGATTATATTTCAATCTTATAAGGTTCAGATGCTCCCTAGTGCACCACAAAGAATATTTAAGAGACTGCTATCATACCTCTTTAAATTTAAGAAGAGATTGTGCTGAATCCATATCCAATGGTAAACCAATATCTTCATTTTCAGGAAGATCAAAAACTTCTACAGATTTTCCATGTAAATGCGACTCATATGTATCATCATCATCATCATAGTCATCATCCTGACAAGATGGGAAAATAATGACTTTCTGTAACACACATACTTTGCATTATGGTAGCAGTAATAACAAAAGCACATAATCAAGGAATCCAAACTGTTGCAAAACTTGTCCACCACTTACTACTCCTTTTTAGTTTCTCATACCTACACTAAGTTTCAAAGATGACTTGCAAACACTGTCATCAAAGTTACACAAAAGAGAGCCAAGTAAGCCATATACAAAACAATCATGCACAGCCGATAATTTTAAATGTCTTTTGGATTATTGATAAATTGGAAGTATAGTAGTAGTGATAATCATGTGCCTTGATAAGAGTACAGTAGTGTATGAAGTTTTCATTTTCTCTTTTTAGCAAGCTGCCCTTTTTACCCTTTTTTTGCTTCCATTTGATTCAAAACACATTTATTCCATTTGCAGAAGTTATTACATGTAATGGTAATCACATTATTTTAAAAATATTTAAGTATGTATGACGTTTTACCTGCTCTGTATCATCATGACCATAGTGCTGCTCATACAGACATCTCTCTTGCTCTAAAGTCTCACTAATGAGGCGGGCTACTTCACTCTGAGTCCCTGGCTTCTCTCTCCCAATTAGAAACCTACAGAAGAAAAAGAAATTACCCTGCAGCAAAAAGCTCAAGATATTCTTAAGAAATTCAGTTTACCATCCTGTTGCCTTTATTTTTGTCTTTTTTCATTAATGGAGAATACAAAACCATAATATGGAAGTTTCACAAAGATGTTGTTAAAGTATTATTTTGTAGAGGACATACATACCTCACTGTTCCTTTGGTGTTTTTTAATACAGTGGCTGCAAAGAACTGAGTAACTCCCACTAGACTTATGCCATCAACCTCAACAATCTGATCATTTACTTGAATTCTGCAAAACAAATAAATGCTTAACTATCTGGTCAACAAAGACACTTTGGCTTGACAGATTTTTGACACAGGAAGTATCACTTAAAACTCACTACAATTTATAAAGAGAAATTCTGAGTCCCAAGAAATAATTGCTTAGAAACAACCTCCTCTTGCTCTGTTACTACGCAGATCACCAAATAAAATTTACACAGTATTTGCCTTAGTATTTTGTATACTATTTGCAGTGATTGGCGTCCTGGGGTGTCACCATGATTTTGTGGCACTTTCACACATGGGCATATTCTAAGCTTTTCTCATATATGCTGTATGCTTATTTTGAAAAAATGTCCTATATTAAATAAAATCCTGTTTCATGAAAAATTAACATAAAGCAGTAATGTAATATTTATTCACTGCATTCAGCTTTTGTACTTTTTATTTAGCATATTCAATGAAAAGAATTTGGCTCAGTTAGAAATTTGTGAAAAGCAAATTCAATTCAATGAAAAACTCACCGTCCATCTCTCTGAGCAGCTCCACCATCTGTTATTGTTTTTACAAAAATACCTAGTTTTTCCAGTCCCTGATCAGCACCAACTCCCATTCCAATAATACTGATGCCCAGACCACTGTCACCTAAGGGATTCAAAAAT
The DNA here is from genome assembly GCF_017639655.2 of Falco naumanni. Classification (NCBI taxonomy): domain Eukaryota; kingdom Metazoa; phylum Chordata; class Aves; order Falconiformes; family Falconidae; genus Falco; species Falco naumanni. The sequence goes on from NC_054061.1 coordinate 45,140,068, forward strand.
CTAACATTAGCTGTATAACACAAGACGGAACACTTTAGTGAGGCAGTTTCAAAGCATTCCAAGTCCTTCCACACAAAAGATGGGAAAATTCACTTTAAAAAAAAAAGATGACAACATGTTCTCTAGATACTACTTAAAGCCTTTTTGTTCTGTAGTTATGACTGCCCATTAGATTCAAAGCTTCATGCTATCTGGAGGAGTCAGTATGATGCATGCATTGCATGTATTTTCGTGCAGACTGTCACTCAGTATTGCAGTCTTCCTAACTTCAATTAAGTATGACAATTTGCACTTGGTAGAGTCCTATCCAGTTAACGTTCACTGAATTCAACAGAACTAGCCACAAATGGAAGCCTGAACACACATTCAAAAATTTAAGACCTAAGTTCAGGGAAATTACAGTTTAAAATGGTTTTATCTTTTCTCTGCATAGTATCTCTTGCAAATGTTCAAGGTTTGATTTGCACCTTTTTCAATTTCCACAGGAAACACTTCCATTTTTTCCACCCTTTTCTCAAGTTCATACTCAGCTGAGGCTGCCACGGGGTCAACTTCTTCATTACGTCTATCATAGTCTTCATTTGAGTAAGTACTGAAGACCTAAGAAAGGTAACAGAAGACTTTTTTTAGTGCTTTCCCACCCCCTTCCAAACATGATAGAATTGAAAGAAAAATCAGTACGGAAATTGAAGTGGTATTTTTAGAGATCCTGTTGATGAACAACCATCAATTTAATAAATACTGCTGCTGTAAGACAGTTTCCAACTTGCACAGAAGTACTGTTGTAAAAGCTTCAAAACAATTCCTTCAAGATTTTTTGTGTTGTAAATGCACCAAATAGTTAAAAAATCAGTCAAGGAAATCACTCATCATCTCTTTGATATAGTGACTTTTTTTTTTTTTTTTTTTTTTAAGGACTACATTCCCCCAAATCCTTCCTCCTCTCTTCTTCCCTCCCCCCACACCATCTGCCAATCCCAGTGCTTCAAACAGATGTAGTTTTCTGATTTTGCAAGGGAATCAGACAGTTTCCCAGGAAAAGGAAATGCCTTGTTACATACATTACTATTTTTAGTAATCACTCCAGCTGATTTTCTGAATTGTTAAAAATAAAAGATAAACAAACAACATGAATTAAGACAGAAATCCAGAAAGAAAGAATGTGCTACATGTAACAGTAATTTCACTTATCATCATGTTCATTAATGGCATTTAAATTCATAAGTTAGAAAAAAAAAGAAAGAATAATATACACACACATCCCCATTTATCTGAAAAACAAGGTTTATCTGCTTTAGTTTTTGCAGGCACTGAGTGTTTTACTCAACATCGCTGTAAGACAGAAAACAGTTATGGACTGCAGCTGCAGCAGCCGTCTCCCTTATCAAGAACACAAAGTTAACTTACACTGGCCTACTAAATTTTTGCAACTTTTGCATTTTCCCACTAAGACATCCTAGACAGGTAACTGCAATCATTTAAGTAAGACAGAACTGTAACCAGACATAATAAAAAATTTCCCAGTGAATTTACATCCACTAGTATATGGTGTTAGCTCTGCATGGCAGTAGCCTCAGACACAGGAAAATGGTTATTAACACAGATTACCAAAAAGCAATTAATATAACTCAGTATTTCCCAAGGGGAGCTTACTGCTTCACCTCCAGGCTATAGCTGAAGAACAGTTTCACAAACTCTATGCCAAATCTTGCAAAACAACTACTCCAGAAACATGGCATGGCCATACAGCAGTCTAGTAAGTAAAGAAGATTAGATCCACTGGGCTGAAAGGGAAGGAAGAAACCCACTCTCAGAAGTCTTATGTTTCCCCCAATAAAAGAACCTTTCTGAAAAATTTCTCTTCCTATGTCTTGCATAAAGGTAAATAAACTCCTTTGAACTATCATGCAGATACCAGTAGGCAACAAATGGACACAAAGACAACAAGGGCTGCACTTACAGTATCTGCCTTCCATAAACTTTACAGAAAAATATGCAAAATAGACAAAAAAAGCTAACCAAATGGTCTCAAGTACCCTTACTTTATCAATATCAGAAAAAAGGTGGCCAAGTTCTTCAAATTAATCTCCGTCCCCACCCTGCCAAAACAGTAAATAGGATATGAAGCCGAAGCATTTAATGAAGCACTATTCTCCCTTTGGAACAAGACCAGTCTAGTTCGGTTCCTTTCCATCCCAACAAAAAAAACAATCTCTCTAAAAATATAGTCAAGTTATAATAAGTATAATTTAATAGTAATAATAAAAAGGAAGTTCACAAACAGACAAATGATAACTTGTTAATGAGACTATTTGAGTTCTGGAGAACAAATAAAATACTGGCATGAAAAAAAAGAAGTTTGCTTATAAGTGTGCATATGATCTAGTGTTAATAATACAACTAAAATGTTAAAGATCACTAACTATCTAACAGCTGAATGAACAAAATGTGGAAGATGGTAGCAGTTCATTTTGGAGACACCAACAACTGTATTTTCCTGATTCTTAACTCAGTGGTCTAACTCACCAAGCAGAAGATTATGCAAATAGTCACGATCTACTGAAGAATTACATCAGCAAAGGGATGACCAGTTCCTTATACAACCGTTTATAAAGTGCTGGAAATTTTGGGGAAGCAAAGTTGCACCATCATACCATCGTTACATACACTTCAAATCTTAGGCTGCCAGCAATATAATACTTCTGGAATGTCTAAAAATTATTCAATAGTTTTCCAGCTTGGAAGTAATAGCATTGTACTTGAGAGTCTCGTGGAATTTGCCCATTTTGACACAAAACTGATCACAGGAATTGATCATCTGCTGGGAGTGGATCACAGAATTTAAAACTAGTGGTGGCTTAGATTCCAGTGATGTTTACAATTGTTATTCATAAAACAACAGCATAAACATATCTATGCAAATGAAGACTGCTAATATTTGTGCACACTAACTTTTTAAGAAAAACCTACCTGAAATCAATTCTGACTAATCCACTAAGGGAATAAATACATACTCTTCTCTTAAAGCGACAGATGGCAAGTGTGTGAGAACATTCAGGTAATATTCTAAAAACCATAACCTCACAATTAAAACAAGACAGATCCACTTTGAAATAGTAAGACCACTCCTCCTCCCCCCCCCCCCCAAAAAAAAACCCAATTTTGAGGAAAAACACATATTTACAAAGAAAAGAGGAAAAGCAAAACTGATATATAACCAGAAGCCAAACACTGCTATAACAAAAAGAAAAGCAAGAGCACACTAAAAAAAATACAGCCAAAGAGTCAAGGGCAAAAGACAGAAATTTTCATTGTGTACATGTACACAATGTGTACAGGAATCCTAACATGCTATTCATTTTTTATGAGACTGAAACAGTAAAATTGTTGCTACTAATACAGAAAACACAGAACTGCTCAGCAAGTTGTTCTTGCCAAGTAGCAAAAGTAACATTAAACACAGTTAAAGTGTGGATAATAAATAATGTAAGTTACAAGTTACACAGTTTAGAAGATTGATGAGAAAGCTAAACAGTTCATCCCTGTGCTGTGTCTGCTGGGGTTTAGTCATTGAATCACACTAGGGACAAAAGAAATTCTAATCTTACTATTTCGAGGCCACTGCTAGCCAGAGGTCATAAAATTATTAGTGTGCAAGTGGTATTTTTGAAAGATATGCTTTAGCAAACACAAATTAATTGTCTCAACATAGGAGAAACAAGATGAATTCTGCTGTGGAAACCATGTGAGTTTTACAAGCTTTCTACCATAGCTTGCTATGTATCTAGGTGGTTAACCTAGCATTAATAACTTCTGGACCCTGTCAAGCTATGAAAAACTAATTTATTTTTATGCTCAAGATCTTTTTTCTTCAGAATGAATAAAAATAACTTGAATCCAAAAAAGTTCTAACAGAGTGCTGAATTTTTAAGGATTATTTTCATTAAACTGTTAAGATACATAACTGGTAATTTTCAAATATATTCTCAGTCCTTGGACAGCAAATGTATTTATTTGGAGACAGAAAAAACCAGCACTCTCTGCACCATGAAAATTAATCACTTTTTGAATGCAAAAGTCAGTTTGCCTCCTTCTGTGAAGATGCTAATATCAACATTATCAGAATCAGCACTCTAAAAAAAAACAACAAAGTCTAAAACATCCCACCGCTTAATTCCTGTTACCATACAGAATTAAATATCTCCATTATATCATCTTAGTGCTATCACAGAAAACAGCATTATCACAGAAAACCAATGACCTTGCTTAATCCAAACTCTTAGCAGTACATAAAAAGGTCTACTTAAGAACTATGTTAGTTTTAGCAGAATGTTAATTTTGTTAGAGGGTAACAACTAATTTACCACGTGTTTACATAAAACTGCTACAGTCATAAGACACAAAGACCTCCACTCCCATACTCATTTCTAGTAGACAGATTTGTTTGTCTCTGATCGAGAGCAGAACATTACAGAAGTCATTAAACAGTAAGATTAAGGAATCAATAACTGCCCAGAAAGGCTCCCAACTAATTGGAACGGAAGCAATATCAACATCCCTTTAAAATTCTCATGTAATACCACAGTTTTGGCTGGAAAGCCTCACAACCCTTCGCACAGGCAGCTGAAGTAACACTTTGCAGCTTGAGAGAGGGACTGCAGTGTTACTGACACCCAGCAAGGACTATACCAGCTGGTTCACCTTTCTTCTGAAACAATTCTTACTTTGAACACGGCAAATATTCAGAACACAGGTTACAGCTCAGGGGAAATTATCTAGTAGTGAAAAGTTTCTGCTTTTCAAATTGATCGCCTTTGTGATGCCTGGCAAATTGTGAAATGCCTAGGCAAACATGAATAACCATTTCACACAGTAGGACTGAAGTATAATGTACACTTCATAGTACTCTCCAGTTAAAGTAGGTATCTTGTTACCATTACTCACTCTTCCCTCTGTTTCCGAGATCTACATGGTTACTATTTTATTACCACTACTTGTTATATTTTTAAGTGAAAAGTGACTATACCTGATTTAAGTCAATTCATGTTATAAAATCCTCTAATCAGCGAACAGAAATACCTTGCTTTTTGGTGTGGTTTTTTGTTGTCGTCGTCATTGGTTGTTGTTGTTTTAGGGGGGGTTTGTTGTTGTTTTGGTGTTGTTTTTTTTTTAAACATGCTTTCAGTCTTCTTCGAAAAGTATCCTTTATAACTAACATTCCATAATAGAATGTTAGTAACTGTTAAACAAGTTAATATTACAAGCCATTACACTCAATAGAGCCGTTTTGGTTAGCAAACAGGTGGACAGGCAGGGTGTGCACACTTACGGACTTCATCCTGCAGCTTTGCACGGCTTATCAAAACGCCCAACCAAGTCAGTTCACAAAGGCAGTGCAACCTTGCTTCGTATCTACAGTACAGGAAACTTCATACAGGTAATTCCATCACACATCAACCAGGTCTTTTACCAGTCTCACTACTCTCTACTTCATTCTCAATAAAACCAATGATTTTTTTCCTCTGGTTCTGTATTTCACTGCAGTAGCAAAGGCACTGGAGCTAGCTAGAAAGCCAAGACAACATGGTACCTGATTCAGTCAGGTTAAGCTACCTGCTCCAGAAGACGAAACACACTTTCACTATCAGGTATTTTACTTTTAAATCCCAGTGAAAGAAATACTGAAGACAGAGAAAAGCACCTATTCAGATTCGGTACACTGATCTTATTAAATATCAAACTTTCAGAGCAGAAGTTGACAGCTGATCCACTCCATGGAACTGGAGCTCCACTGTGACCTGGTTGTACTCCACCACCATTCTCAGCTGAAGTGGCACTGCTCTCTGACTGACAAAGGGATCCCAAATAGAAGAGGCAAAAACTACTCACAAAACCACTTAAGAGGGGGACCTGCAAAAAATCTTGGCTCCTGAAAGACACTGTATATAAAGAAATTCAATTATGAACATACATAAGCTTCACAGTGTCTTGGTACCACCAATTTAAGCCTGGCAATCCAGAAGAATTAGATAGGCATCATTCTTTAGTATTCACCAAAACAAAAATCTTGACCTGACCATTTCTAAATAGCAAGCAAACTGGTATGAGTAACTTCAAAAGAGTAACAATGAACACAAAAATAGCCCACCTGGCTGTTTTCTAAAGGCCGTAAGAAGAAACAAGAAAATAACCTTGCCATACCAGACTAACTCAATTAACTAACCTGCAGTAATACTGCCACTAGCAATGATCAATACCCCAGGTCTGAAAAGGAGGATCATCTCACTATATCAAGACACATCAGAGGGTGATGGAGCAAAAGGGATTGAGAAATAAACCTAAAGGATTTGCATGTTGCCTTTTGGAATAATACTTTACTACTCAATAAAGATCTAAGAACCCTGTAAAAAACCTCTGCTACACTGCACCTTCATGATCTCAAGATTGCAAACTAAGTAGAACAGATGCACACTCCTTTTTACTGATGTCCTTCTGAATGTTCACCTTCTATGTTAGAATTATATGAAAAGGGATAATTTATTTATTCCATCTCTCAAAAAGTAAACTACAAACAAGTTTCAGCTACTGCCTGTTCATTCTTTATCAACCTAGGTTAAGTATTCCCAAGTGCTCATAACAGGAATCATCATCACAAAGATGCTGAATATTTCAGCAGTTTAACTGTTGAGTTAATGAACTGTCTCCTACAAACTTGCTTATCTTTGCTGACCATCGCCACTTCCTCAGTGTTCGTTCTGACTACATCTCCCACGAAACCCTCAAGTGCCTCCTATTCAGCCCCTTTCCTCCCTCCTGTTCCCCATAGCTATTCTCAGAGCAATACAGCACAGTTTGGACATGCATAGTGACCAGCTAACATTAAGTCAAAAAGAAGAAGTAACTTAAGTTAAAGCTGCAGCCCTACCACTAACAAGGGCATGAATCTGCAACTCTGATAGAAGTGTTATTTTTTTTCCAAACCCAATAGTATTCTGAAAATACCTTTAGAAAAGTATCTATCTCCCTTCCTGTCAAATCTGGGTGAAACTGATAGGAAGTTAGAAATTGGAGGGGCTGAAAAAGGAGTGAGGATGGATAGGTGATAGCCTGTCATCCTCACTGTCACCTCACCTGACATCCATAACCTCCGTGTTCTCTTATTTATCTATAGTTTGACAGCATCATCAAGTACATCAAACAGGGCAACCACTGTGTTACATAACTGCATCCAGGGAATAATTCCGTAAGAAATATGTTAATATCTTAATGTAAAGAGTCAAGCTGCTCCAGCAGTGAGCCAGGATATAAAAAGAAATTATTTGCTTTTTCTGATCTGGTTTAGCTTTCTGCTCTAAAGCCCCATATCCTGGCACTGGACTCTCATCCAAAGACTCTTGAAACACCAAATCAATCTACCATTGTAAAACTCACATACCAAATATTTCCTAAGAATCACAACAGAAGACGTGCGATAAAAAAAAGCCAAAAAATCTAGAGCTGAAAGTGCTTCTTTCTGGACTGAACAAAGGTCATGGAATCAAAATATAACAAAACCCAGAAAGGTATGTCTGAATATTGTTTTGAGAATTGGCTGAATAATATCAATTACTGAAAATATTCATATTCTGAATACTGAAAGAAATTTTAGTAAGAGTTTAAAGATTGTATTTCCTCAAAAAAACCCCAACCAACCACAAATAACAAAGCATGTGTGAAAATATGTACCTTCTTCCTTCAGTTAATGTAACATCTCATACTGTGAAATTAACCAGCTGGAAATGCCATACTCTCAGATGCGGACAGAACACAACAGGGTTACTTTTTGTGAAAACTCAGTAAAAGTACCGTGGAAAATTTTAGATAAGAATGTTTTAATGTTGATGCAAGTGATAAACAGAGCTTCAAAACAATTAAAATCTATGCATTATAAACAAATAAATTGCCATCGCAAAAGATACCAAACAAAGCAGGATGGAAATACACTTACATTATTTGGGTCAAGAAAAACAAAGGCAGATGACTTCTCACATACAAGTCAATTCTGCTTAAAATCGACTCTCACATAAATCTCTTGTTTTCCTAGATCAACCTGCATCCGTGTCACGTACTTCTTTCTTAATGCTACAACAGTATTTTACTGAAGTGCTTGACCAATGGCTGAAAAACAATTGTCCGTTTATGCAGTCATCAATTCCCTTAATTACTGAAGAAACTCCAGGGTTTGGGTATCTTCCATCAGTTAGTGTATCTTCTATCTCTTTCCATGTCTGACATTCTAAGTCTACAAGTTACAGTTCAAAAATGAGAAGATGTATGAAGCTGAAGCACTACTCTGCAACATTTTGTTAAAACAGTGTTCAGGAGACTACACATTGACCTAGAAAAATTGTGCATCTCCTAGAAGTGGTCAGCATTTACAGATATGCTGTTATACAGGAGATCAATTCAAGTATATCTTCATTTACTGCTTCATTAACTTCCACAGTAAGCAGTTCTGTACTAAAAAGATTGAAGAGTATGCCAGCCTGAACAGTGCCCCAGCTATACATAAAAGAGCTCTATTCTGCTGTGCAAGACAGAAGCAGCTGATACTTGGCTGGTTAGGACAACACACAAGCCGTGAAACTGCTTTCAGTTTCCTTATTTAAGAATAAGTTAAAACTTCTGCTTGACTGTGACAAATATAAAAATAAAGCCTTTATGCAGGTTTGGGTTTGTTGTTGTTGTTTTTTGTTTTTTTTTTTACCTGTGCTCTTGACTTAATCATCTTAAAAGAAGTATTATTCACAAAAAGCTGGGAACAGACACTCCCACGCAACATAAACTTGGTAACTACTAATTAAACAGACTTAGAGGAGCAAATAGCTGCACTATCTTTTCAGTTTACCTGAGCTGCAGAATTTCTAAGGATCATAAATCACTGCAGAAGTTAGTCACAATGCTATTAAAAGTTTTGAAGACAAAGTTTGACACAGTCTGAGGTAAAAGCATCTCAAGAAGTCAATTTGGAAACAGGCATTTGTTTTCCCAATGGAAAGTTTCAAAATCACAGATGTCAAACAGCACTCAGTCATTACATTTATGTTAATTAAAGCCTTTCAAGGTAATCACATAATTGAAAGCGAGTTCAGTCTTTAGGTTACAAAAGCAAAGTGAAATATAAAGGGATGACAGCACAGTTACCTGATGTTATCTGTACTGTCTGTAATATTGATTGTTTACACAGTTTATTGAGAAAACTTCAAGACAGACCAATTCAGTTCCCTTGCAAATACCTTGGACAGCTGAGTGTGCTTTACATTCCTTACTGGCTTCATATATGGCAACAAGAGACTAAAAATAGCTCATGTAACATAACACAAACCCAGTCTATGAAGTTCTGCTAATAACTCTACAGTACCACTCTTCACTACTGTAGGGAAAACAAGCAACTGAAACACAATGTTCCTTAAGGTCTGCAGAGATCTAGCAGCAGCAGGACTTACAGAGTCAGGCCACCCACAGCAAGTAAGAAATCTTCCCACACATCATTTATCACCAGATTCTACAGAATTGAAATATTTATTTTAAAAAGTCTCATCAAAGCTTATTTTCACAGGCACAGGGCAACAAAAAATAATGGAGTATCTGCATAATTATGTTCCATCTTTCTTGAGATTATCAGATGAAATTATGTTCCTAAACCCTGCTACAGATGTCAGCGATTAATTACGGATCTCTAGCACGGGTCAGATGGGGTACTAACAGTGTCAGCTACCTTATACATCCCTGGAAGCTCCACAGTCTCCTTTTACTCAAAAGCCTTGGCAATTTTACAGCTGACTAGAAACTTTGAAGTTCTCCTTGCAGCTACAGCGCAAATACACTTTTTAGGGTGCCCGTGTGTACGTTATATCCATCACCTACTCATATATCCAACTTCTCTTTTGGGTATATCAAGTACAATGGTCAGAGTTCCATCACTGCAGAACCCTGAGAACACCTTCTGAATGTTTTGAGTTCTTCCAGTCTTACCAGACACCCGCTAAACAGCAGCTGCAAAAGACAGAGATGGTTTCTTCATAATCCCTAGAGAGGTGCAGCAGGAAAACAGCAAGAATGCCAAGGTCAGCCTGGCCTCTCTCTGGAACATCTAAGAGGAGGAGAAACACAGATCTCCTCTAGTGGCTGTGGATGCCTGGAATGGCACTCACATTTCAGCCCAACTTACTAGTCTAAATAAAGCTGAAAAAACAAGCTACTAGGATACATTTCTCACTACTATGGCACCGCTCTAAAATGCGGTAAGGACCAAGAATATTCTTTTGCTACCACTAAGGATTTTTCTTTTCCAATTTAAGATGTACTAAAATCTGCACATGAAATCAAAAGGGGTATTTCCTCCTGTGAGGTGAAAGTGAGACTTTCTAAAAAGTTAATGAGATATTAAAGGTACATTACTAAAAAAAGATATTGGGGAAGTGCAAAAAATGTTTGAATTCTTTATTGTACAGAGCACAAAAGCGGAAACCCATCTACCAGGACTAATTCCCACTAAGTACCACAGAAAATACGAAAAAAAAAGGCAAACAAGCAGAAAGAAATCATTGCTTATGCACGAGGAACAGAGGGGGAAAAGCTATTGAAAATGACATACAGAAAGAGATCCTATACCCATTATAGGAAAGATAAGTCCTAAGTTTCACTGAAAAGGGATAAAGAAAGGGAAGTATCACAAGCTTTAATTTTAGGGGCTTAAAAAGAAAGTTCACTGACCACACTACTGTGAAGTACAGTTTATTCTGCCAATCCAAGTGAAGCATTATGGCAAGAGCTATGTTATTTCTAATGGAAAACCGCTAACAGTTGCTACTAATGGTCCATCTCTTGATTGTGTAATTGATAATCTGGTACAGGTTGGTTTCCATGGCTTTCAGAGAAGCAGCTGTAACTAAACAGTGCTAGTTACCAAAACGTGAGTTTCGTCTAGCAAGAGCTTCCATCGCAGGTGGCACAGATTTCTACTCATGATTTCAACTAAGTCTGGCATAGATGTAACAGACAAGGCAGGAAAAGTCTGTTACAGCCACTGCTTCAGTAGGATTTCAGCAATGATCAGTAAAACCCTACCTACAGCAGGAAACCAGCAATCACTCACTCAAACACACATTTACAGGAGACACTACAGGGCACTTTCCTCAGATACCCAGTGCACAAATGAAAGGGGAAATGGACAGATGCCCCTCGGGCCCTCTCTCAGCCTCACAAGGCTCATTACGCAATTTCCAACACTGGCACTCTTGCTTTCAGTGCTCCAGGACACCACTAAAGCAGCATCAACTACAAGAAAGCCATATAAAGTCAGGAGAGACTACAAAACCCCCATATGCAACAAAACGTGTATTTTGCCACACCCAAAATATTTTCTGGGATACAGCACTGGTGTGCATTTAGCAAACTGGGAATTTGCAGCTCTCTGCTGCAGGAAGCACAGGAGTCAACAGATTTTTTTTACATCCCTCTGATCTGTAAAAGTGAGTCCTGACTCTATACGATCAAAGTATAAAAACTCTTTATTGAAGATTATGTTTTTCATTCATGTAATAGTAAAAGAACAGAAGTATGCTTGAGAAATCCTGGACAGTTTCCCATTCCATCCTGGTCTGCATCTCCCAGTTCTCCTCCCAAACTTTAAGAGCGACTAGAATCACTTAAGTCTGCAATGAGACTACAGGAAACACAGTCTGAGTTGTGGAATGACTTACTTTGTATCTTTGGCAAGGGAAATTCAGACACCTAAACCTTTTTAGTTTGTTAGTGCTGTAACTGACAGTACTCCTCATTATCCAGTCTGCCCTGTAACTTCTACTTTTGCAACTTCATAACTCCAAAATGCTCATGTTAACGCTCCTACAGCTCATTCACCAAGCCAGTAGATAAAAAAAACCCTAACAACATGTATATGGTTATTCATTAGACAGAATTAAAAAAAAATCTCAAACAACAGCAACCAGTCATTTAGTATTTTCTCTCAGTCAATTCTGAAAACAAATCTGGAGTTGAATTTTAAGGTTTGTTATTGGCAGTTTTGTTTCGTTTGGGTTTTTTTTAAAAACTTTTGTACAAAAAGTAAAACTGAAAAAATCCTTCCTCATGCAATGCCTCAATTTTAAAGAATTGAAGGCAAGTATTAAAGGTCATGCGTTTATATCTATTACTAAAAGCTTATTGCTCCTGAAAATGTCCAGTAAGTAAAATAAAATCTCACGTGTTTCACTATGCTATCTTATGAAGCTGCTGTGGTTCAGAAATCACTTGTAATTTATAAATGTTCTGAACAAGAGAGAAATTTTATTTCTACTCAGTTTTGAAAATAAGCCATAAACATACACTTTAATGGTTTTTAAAGCTTTGAAAAAAAACACCACAGCAATATATTTCCTGGGTATTTTTCACAGCAAAACAACAAAATAAAGAAAATTCAAATGTACTTACCTTGATAGGGGCTGTTGAGAACTTAACTTTTCGGTCTGGCTCAGGATCTTCCTCTTCAGAAAGTCCAGGAAACTCCTCATATTCACTGTCATACATATATTCATCATCCTCATCCTCCTCTCCCTCCAAAATTTCTTTGCCTTCAGGCCCTTGGTTTTCTGGCTCTGTATCCTTGCCATCATCAAAAGCTACATTCTCTATTCCAAAAGCACTGAAGTTCCCACTTCGCTTTTCCACCACTTGCTCCTCCTCTTCAGTATCCCCTTCTTGCTCTACATCATAAGCTCGTGTAACTGGACCATCTTTCACAGACATCCCATCTCCTTCTTCCTCCCAACTGGTCTCACAGCCTTCCGTAAACTCTTCTACCACTTCCAAAGAGTAGTCGCTCCTCTTCCCTTCCTGTACTTGACATCTGAGTGGCTGATCCTTTTGACCAACACGAACTTTCTCCAAACCTTTTTCATGCCCTGAGGTTTCATCTTGTGCAACCAGCTCTGCACAGCTCCTCTCTGTGGGGGAAACCTGGGAGAGAACACTGTCTGATCTCTGCTGAGCCTCTGCTGTGCCCATACCCCACAGGCTTCTCTCAAGTACCAGTTGCTCGCTTCTGTCTTTCCCAAGCACCTCGCTCATCTCGTCTCTGAGAATCATAGGCACTTTGGTGGATGCAGCCTTCTCTGGACATCCTTCAGCAACAGCAGATGAACCCAAACTGTGGTGGCCTCTCAAAGGGTCCTGATTCAGAGGACTATAATTTTTGGACATTTCTTTGGATTCTTCAGTATCACTGTCACCCAGAAAGCTTTCCAGCCTTCTAGAAATGGGCCCTGCATTCAAGAAGGAGGATTTGGAACCACTGTTGGGATGTTGCTGCTTTAACTCCTCACCTTGATTTTCAACCTTCTCCAGTGCAATTGGAAGACTCGCTTCTGTATTAAAACTGCAGTGGTCCACCACACTGCTGCAATCAGAAGCTGAACTGCGTCTCCTCTTATCGTCACTTCTTTCACATTTGCTGGGGGAGTATCTGTCCACTGAGCTGCGTTGTTTTATATTTCGCTCAAATAGCTTCCTGGTCTCCGAAAACTTTTCCGCCAGGGCAACTTTGTCCAAGTCTGCCTCATCACTGCTACGGATGACCTTGTCGGCAGCAGAAGGCACTGACAATGAATCTGCAGGACTGCTGCAGGGGCTGGTGCTGGTATTGAGAAGATTGTTTTTCTGGACAATGAGGAAAGATGGGCTACCTGGAGAAGGTCCGTACTCTGCTGCTGTGGCCCGGCTGATTAATTTGGTCTCAGCAGGTGGGCTGCTTTCACAAGATGCTGTGGAAGAAGAGCCTCCCATTTGCAGAAACATATTTTTGATCTTGTGTACTCTATTGCCATAAGTGGCAGCTCTGCCTCGACTGTGGGGGTCGTTTCCCCCTCCATTGGAAGAGGTGCTCAGCTTCTGATGCAAGCCCGTTTTGTTGGAAGCGTATTCAGGATTGTTTACGCCATCAAAAGAGCATTTGATGGCATGGAAATCGGATTTGTAGGCATTTCGGTGTGGAGAAGCACTTCTTAAAGTCCTTTCCCCTTTGCCTTCGGTTTTCATCATCGTCGGAGAGAAAGCCCCCTCGACTCCTGAAGAAGAATGGGAAGGACGACGGCGAGGCACAAAGCCTCCACCCTCCAGCAGCAGGCAGAGCAGATCCCGCCGAGGATCCCAGGCGCAGGCTCTCACTCGGCCAGCCGCCGCGCTGGCGCCGGAACGGAGCGCAGGGCAGTGCGCGGGGAGCGGGGGGAATCACGGCGCGACAGCGGCCGCATCGGGCGTTATCCCAGCGCGGCCCGCGGCGTGCGGGAAGCCATCTGCGGAGAGACACAGCCCGCGTTCACTCGGGGCCTAGCCGGCTGTGACACGAATCCGAAACTCGGGGAGGGAGACGCCGCCCGCCGCCGCCCCGCGGGATACAGCCCATTGTGTCCGCCGGGACCCGGCTGCTCCCGCCCGGCACCGACCTGGCGGCTGCAGCGGGGATGCGGCGGCGGCGGCGGACAGCCCCCCCCCGCCGCTCCCTCCCTCCCTCCCTCCCTCCCGCCAACGGCCGTCCCGGGACGGGCCGGGCGGCGGGGGAGGGGGCAGCGCCCGGCCCTTCCTGCCGCCCGCGGGAGGCTGGGCCCGGGCCGGACCGCGCCGCGGCTCGGCGGGACGGAGGCGCCCGGGCGCGGCCCCGCTGCCCGGAAGGGGGGAGCCGCAAGTTTCGGCCGCAAGTTGGGGCTTCCCCGCGGCGGCGCCCCTGCGCTGCGGGCCCCGAGGGGCGCGCAGCGGAGCCGCCCCGGCACCTCGCCCCAAACTTTCCGAGCCAGCCTACCTGGGGGCGGGGGTCCCGCCGGCTCCTTCCCCTCAGCGCTCCCGGCCGCCCAGCGGCCGCGCACACCACGCCATCGTTACCCGCCGCCGCCAGCCGCCCTCCTTCCTTCCCTCCCTCTCCCTCCCACTCCCGCCCCGCCGCCGCCGCCCCCCCGCGCTCCTCACTCCACCCCCCCCGCCCCCGGCGCTCCCGCCGCCGCCCGCCCGGGGCTCTCACACTGCTCGGCGCCCTCCGCGCGCTGTGTGCCGGGCCCGCCCGCGCGCGCTCCCTCGCTCGCACACAAAGGGAGGGAGCGGCGGGCGCGCCCTTGTCCCTCGCCGCGTGAGGGAAGCGCGGGGCCGGGGGGGGCGGCGGGCGCGCCCGGCCCCGGGGAAGCGCCTCCCGCGCCGGGACGTACCACGCCGCGGCGGGATGCGGGTTTCGGGTGATACCATGTCGGGGAGGCGAGCGGGCGCGGGGCCGCCCGCGGCTGCCCGGGCCCCCCTGGCGGCCGTCAGCGCGGGGCGGGGCGGCGCCGCTCAGCGGCCCCGCCGCCGGGGGATGTTGGGCGCCGAGGGGTGGCCGCGGGTCCCGGAGGGAACGCGGGCACCGAGCTGCCGGCGTTGGGGAGCTGCGCGCCATTTTCAAAGCCCCGGCTCAGCCGTGGCTCCCGCGTGGAGGGAAAGCGGCGGCTGCCGCGGCCGAGGCTCTGACAGGCGGGAGCCACAGCAGCGCCGAGCGCGCCTTTCGCCTCCTCTTCCTTTGAAAAATCACGTCGTTCCTACGCCCCCGGCGCCGGCCGGCATCGACCCCAAGCACGGGCACGCGGCCCGGGCCGCTGCCGGCTGGCCGCGCACCCGCGGTCGGTAGCCTCGGGCAGCAGGAGCTGCGGCTCCACAAGCAGGGCTGCGCGCGTCTGCTTCGCCGCTCCAAATAACGAGCTGGCTTCAGCCTATCGATCGGTTCAAGGCAGGGTTGGCGTGACCGTCTGGCTTCCAGCGTAGCTATTCCCACAGAGCGTATGTGGAAACCACACAAAATAATTAGGAGAGCGCTAAAGAGCACTGGTAGTTACCAGTTATTAGGCAACTGTTATTACCAGGTTGTGTAACAATTATTCAGAAGTCTAAATACTTAACTCTTTGAAAAGAATTGTTTCACTGGTTTATTACTCAAATCAATGGTGATATTTACGCATTCTCTGAGACGCCCCAATTGACTTTGGCTTAACTGGGAATCACAATACCTGGAATATTTCACAGCTTGATTCAAAATCTATGATACAGTTTCAAATTAGTCTTAATTATGATTTTGCAATAAAAATAAAATCTTGTTATACATAGATTTTTCTAATGCTTTGTTTTTCTAATACAAAGCAGGGACAAACTTGTTGGGACTTTCTTGTGGGTTTTCAAACATCTCAGGGACAACAGCATTTCACTGAGACCTGCCGCTAGTCTTGGATACACTTGGAAACACCATTTTGAATGAAATCTTAATACAGATTGTTTCACTGTAAGAGCAACAAATGTTTCTTATTTTAATAACACATAGGACTTACCTGGAACAAGCAGTGGTGATCTCTCTCCCACGTGCTCCTGAGATAGTCCTTCATATAGTGTTTGTAATTTGGGTTGAAATTGCAGGACTTTACCACCACCTTTCAATGAACAGGGCTGCAAGAAATAGTAAGCAAAAGTTTATTTCACAGACCAAAATACAAGGTTGCTCAGCAGTTTGGACATTGCGGGCAGAGAATGTTCTGCATACCGCTCAGGGAGCCTGGCAGTGCCTAGAAGAGGGTTCAAAAAAAACCTAGTCAGAGCTCAGGAACAACGTAATAACAAAGCCCAAAGCATCTCTAAACACATCCAGGAAAGTCAGAGCCCTTTTTACTGGCCAAAAGAAGATGGCGCAGGAAGATATTCTTGTGTTTTGAATTGTCCCATGCTTGAGGAAGCAGGAATTGTAATTACAGATCCTGAAAACGGTTTAATTTCATCAAAGTACTCTTATTTCCTTACAATTTCCTATCCTAGCTAGGAAAACATATAGGTTATTTTGGCTAGTCATGCTGCTTAGGAAGGACAATATTTATCAGGGTTGATTAGTTTCCAGTGAGGAAAGACTCTGAATTGCGTTCTAGGTGAACTGATAGGAAAGAAATAATAGAATTGTTTACAGAAACAATGATTTAAAAGATCAGAAGAATTCAAGGTAAGGACCTCTGGAACTTGAGCAAAAAGTCTAGGAAGGTGACGTAGTTTATGATTTCTCATAGCAAATAACTAACTGCAATAAAACCTGGGAAGTGTCTCTTACGCATTCAGGCCGTGGTGTTTTCCTTGAAAGGTGGTGAAACAACAGTGAGTAAGCAAATGGTTTGCATTGAGCAAGAAGCATCTATATGTTGTCCTTTAAGCTTATTTCAAAAACAGCAGCTTCATGAGGGACCTTAGCAACTCAAAACCTTTTTGGGGAAAAAGGAAATAAGTGTAGCAGTATATGAACGCATGAATCTAGTGAAGACAGACAAAGAGAAAAGTAAGTAGAAGAAGAAGAAAAAAATAAAATTGAGGACACTTCTGCAAACTCAGTTGTTCAATCAACTACTGAGGTACAGTGTTTTTATCTTAGTACGTGCTCTGAATTATGAGGCATATATGCACAAAAGGAATCCATTCTGATGGTCATCAGAAAGCGATCAAGCATATTCTGAATGGAATAGTATTCCTGTGACTACTTGTCTCAACCGTTTCAAAATCCCTCCCCTATTGCACACACATGCCTGTGCTTATGATTTGGGGGGCGATGTTGACAGAGGAACAACAGACGTTCCCTATGAGAAGATCAGAAGAGTGTCTAAAGCAGAACTAAGCAAGGAAAGAGACTCTCAGGAGGTCTGGATGAGAGTGATATTCTGTTATTGGTGTGAGATTACCCTCTAAGAAAGATCTAATAAATACGTAAATATACAAGCTCAGATAAACCCATTCCTTAAATAGTTTATATTCTTTCAGCTTCTAAGGACAGGCATTCTTTTAGACTTCAGTTGAATGACTAATATAGCTAAAATGGGGCATGTATTCAGTGGTCTGGGTTAATATTTATTGATACGGGTGGATTCAATTGCTGCTATTTATTGAAGATAAGCATAAGAAACCATTAAGTACATGTTCTATGCCAAACAACTTTGAAACTGGTATCATCACCCTATTAACATACTTTAATCAACTCATGAAAACGTTGGTCAAGTCTTTTTAGAAAGCAAAACACCTGAGCAAGCAAAGCTTTGGCCGGGGGCTGGATGGTAAAGCTCCTTCTCTCTCCATTGCTGCTTTACTGATTCCTACAACTACCTGGTTAGAACACAGCTGAGGAGGAGTAAGTGCCTCCCAAGGCGAGGAGAGCTCAACAGCCTGTGAAACAGCTGAACGTTGTTAAAGCTGGTGATCAGCTGAGCCAAGGAAACCTCTGTGAGACACATCTCTACCATTCATTGCAAAACTTAATTCTCTGAACTTCTACTCTTTAAAAGTTATCTGCTTTACCCACATTTTAGTTTTATCATGTATTTTGAAATGCAGTCTCACCAAATTTGTGTTTAATCTGTTTAACACGAGTTATGTCAGCAGTTTTAAGTAGAACAAGTCAGTGGGTTTTTTTACACTTTTGCAGAAAGCCAGGAATAGACAGAATAATTAAGCATTAGAGTTCCACAACTATTTCTGTAGATTTTTTAAAGTTGTATTTTAAGAAGATATTTTTCTATCATTTAGGAGTAATTAAAATGTTCTGGAAGTATTTCAGTCGTATGCAGTATAATTTGAACAGTAATTTTGAATTTGAAATAGAGCACCTTCTATAAGCTTGGTGGGCAATTTTGCAATGTCTATCATTAGAATTAAGAAAGCAATCTGTAATTTTAGAAGACTGTACTTATGTTCAATACAAAGCTGAAATAATAAAGTAGCGTTTTAAACTCATTACTTTCTAGCACTTCTTCACAAAAATAAAGCAGAACTAAAATCTGAATTGGTATTTAATAGTCAATAGCGCTTGATCAATGAAGGAAAAGAAAAAAGTTTCAGAGCAGGTGAAGGTACAAGTCATTTGGTCAAGGCAGTGTGGCAGTAACTGGACAAATATGGAACAAAAATCTGCAAGAAGAACGCTCAGGGTCTAAATATGGTAAAATCTATGAAGGACTTTTCCAAGGCTTAAGGGCAGGCCCAGACAGGCTGCCATACAGCACCGTGTGAAATAAAGATGTTCAGATACCTCAGAAGAAAGTGACACAAAAAAAGGACCACCACTAGAGCAGGATTTACAGTATGTAATGGTAAACTAGGGCAGATTTCAGAATGGGATTCCCCTAACAGCTTGTGTTTTGTGTAGAACACTACAGTTGCACAGCAGGACCCTAAAGACTGCAAATGCTGTGAATGAAAAAATGTTTTAAAGACAGGAGCTAATTAAATTTGACTCAGTTCCATTCAAATTGTGCCGAATAATGTGGCAATTACTCTACTGCATGCCAGCAGTGCCACAGAGAAAGCCTGAGACATCATTGTGTTTATCTTTGCCATTGTATATGAGGATGTATATGTTCAATATTTATTTTAATTTCTAAAATTAGAGCCACAGTTTTTTGGGTAAGTTAGTGCCTGTGCCAGGTTTTGTTAGCCTTTCCTCAAACTGGTCCCCAGAACATTCAAGAAGCCATTGGTAAAATACAGTAGTTCAAGTTGCAATGGCTAATAGCAGTGCTGTAATCCTGCAGCTTTATTTTTGGTTTATCCTGCTATTGCCACCTCTCAACCTCCCCCATTCTCCCCTTCCATGGTCAGCTGAGCCAAGTTATAAAGAAAAGGCCTATTGAATAGAGTGGTGCTTTGTGGAGGATGACGTATTTTACAGGCCTAATATGAAATACATATCCTATAACTAGCACTTTGATCAAGAAAAAAATTTACTGTTAGTACAAACCTTAACAAGATTTAATTTTAGCGCAAGTAAGTAAAAAAACCTGCACTGTTGCAAGCCAACTTTAGTTAGGAAACTATCATACTAAGCAGTGCTGTTAACAAGGCATCAATACTCAGGACTCACACCCTCAGCTTGCCTGGTTCTCTCATTGCAGTAATATTTACACCACAGCAGACATTAAACATGGGTTATTAAGTAGAATTTTAGAAACAGAAGCAGCTCCAGCAAAGGAGGGTTGCCCTCTCTTGTTCCTAAACATGTTTGTCATGCAAAGCTCCAGGGAGGGGCCATTCTGGTGTATAACACACCAGTGTCTATCTTGCTGAATTAACTTTCATAAATCAGTATTTTCTTTGCTGCTTGTTCACTAAGAGTCAGGTCCTTCAAGGATAGGGCTGTCTGTAGAAGGGTGAACTTAATTAATGACTAGTTCCATTACTTACTTCTACAGCCCACCCAGGATGCTGTTCCCCAGAAATGCTGTGAATTAATACCATGACCACATATTCTGGCCACAGAACCACAAACATTAAATGAAGATTGGTGGAACATCACCAAAACCTGCACTGAGCGCAGCTGGCCTGCCAGCACATTACCAATGGTCCTTGTGAACTAAGGAGGGTTCCTTACATTACAGGTCTAAGATATGTAGAGATAAAATTAGAAGACTCTCTTGAGTCTTGAGTCTCCAGAATCTCCTGAACCTCAAGGTAAAATATTGGCAGTTGAATTTCAGAGCTGCATTAAAAGAAATAAATCTTTATTGCCAGGAAGGCTGAACAGAAGACACTTGAGACTCCTCACCTTACAAGCCCCACTCCTGAAGTGTCCAAACCATCAGTCATTTGCCACATGGGCAAATTCATGGAAGAAAAAGAACAGGGCAGGAAAGAAATGACCACATTGTAGAATTCTGTGAAACTGGTTCAAGACCCTGCACAATAAGCAATTGTTGGTGTGACAAAGAGGCAGGAGGTCTTAATAAGAGCACCCCACCGAAAGCTGTCAGTACTAAAGGTCCGTCCGTCACTGCATTTTCCAGCCTGATAACTGGAGTATGCTTGACACAGCTTTATAAAATTTACAGGATTTTAGGAAATAAAGTGTGTGGCTATTGTTGATTTTACTGATTTCCAACGCAAGAAGGCTTATGCTGTTGTACTGTCTCTGTGTGCTCTGTCTCTTGCTCTGCAAGGACTTTTGAAAACTGGCCAACTGGTTTGACCAGATTTGACACAGGATAAGAGTTTTCAACAATAATTATGTTCCTACCAATTTTGTAAAAACAGGCAGCCAGAGAGAGAGAGGAGAAAGAAAGACCTTGCAAGATCAGTCGAGGGAAAGGTTACAGTAAGAGATCACCCTCTATTAGCCACTAGAGAATCCTGTATAAGCCACACAAGACTGAAACCTGATGGCTGTATTAGTCACAAGGAAAGCCTTATTTTGAAGTCGCATCTTTTTAAAAAGTCAGTCAACCAAGAAACACATATTGGGAGGGTAACTGGCTTCTTTAATTATGAAGTTCACAGCACAATTTCTTATTCTGATGTACTAGCTTCTGTACGACCAAGCAGTTTTATACAAAAACCAAAGGGTTTCGATAGAATAAAAGTGCAATCCCTGATCTGAATTATAATCAAAACATTCAGTGTGTACTTTGAAAATAAAGTTCTCATTTAAAAATACTTTAGAGGACAAAGTAACTATAAAGTGAAACATTTAGGCTAAAGAAAATATTTTGCATTAACAGAGACTGATTTTTATTTTTATTTTTTTAGAAAAATAGAAAAAACTGCATGTCACTTGAACAGAACCTTTTCTCCCCCTCATTTTTAATTTAGCTTTTGAATCCAATAATATGTTGTCCAGATGTACCAAGAAATAGCAAACTTATGACTGGAGTCTTTCCTACCATAAACCCTAAAGCAAGTGGAAAAAAGAAACCTAAATTCCCCAAATACAAGAAAAGAAGCGATCTATCAGAAACAATCACCAAGTTTCATGCTACTCTAAGAGGACTGAAAAAATAGTGCCTGGTGAACAGAAGGCATTAACTCCATCTGCACAGGAGAAAGACCTGCCAATTGCCTGTTAAATATGATCTAATTTGAAAACTGCCATCAGACCTTTGCCTTCAAGTGTTACTTTTAGAATAGCTTCAAGAACATCATTAGCAACTGGTGGATTGTCACTGTTTCAGCAAAGCTACTACTAAGGGATTCACTTTGACAGTATACTGATTCAATTAGACATATTTAAGATGAGTATCAGTACTCTCTGGGAAGATAAACAAAGTGTCCATTCCTTTTATTGGTAGAATGAAGTTTCTAATTTCACAGGAGTTGAAACCAGACTGGCTGATTTCCTAGGCATCATGACTGGAGCTGTTTCACAACTTGCTTCCTAAGTTTTCTGACTGCAAAGCTGCCAGCTTGTTTTGCACTTCTTATTTTTGGAGCAGAAGGGTGAGAGGCTCTTCACAGTGACTTTTTAATGTAGGAAACCCTTGAGAGGTAACTACTAAACTGAGCGACCCTCCACTAAATGTGCTTTAGAAACAAACTGTTAAAAAGATCACTCCTATATCATGCTTAGCGTTATTCTTACAGCAAAATTCAGTGGGGATGTACTCACATAAGGGATAAAACATTTGTTCCTGTATCTTTATTTAAATAGTAATGTAGTACTACTAGTGGCCATAAAGCAAGTTACTGCCTTCAAAAGATTCTGTTCCTGCATTTAGTACCTCCTTATACCATGATCCTTAATATTTTAATTAACATTTTAAACAAGAAGAATGTCTTGGAGATTAATCTAAAGTACACTGAAATAATTGGAAAACCACCTTACCTCTGAAATTAATGTGCTTTTGATGAGTAGAGTCCTTAACAACCGCCCCACACACCCATTTGATGTATCTTTGCCTCCAAGCCAGCACTGAGGCCGTGGATTACCATCACTGCGATATCATCTGTAATGCTGAGCTGGAGAGTCTGCAGCCTTGCACCAGCGCTCAGAGGACAGGTCTCAAGTGTCACAGCATGGGAAGCAAAATCAGGTGATTCTGAAGTACAGCTATACTGAATCATAGGAAGTGAAAGAGAACTACACTTTCATTATAAACTTTCTCTATACTGAGGTTTAAACCTCTCATAGCAGAGTTACAGACTTAGCCTGCAAAGTTGTGCTTTAATATGGTCATAACAACTGCAGTTTAAGTTACAGAAAAGCTGATTATGGCAACTTGGTTTAAAAATGAAAATAAAACCACAGAGCTGCTCACATGGATGTCTTATGGGGTGAGTTTATTGGTATGGCAAAACATCACGAGGCGTAGCAGGAAGGTCAGTAGTATCAACAGAATATTTGCCTTGAGGGACAATCTATCTCTGATATATTTATTGTACCTATAGCTCTAGGTGTATATTCATATACCAAACACCAGAGAGCTGGAGATCACAGCCTTGTAGTAAAGTGTGCCAGCAAGGTAAACTACGCCGTTTTATAATTACATCTTTCCAAAGACTGGTATCCTAATGAGATTTTGGAAGTATCTGTCTACACACTTGGACCTACAACCAAAAACCAAGTCCTAGTATGCTGCTAATGTGTCTCATTTCCAGGTCACACAACAACCTAGCATGCCTTTGGCAGGCCTGGTTTGGAAGCATGGATGTGCACTGGATGATTTTGGCTGTGAACATTTCCACCAAGTCATTCTGCAGTGCTCGTGCTGACATTCCAAACCACTGAGCATTTTTAAGCAGGTGCCCATTTCTTAGTATCCGTAATAGTCAGAAAATATTTCTTGCTTCCTAGCTCCTAAGTTTCTTCCTGAAATTACTTCTGAGATGCAGACTAGGCAGTGTTCAGCTCTGCAGTAATAAAAGCTCAGTAATGTGTCTACTTCTGCTTTAATTGTTTGAGAAATAGGAGTTTTTTCTTACTGTTATTTTTCAGCATTTATTTTCTGACCCAAAAGGCTCTCCAGTACAGCCTAAAGTTAGAATTTTAAATTAATAAAATGCATGCAGGGTAATTTCTGGATTGTTTTACTCTCATTGATTTGATCTTTTTTCTTTGTTGTGAAAGTTTTGCACACGAAGGTCTAACTAGCCACATTTTCAGGAAAAATAGAGGGATCAGTCCCTTAAACATAGCAAGCCCCTTGAAAACTATTTTAAAAATAGTATCTTTCAAGCATGTATGAAATAAACAAAAGGCATGTGATATGGAAAATAAGTTGAATTTAAATAAATGGAAATATGCCATGCTCTACTAATAAACTAAGTTAATTTGCTTAACATTCAGATTTCACAGATGTTCATAATATGAGCAAGTTAACTCTACTAGAATTGCTCCGCAGATTTGGCCTCACCATGCAGTAGTACTCTTCTATTTGCCACAAAAACTTAGCTCACATTCCACAAACTGAGGCAGAAGTTTTGTGCTGGTTGCGCTTGGTGTAGGTAGTTTCCTTCACACCCATCTCAGGTGATGGGAATGAGCATGGCTCTGCCAAGAGACTGGAACCACACTCATAGCTATCAGGGAGAAATTTGACCCTTCCTTTCTGTGGTATAGGGAAGTATAGAAAAAGTACAGGATGTGAGTGCGAGAGTAAAGTGTTCTCTTTAAACCTGCCTGATCGCTATCATAGTGAGATATAAAGCCTTTATTAGATGTCACTCAGTGAGAGCTACATAGCTTCTTCATTGTTCTCCTTAGCTTATTCCTAGGTAATAAAAGCTTATAGTCATAAAAAGTTGGTATTGTGCTGCATCACAAAGTTTCTTTTGTACTTTAATGCAGACTTATGCAGCCTGCCTATATAAAAAAAGAGGAAGTCTTTGTGTCATCTCCTCTTTAAAATAGGATACTGTGACTCAAAGCTCCTTCAAATCAGTGCAAAAATACTTAGTCACCCATTCGTCATGATGATGTTCATGTGGAAAAAAATTGTGATCAATCACAGCCATAGCCTTTGCTATGTTTTCTGCACCTTGTAAGCTGCCCACTAACCTCACCTCTCTCGTGCTTCTCATGCTTCAAGCCGTGAGCTAGGCAACAGGACAAAAGCAATCAGAAAATATTTTTCTTCTTACTTCAAAATTAATTGAATTAGAGACAGAAAATAAGAATATTTCAGTTCAGAATGGGCTGAATTTTTTGATGATTAACTGTTAAGAAGAACTTTAATCATCAAAAGAACCAAAATTATCATCTTCCCATGGCAGTTATTTCTATCCATGATTTTGCTACTTAGGGGAAAAACAGTCTTAGAAAATACCCCTGCAAAGGAAGTCACTTAGACACAGACTAGATTTAAAGTCAATAGGTGTATCTGGCTTGTCTTTGCTGGGTTTATGGACTATGGAGAAGATTTATGGTTTGTGTAGATAGTAAGTCTGAAAACCTACTCAGCCCTCCAGCAGATGCAGCCATCCAAGTGGCCTCATTACATCTCAAGGAAAACTACCATTCCAGAGAACATACTTAAATTTATTGTGTAAATTTATTATATACCCCATAGCTTTATTGTTTACCAAAATCTGTATTTTATCCTATTCTGGAGGCTTATTTCTGTTATGCAATCATTTCATTAGCCTGTCTAGACCACAATGTGAGGTCATCATCACACCATCTGTTAACCTTGCTTGGGTTAGTGTGTCTGCAACTCAGTTCAGCTCAAACGTTGTTAGAACATCCTCAAACATGAGGGTAAGCCAGGCCAAGTCATACTTCCCAAGCATAGTACAGGTAATGGGTTTACTATTACAGGTAATACAGCTAGTATTTCGTCATAGGTTTATTATAGAAGTATTTATTTAGAAGCCATTTCAAGCTCATATGGGAATATTTTGATCTGAATATCTGAATTCACATAAAAATTAGCATATTTGAATGGCATGGAATTATTTAATTTATAGTACTGGTACAAATGTGGAAAAAAAGCCTGTAATGTGAGGACAGATGTCAGAAGAAAAAGCTATATTTTGATATTCTGATTGACATTGAGTAAGACCTTGCATGCACCAGCCTATGATCTCAGTCAGACGGTGGGAAGGCATCACATAGTGGTGTGTTGTGAAGATACCGGTGTGGCCCCTCTGTCTGTGACTCCAGAGTTTCAATGGATACATTGAAATACAGATTCATCCAAGACAAAACTTGCAAACTTGTTTAGTTTGACAGTAACAGAAGCAAGACAATATTGATAGCAGACTTCTATTGTGACTTACCTTCCAATGAACTGCATTGCCATGCCAGCAGCAATTGTTACATATATACAGAGTGAGGGCTTCTTTATCACTCCTTGGAGTCCAACAAGGTGATTAAGACCTTATTCTACAGAGGAATAAAAACAACATTTGAAGTAAAATATTATTTCTTAACTGTTCTGTCAATGTAGAATACTTTAATTCAAGAACAACAGAATAATTGATATCTGTGAATATTACTCTCACTAAAAGAACATCAGTAATGAAATGCTGGAAAATTTTTAAATCAAAAAGAAATAGCTTGGTTTTTTCTTCATTGTTCATTGTATTAAAAAAAAATCTCATTTTTAAAAATATATGAGTACTGCATGGAGAAATAATGAATAGCACTAGATACAGTATGTATTGATTTCTTAGGAAGTTAAGTTTTTTTAAGTGAATATTTTGCAATCATTGCCTCTAGTTGTATGATCTGCTTGTATTTATGAAAACCTAGGCTTTAATTACTTCCATATTTTTGCTATACAGCTGTATTTAGTTTGACATCCCTCATATAAACCATATTCTTGTAAATAATAAAAAAAGAAAATTACATAAGTTTTTACCTGAATGTTGAATAAACAGCCTCCAAGTTTATCTGCAGAAAGGAAAATGCATTTTGGAAAGAAAACTGAAATATTGCTAGATGTTTGTACAGATGTAATTTAGGTCCTCACGTCTTTTTTAATCTGTATTTTCTTAAATATTATAATTTTGTTGACAGTTGTGGAACTCTGTCTTGTCAGGCAACTTCTGTTAAAGAAAAAAAGATTCTCAGAGAGTGTCAAATGTACTTAGTACAATTCACATGTGGCTTTTTAGAGGACCAGCTCAATTGAGCAACTGTTTCACACTTGTTGCAAAACACAGTACTCTCTTAGGAGTTGGAGGAGATAAAAATGACCACAGCAATATGGCCTTAATGATAATGGAGCTACCTGGCAATTCCTTGTCTTGGCAGGGATGAAGTGCTAGTGCCAGTACAGGCAACTTGGCACATCATCTGTGCCTGAAACACCTGTGTCAGGGCAGTACAAAAATGGTTTGCTTCAGTGCCCCAGGGACTGGAGAATAACAGTGGCTGAAGCTTGGGTCTCCTTAGTAAGAGAAGCCATGTTGCTCCACAAGGGTGTAAGTAGGCATATTATTTGGGCAGCTCAGTATCTTTGTTATTTACCCTGCCCTCCATCCTATCCGACTTGGAAATGATTACTGTGCCTCTTAAAACAGCTGGTATAAAGATAAAGTTGCCATTTCAGCCAAAATGTTGCAGGACCAGGTTATTCTCACAGAATCATAGAATGGTTTGGTTTGGAAGGGACCTTAAAGGTCATCTAGTTTCAATGACTGCTGTGGGCAGGGACACCTTCCACTAGACCAGGTTGCGCAAAGCCCCATCTGACCTGGCCTTGAACACTTCCAGGGATATGGCATCTGCAACTTCTCTGGGCAGCCTGTTCCACTGTCTCTCTCCTAATGAAGAATTTCTTCCATGTATCTAATCTAAATCCACCCTCTTTCACTTTAAAGCAATAACCCCTTGTCCTATCACTACAAGCCCTTGTAAAAAGTCCTTCTCCAGTCTTCTTGTAGGTCCCCTTGAGGTACTGGAAGGCGGCAGTAAGGTCTCCCTGGACCCCCTCTTCTTCAGGCTGAACAAACCCAACTCTCTCAGCCTGTCTTCATAGCAGAGGTGTTCTGGCCCTCTGGTCATCTTTGTGGCCGTCCGCTGGACTCGCTCCAACAGGTCCACACCCTTCTTATGTTAGGGCCCCCAGAGCTGAGTCCAGTACTCCAGGTGGGGTCTCACCACAGTGGAACAGAGCGGGACAATCACCTCCCTCAACCTGCTGGTCATGCTTCTTTCGATGCAGCCCAGGGTACAGTTGGCTTTCTGAGCTGCAAATGCACGTTGATGGGTCATGTTGAGCTTCTCATCTACCAACACCTGCAAGCCCTTGTTCTCAGAGCTGCTCTCAATCCATTCTCTGTCCAGCCTGTATTTGTGCTTGAGATTGCCCTGACTCAGGTGCAGAAACTTGTACTTGACCTTGTTGAACTTCATGAGGCTCACACAGGCTCACCTCTCAAGCCTGTTAAGGTCCCTCTGGATGGCATCGCTTCCTTCCAGCGTGTTGACTGCACCACACAGTTTGGTGTTGCTGGCAGACTTGCTGAAGGTGCACTCGATCCCACTGTCCATATTGCCAATGAAGATGCCAAACAGCGCTGGTTCCAATACTGACCCCTGAGGAACACCACTCATCACTGGTCTCCACTTGGACATCAAGCCATTGAGTGCAACTGAATGCAACCATCCAGCCAATTCCTTATTCCACCAAGTGATCCACCTGTCAAATCCATGTCTCTCCAATTTAGTGACAAGGATGTTGTGTGGGACAGTGTCAAATGCTTTGCACAAGTCTAGGTAGGTGATGTCAGTCACTCTTCCCTTATTCACCAATGCTGTAACCCTGTAATAGAAAGCCACCAAATTTGTTAGGCATGGTTTGCCCTTAGTGAAGCCATGCTGGCTGCCACCAATCACCTCCTTATTTTCCATGTGCCTTTCATGTGTTTTCTCAAGGGTGAGAATACACATTGACGTCTCCACCCTGTCCCTGAAACACTTTTTTCTTTATGCAAGTTTTGCATTTGAATTGTGTAGAGTTGTACATCACTAGCTATATCCTTATTTAAAAAGCAGAAAATTCCCAGATCGTACTTAGTAAACTGTTCATTCCTTTTCTAACAAATCCTGTTAGTTCACTTCAAAACACCTTCATCTTCTTAAACTACAGTAATGCCACTCTGTTCCGAGGGCCAGTATGAACTGATACCATTTTTGGGAGGCTGTGATTTTCAGCTGGCAGGGAATGAATGAAATCAAGGGGGAGAAAACAGCTGATTTTGTGCCAATGCTTGGGATATCAGTTCTGCCAATTGACTGTCATCCACTACCAGCAGATGTGCTATAAAAGGAGACGAAATTCATTGTTAGCATGTTGCTTGGCGGCCAAAGCCAATTACAGAATGGAGAATCGAGCCTTTCTAATAAAAGAATTTGCATATGGAAATTACACATATTTCCCTATAGTGGTAAGTATTTTCAAACTGCTTAAAGGAAGGCTTGGGTAAACTCATTTTATGTTAGCATGTATTAGCATAGCTCCTTATTTCACACACAGTAAGAATTTTTTTACTGTTATGTTTTAGTCTGGTACTTCATTTCTCACTGCTAATATTCCTTACTCTCTATAAATGTTTTCCAAGATAGAATACATTTTGATACCTGACATTAAAAGCATATAGTGATTGCCAGCAAAAGGAAAAGACTGAAATGGGTTGTGAAATCTGGTGAAAATAGACTGAAGGGAGACAGTAACTATTTTCAAGTATATGGTAGTTTGCTAGTTTGAGGAAAGCAATACACTTCATTTCTTGCCCTTTTCTTAGTGGATGTTGGTAATATGATTAAAACAGCAAGGGAGACTGAGATTACATGCTGTGGAAAGCTTCCCAACAGATACAGATTGTGGAGCACAGAATAGATTGTCTAGGGAAATTGTGACATCTTTACTGTTGGAGGGTTTTTAAGAACTTGTAATAGATGCCTCTCCAGAGTGTTTTACGCAGAACTGATCCGATTTGGGACTGGGCATGTAATACATGACTTTTCTGGGTCTATCCATTCTTAATTTCTATGAACCCTTTCAGTAGTCCTGATAGTTTCCTACTAAATTCATACTGCAAACTGTTACCTGTAAACTTGGCATACAGTTGCAGCTACATTATAAGTAGTAATGGGCATTATATTGACATTTTAGTAGTACTACCATTCTAAAAGTACATTATACCAAAATTGCTAGGTGTTATTCACATATCTGCAGAACAAATCTTATGCTCTGCTTTATTTCTGTGCCATTTACCACCTTCCACGTCTTGGCCCCGTTTTCTTCGCTAAATAATGGCAGAATGTATGCATCTAGGTTTTTTTAGTAGCAAAAAAAATCTTGCCTCTGTCTTGAAGTCTTCTGATCCCTTGTTCAAAAGGCTTAGTAGTAAAAAGACTGGTTTCAATGTCCAGTCCTTTCATTGGAGTCAGTGTCATGTCCACCACACATTGCAGATCAGGTCCTGTCTTCCACTTCTTCACTGATGCAAGACAAAGAAAACTAAAAACTAGATTTGGAAATTTCTGCTGTAGCTTCATAATTGGAAGGGACAGAGGAGATGGGGAGACTGCGACAGGGACTGGTTTAATGACGTTACACTGAAACTTCTACATCTAAAAGTAAGTCCTAATTCATACAGTAGTGCCTTAAAATATTTTACTTTAAGCCCTGAAACAAATGTTTCCAACCAATTTATATATTGCATGTATACATATATGCATACCTTTACACAAACATGTATTTCATTTTAAGTTAACTGTATCAATGGCAATATTTAAAAGCATTAAATGCAAATTTATTAAGGGCAGCAGTTATTAGAGCATTTTTTCTTAAATTCACATAGATGCAGTATCTAGAAATACCCTTGCTTTCTATCAAATAAATAAGATAAATATTTCTATACAAATTAAATTTGTTTCATATTTGCAAATATATGTATAGATGACTTTTTTGTATTCCTTCTTTCCCAAATTATGCTACTCGAAACATACCTGATCGCTATGTATAGCGTGACAGAACCATTTGCATCTTTTTTACAATGTAACATGGGCTAAATCTTGACATCTTTGTACCCAAAAAATCTCAACGACATCCACAGGAGATTTGCCTAAGGGAAAAAAACCCCAACATCCAACACTCTCCCCCACCCCCCCCACCCCCCAAAATAACCTCTTTAGATATTTGGTTTGTGTGATACGGGGAACAACCCAAACACGCAACCTCCCCCCACAACTGGGTACTTAATCTCTCTTCAATGTCCTGCTCTGCTTTTTTTCTCAAATGTTAAATAAATATTTCCTTTCTGTAATATATACAACCAAGCTGGAGTGTATTGGAGAAAAATAGGTCTGCTTTGGCTGTTTTGTAGCATTCGTGTAATGCAAAACAGTCTGATTTAACCAGGCAGGTGAGCCAAAGCCAGTGCTGCTGTAGTACACACCTTTTTCTTCTAAACAAGTCTAAGATACCTAAACTCATTGCTAAAACTCACTAATCAAGTCTCATTATCTCACATTCCAATCACTGCCAAATCCTCTTCTCCATCTTCAACAAATACAGTTTTCCCTGCTCTGTACATACAGAAAGATGCTGCAAGGGTCATTCTCCCAATCTGTTGCTTCCATCATGGCCCCTCTCTGGTTCTGCATGATTTCAGACACATGCTCTCTGTTCTCATGCCTAGGGCCTTAGACTGGCCTAAAATTATAGTCTTTCATTGAAGACTGTGATTGACTGGATTCTGGTCTCCATCACATAATTGATTAAATTTCAGGGAAGCACATTTCTACACTTTATGCTTCTCCACGTGCTGTGTGAAACCTTCCTGTAGGCATCTGCAAGAACATCATCATGTTTTCCGAAATGGCTTCTGCGAACTCACCTGTTAGGTGCAGTGCCTACAGAAACCGGATAGTAGCTCGGCTGTCAAGGCTGACTCATTTTCTCTTCTTTCCTTGTTTATTAACTGTCTTTATGTAGTTGTCTACTGGCTCATATCTTATACTCAGGGTATGCCTATATTGTCTCTCATGCAGAGCTATGAGCCCACATGAAAGGCGTAGTGAGAAGGCTGCAGGTAGGTGTGCTGGGTCAGGGTTGTTGCTGCAGGAGCGTATGCTGCCTGTCAGCAGGATCTACTGCCTTGAATTAACGATGCTGCTCCCTTCCAGCTGGGAGCTGGCTTGGATCTCAGAGGTGCAGAGTGTGGAGGAGCTTGCTTGCTTCAGCCTGCAATGTCCTGTGAAGATCACAAAACCCGAGGCAGGGTTTATCTCTTTATTCTCTGTTTACTTGTCACGCTGGGCCTTTGAGGTGCTGTAATGGAACATACAAGAAATAAAAACAGTGGAATAATAAAAAAAGATAGTGCGTGATTTAATTTTTTGTGGGGAACTGATGTTCATGTAGATAAAGATGTAAAGCTCATGATCTGTTGTCAAGTAATAAAAGCTATTTATTCAATGTTTGCTCAATTTTTCAGCTATTTGCTCAATAAATGAGAACTTCACTGCACATTGATAAAAGAATAAAATAATAAAAAATGAGAAGGAAAATATTTATTAGATAGACTCTGCCTGTAGGAAGGTTCTTGTGACATATTTTCAACCAGAACTAATTTCTAACAAAGGTTTCCATTTGTTTATAATTCTAAGACTGGCTGTGGAGGGGTAATAGAGGCGAGGACTAGACATGAACAGAAAAGGCCTTTATTTTCACAGTGAAAATTTTGGACAGTTTTCAGTTTTCACTTGAAACCTCCTATGTTCGTAAGAGATTTTTTTTTTTTAAATAATGAAAACTCAGTATTCCAAAGATAAGAGATACATTTTAGGGGGAAAAAAATACTTATGAGAGTAGTCTGCCACTGAAGAACAGCTTTGATAGCAAATATTTGACCAGCCTAACAAGGAACCTGCTTTTCAAGGGAAACTATTTCCATTTTCAACATATATTGCTACTTCTTTCCACTTTGTCAACTGGCATAGACAAGAACCACAGATTCCCACTTGTGCCTGGGAGGCCGGCTGTACCACTCCCCAAGGCGCTGAGCCCCTGGGGCTTTTCGAGTAGATTGAACATTGCAGCGTTTCATTGAAATGGCTGCTATTCAGTTTTTCATTTCTGAGAAAGAAGAATTGTGATTTTGCTCCCTAATCCAAGTATTGTAGCAGTAAAATAATATGTTCCACAAGAGACTCCAGAAAGAGGTATTTCACTAAACAGAGCACTGTAAGATTATTTCATCTAGGATAACATCATTCTTGGAAGGTTTGGGAGACCTATGCTTATCTCTTGAAGAATATTACTCATCTCTCTCCCCTGCTATCTTTGAAAAGTACCCCCTCCTATGGAAAAATATAATTTTACAACTGCTCACTGACCTAGCCAGACACATCACGGGTTCAGAGTGAATTGCAGGCTGAATGTAACAGTCTCTTCCAGCTGATTTATACCATTTTGCATGGAAAGTACTGAGGCCTTTAGCCAACACTGTGAAGCCTGGATGTAATATGTAGACTTGTATGTGTTCATCTCATAAATTGGATACAAAGGGGAAGCAAATGAAAAATAAGGAAAATGGGTGGATATAGTAGACTAAAGCAAACAGATTAGTCACTTAGCATGATTTGATTACAGTTGGTAGCTGATTTTCTGCTTCCTGCTTCATTCATGTTGATTTTTAGGGTGTAAATGAGAGTAATATTTGGTCCAATTTAGGAAGGTTGGGTTTAGCTTGTTTTCGGGCTTCACTATGTGTGGAAACAAACAAGAGTGTGAATTACTGCAGCCACTTTTTATTTTGGAAAACAAAACCCAAACAATTCTTGGAAACTGGGGGGTGGAGGGGAAGTATTCCATGTATTCCATTAATCAGACTGCCATTAAAAGCTTCCTCTGTGAAAAGGCTAGGTTAGAGAACAAGGTGTAAACCTTACAACTGAGCTAATTCCATTCTAATTCTATTTTTGTTGCTAACTGACAAGGGAAAATGAACCCTGTTCAGAAATCTTATTTAAAAGTCTATTCACTTATTAAAGGACAAACAAGATTTCAAAGTAAGAGGTGAGTGGACTTAATTGATGGAAAAGCCTGGTGAATGCCTTGGAAAGGAAAGGTTTCCAGGAGCATCAGAATGATTGGAAGCTGGATTCCTTCACCAAAACATTGAAAATATTTCTCACAGTGATTTACACCCTTAGCGACCTGAGTCAAGTTATCCCACTTTTTGGGAGAAAGTAAAATGTATGTTACTAAACAAGCAGTAAGTTACATGATAGATGTGCTTATATTAAAAAAAATGGTTTTTAGGAGTTGTTGGAAAAGCAATAATTTGTGTTAAGTCATACATAATCTACAGTAAAGCCAAGGTAAAATCCACACAACCCAAACCACAGCAACTTGTTATAGCATGCTGCTTATGTCACAGTGGGTTTTAGGATCAATTATTTGTGTTAATAATTAAAAGGAATTTAAGATGTCTACAGTTTAACATAGATTTAGCCAGGCTTTTGTGGCCAACAGTGTAGGTATTCAAAGCACATTAACCAAAAGTATGCATGTCCAATTATATAAGAACCAGCTTTGCTTTGAATACAAGTTTCCAACTATAAAACACATGAGCAAAAATGTATCATTTTATAACCAATTTCTGACTATGTCAAAAAGTTTCATAATGAAAACAAAATGAGGAGGAAAAAAGCACAAACCACTGAAGAATGAGTCAGAACCTGATCTTGTGCTGGCAAATATCCAGACTGTTATAACTGAGTTTAGTATTACTGAGATTAGAAACTCTCCCACGTAGTGCAATAAATTGGCCCAGGAGATGAGAAATGTAATTCCAACTCATTCCATGATGGCCATGTGATACTTTGTTGAGCTGTACGAGAAGCTTGCTAAGCATTACGCAATGCATAGCCATACAAAAATCTTTAGTACAGCTGATATTTGATGAGGGAGATTTAATTCAATTAAATATCTTTACATCTAAGTAGGAGGCAACAGGCACAATCTCTTTTCCAAACAACTCTGGGATGCTGAATAATGCTGATGGGATGCAAAGATACTGAGCATGAAAGAAAGATTTCTGCATTCTTTTTATAGAATGTGAAAAGTAACTAAGTTAGTAATTCCATTTTGTATTATCTTAAGTCAAAGTGTTAATTTCTTTTGAGACAAGCGTTGGCACTGAAAAATACACTGTGCATGTCTAAGTTGGGTGGTAGGAGGAGTCAGGCTTATTAACATGCAAATAGATTTATCTGAGCACTAAAATGGATATCCTAAGTAAATGGCTGTGCCAGGGAAAGTGATTCTACCAAGTAGACCAAGACGACAAAGGATCACCTGGTAAAGATGATGAGAGGCAGCTTTCAAAAACAATTAGAGATTATGGAAAGAAGTGTCAACCACCATTTTAGGTAAATGGTGGGGCATAAGTAATTTATATAAGACAGAAGAACAGCAATAATTGTAGATGTCAAAAAAGACCTTAATTAGGAAAAAAAGGCTGATGCAGGAAGGGGGAACTCAAACTAAAAAAGATGCTCAAGAGCGGCGACAAAATGGGAATGCAGAAATTTACAATATGTTTTCAGTTATTTTGCTGAGGTCTGCAGACTTGCTGTACCACCTGCATTTTCTGGCATCTCCACAAATTTTGCTGCTATCATGTCCCTGAGGAGGGAAAAGAAGAGCCTGTAAAGAGACAGAAGTCTGGGAAATCTATGCTTGCTGATACCCTGAGGAAGGGAGAGCATGTATATCCTGTGGCCATAGGTCAGCAACGCTCTGCGGTTCTCCTACAAAGAAGTAGCAGTCAGAGCTGTGGGAAGCATAAGACACTAGAGTCCTCTGAGACCACGGGGAGCACACAGAGTTCTGCCTCGCTGAGACCCAGGTGCAACAGCACAGGGTGCCTCTGCCAGCAGGTGCTTCACCATCGCGGGGACAGGTGCACCAGTAAAGAATGTCTTCCCATCACAGGAAAGCCATCTAGAAGTCTAGCATCATGCAGTCTAAAGCAAAGACATGTAAAGTAAAAGTCTTTGTTTCCACAGGTGTATTTTTCCCCTTTTAAGAAATATGCAGCAGTGACCTATGAATGAAAATAGCATGGACATATGAGTATAAGTAGCATAAGCAACAGGGTAAAGAAAGTAAATCTGAGGAGCTTCAGGGCTAGGCTTAAGTAGAAATAAAGGGACGGAAGCATGTCCAATGAAAAGAGATGAGGCAGTTATTCCAGTAGAAGTGGAAAACTGCCAAGCTGAGATTTGTCACAACAGGCATTGGAAGTCTTCAAATGAAAAGGCCTGGGAAGCATTGCAATTACTGTGCCTTGGTTCATCTCACATGCTGCACATTTTAGAAAGCTAAATGCCTATCACATGTTTCTTGAATAGCATCCCTCGTCACAGAGTTCCAGAACTATTTCTAACAAGGAAGCTCAGAAATAGGCTCACATGCTTACTAAATCATCAATTCTGCTTGATTTAAAAAACCAAAAGGCAAACCAAAACGCCTTCAAATAACTACATTCATAACATCAAATGGGTTTATTTTTAGTTCATAAAAATACTGCATAAGCTCTTCAAAATTCAAAAATAAAGTCCTTGGAAGTAAGCCTAATATCGATTTTGTGAAGGTCAATATCTCAAGAACTAGGTTTTTTAGTATATTTGGGACATCTAATAGTATTAATGTTTTTCCTTTGTGTTTTTTAGATCTAATTTCAAATAACATACCAACAACAATATTAAAAGTTTAACAGTTAACAGACTCAACCATTAATGTTAGTAGTTTAAGAGTACTTAGCCAAAACAATTCCACAGATTACGATCTATATGGTACCACAGATTATGATCTATATGGCAGATTTTAATACTCAATTAGAACATCCTATAAAGAGAGCTCCCTAAGAACTATTTCGTTATTAAAAATTGTCCAGAAAATAGAAGAGCAATTTTCTTTTCCTTTTTGATTTATTATATAGTACTTAATTATAATTTATAGTTAGACACTAGACTAGGAAAGCTATTCTTTAGTCTTCCAAAATAGTCTTTCCTCTTTGTAAGATGTTTGTTGGTTGTATTTTTTTGTCACTAGAAGACTATTTGAATGCTTCTGTAAGGAATAAGAAGGATTAACACATTTTGGTCATTTGTACCCTGAAAAACTCTGATATAATGATTTAAATGTTTGCTTTCTTGAACAATTAATATATTAAGATATTATCTA
This sequence comes from Falco naumanni, assembly GCF_017639655.2. Lineage (NCBI taxonomy): Eukaryota > Metazoa > Chordata > Aves > Falconiformes > Falconidae > Falco > Falco naumanni. The sequence continues at coordinate 45,177,051 of NC_054061.1, forward strand.
TTCTAGTGATGATTAACAGAAGACTTAAAAAAAAAATATTTCTTGCCAACCTGTCATCAAGAAGAAACAGTTTAAAAGGTAAGTGTGATAGGGTAGCTGGACTGCCATATGAGGTCTATCTTTTTCCTAGGAGTTACACCCAAAAGGAGGACTGTCTTCGAGTACATTTTGAAGCAGGTCATAGACATTCTGCAGATTTCCATAATTTCAAACAATACCTTGCCAAATAAACAAACAAATCTCATAACTGAAATATTGTGCTGTATCATATGCTTACTGATTCTTAGGAAAAGTTAAGGACCTAGATATTTCAGTACTAGTCGCCTACCATTATTAAATCTTTCTGGTATTCTTTGGTGTCTTTCTGGATTTGGCTATCCTAAATAATGTTGGTTTCCCTTATGTTTCTCTGCTGAATCATGAATACACAAAAAACCACTGGTCCTCACATACAGTTATCTGGAACATCAATATATATTTACACTGCTTATTATGTTATTAAAAGATTCATAAATGGAGAAAAAAATTCCTGTTCCTGACATGTATTTGGTCAATAGATTACTGTTTGTATACAATAACCTATGAGCTTATTTCTAGATATCCTTTAATTTTATAGGCAGATGGAAAAAAGAACTGATGGGATCTGCAGTAGGAAGAATGCTAATCAAGCATTCATTTTGTTACAGATGTCAAACATGGAGGTGCTTTGAGGCTATTTCAAGCTTAAAGTTTGATTGATTTAAATTGATTTAAAAGTGCTGCTATACTTACAACTTGGAGCTGTTTGACTATTATCTGTGTCAAATAAAAATACCATTCTTCAGCTTTCCATTTACAGAAAGGTTTAATTATACTTGCAACGTTCAGACTTTTTCAGAAGCAGAGAACACTTCCACCTATGATCCTGGATTCTTGGCTGTGCCGCAGCTGTTTACATGGCTCTGCTGTTACATACCCAGACGCTAATACAGCTGAACGTGGAGGGATTGTCTGTGCCATCAGTGCTGGTGTAGGGCTAACTTTCTAAATGGGTCAGCCTTGCTTTTACTCCACACTTCACTGATTCTGAGATATGAAGCATATCCATTCTGCTCTAGGGATACTAAGTTATCCTGTAACATCGTGCATAGCTGCTTTCAGAAGGGTTTGTGGACAGTGCTAAGAAATCTCTCAGGAACCCTTCTGGGTCAGCACTGTCATCCAGGAGCACGTCTGGACATAACCACCAAATTTCAGATCTCTCAGGTGCTTGGCTGAAATACTGGCTACTGATCTCAGCAGAAGCATTCCAAACCAGTGGGACAGATGCATGATTGATTGTTACCTGCAACATACAGGTACAGCTAGATAAAAAGCATAGGCATAAGGTCATGGCATACCCTTTTAAGCAGAGAACAACATTGTTGCTAGAGGAGTAGTCATCAGTCCCACAATACAGAATCACTTAAGAACTGCCCAGAACAGAGAACTATCTTTTTTTTCCCTCAACTTCTATTACTCACTGTTTATTTTCTGAGGTAGTTGATACACGAGAATAAAACCTGATCATTTAAATACACTGATACCCTCTTTTCCCTAGGATATGCTAATTTTTGCAGAAATTGGAAGTAATTTTATACCATCTGGAAGAAGTGGAAAATAGCCCAAATTAAGATTTTACAGTTCATGAGGTGTACATGGTACCAGTGCTTGTATGACTTGCTTCATGTCACACCCAAGCACTGCAATGAAATGTTAGTTTTAAATGTCAATAAAGTTCTGAAAGCAATCTAGGTTAATTCCTGAGAATAAGCTAAACCTTCTTTATTCTTGTGGTTTGCAGTTCTAGAAACAAAACCAGAAATGTTTTCTGTTCTAACTGGTTGAGCAAACTAGGGATTGATGTGGTTTTGTGGTTTCCTTAGTTGTACCAGGAACTAACCAAAATACCCACCGGTCTTCTTGCCAAGTCATTCTCTTTATTAGTTTTCTTGAGTCATTACTACACATTACAATATGAAAAGGGAACATCTTAGACACTCTTAAGGGTTTTTTGTTGTTGTTGGTTGTTTCTACTTTCATTATATTTAACTTTTCTTTTACAGTGGACTTCAAGCTTGCACTGTATGGATAATTCAAATGTCATTATTGAGTCGTAATTCAACATGCATCATAGAATCGTAAGATGTTAAAGATTAATCTCAGTGCACAGTTTGACAAGATAAAATCATTAGTCTTTAAACACTTTTACCCTTATGCTATCTTGGTTTGAATTTAATTGTGGCTATGTCTCTTTGTGGCACCTTCCTCATGCAAGTAGGACATCTAGAATAGAAGAAAAGGAACTAAATAAAATTTTGCTCCTGAAAATAACTTCAGTAGAACATATATTTCCAGTTGCATGTATCAAAATTATCAAGTAAATTGTAGGTGAATTTGAAATTATTTTATGTTTAAAATACTCTTGCCTGATGAGAGGGTAGTCTGGGAAAACATCACTGAGGTCCTGCCTTGTTTTGTTCTTCCACATGCATTTGCTGCTAGTGACAGGATAACAGGCTAACACAATCTGTTGATCTGAACTAGAATGGCTTCTGGAGAGGTGAAAGAGAACTTTAGTGTTAAGCTGAAAGAAACAAAAGACTCATTGAAGGGGAGTCTGAAGTAAATGCAACTCAAATATAAGTCCTGACTTTGGAAGCAAAATTGAAGATTCTACAGAAAAGCACAAATTTATGAATCAGTCCAATACTAAAAGAAATTGAGAAAAGAATTTTAGTTAGAAGGTAAAAAAGGAAGCAAAGACACCATATATATGAAGATCTCACAGATATACACAAACATGTGGGTAACATTTCTGGATAGGCTAAGGTTCTGTAGAATGGACCTTCTCCTCAAAAATAATGAGTGCGAGTTAGCTGTGTATATAAGCAGTTAGAAAAGTTAAATATATTCTGTAATACCTAAGATGTCCCATTCTTGCAAGATATATATACTGCCATGTCAGATTATGTTTTCAAGAAAAAAACTGCCATTAATGCAGCAAAAAGAACACAAAGGAGCCAATGAAACTTCATGGGGTTCCTAACTGCTCTTGGCCCAAAGCTAATACAACTCTAAATTAGACAGAAAAGTATACCTTGTTGTATCAGTGGAGCACTGCTTACATATGTGAGTAGCTGCACATTAATATTACATTTGGAATCACTATATTGTCACTGCAGGGTAGCCATGATTTAGTAAGTTCTGACAATTCCCAAGTGGCCCATTTTTGCACTTGGATTTCAAGTCCATCATTTCAGAGTCAATTACAAGGAGTTAATGGAAGGGACCATACCAATGGCAAATAATTGATATGGGCTCTATGAGATTAAATGAAATTATTTGTATATAACATTGAATAAAATAGTCAAATACACTTCACACAGATTTATTAGTATCACCTGCTCAGGAATTTTGTGGCATGAAAGACAGAAAACCTTAATGGCAAAATTTTACAAGCTCTGTGAGCGAAGAAAATGATCTCTGGCTTAACTTTAGGTGAAGCAAGTACGGAAAATGCTACAAGAATGCCAAAAGGCTGACTTCATAGACAGTGGGAAAGAAAACTTCCTAACAGAAAAGAGCTGGCTATTTCTAAGGTACAAGATCATACCAAGGCAGTTTGTTATACACATTTTTTAAAGTCTTTCCTATAATAGGAAGGAAAATAAATGGAACAAACCCAGAGTGGGTCTTAATTCTCTTGAAGGTAACTTTCTGGTGACAGATGCAGAATGTGCTATGGGGTCATGAAAAACATCAAGTGCAACAGGCTCCAGCTCATCAATCTACCTCAGTGACAAAAGAAAATACCCTTCATAAAATAGTTCCTTCTGCACACAGTAGACATGAAAGCTGCAGAGAGAAAAGATGCTCAATAAGAGGTAAGTAATTTCCAAGATCCAGTTAGTGGAAAATATTTCATCTTGTCTTACTAAATTTTTACAGTCATGTTGAAATGCTGCCTTCTAAGTTTTGAAGCAAGGTTCAGTAAAGAGGGTAAGGGGCTCTGTCATTACAGACTCAGAGGAATAGCTGTTGCTATTCTTCTACGGATCTGCTTCTTTGCAGGTGCTCAGCTGGAGCTTGGCAGAGCAGCTGTCTGAAGATTCCCTGACTCTGAGCAAGGAGCTGAGGACCTTAACAGTACCAGGCCAGAGGCTGTACTTTGTCTTCCAACTTACATGATGCCCAGGCAGTGTAAATGAGAAACGTAAGGCAATGTGACCTGACCACAAAGGAATGAGAAACAAAGCAGAGTCAGCGATAGAGGGAGTGGGAGGGGCTTGATGGGACAGGCTATAGGCAGGGGCACCTTACAATGAACAAACAAAGGAATAATATTGCAGGAACCAGCAGCAGAATGTAGCCATTAAAGAAGCGTCACTCCCCAAACTATACTGCAGGACCCAGCAGATGAGTGCTGGGGTCTACAGATACTCTGCAAACAGCTGTGAAACCTGATGGCAAAGCAGGTGGTCCAAGCTGGAAAAAAACTGCCTTCTCTAGCTTTCTGTTGCTCTTTGAACTCAACTAGCAAAGGCTTAAGAAAGTAGATCTAAAGGTCTGGTATTGCTGATGACCCCTTGCAAGCACGTAAACCATAACCATACTTCCATAAGGTTAAAATCTGTTTTTACCCAGCAGATTTTCTTGTTGTAAATGCAGGAAGTTTGATGTAAATGCTATACTTCACGTGCATGTTAAAATGAAGTAAAACTGATTGTAAAATCAGGCACTTAAAAACTAAAACCAGTCAGAATTAGAGTTGCCTGTGCAGTATTAATGTCTTCTACTTTAATATTACCTTGATCATAATTTAATTTATAATTGCAGAATCATACACTTTTCCCTTAATTTAATTTACTTAGGGTGGATCAAGGCATGAAAAAAGATTGTAAACACAATCATCAACCATATATGGACTAAATCTGTGAATAAATGGTGCAAAAAGAGCCTGGATTAGACATAATGAAAACTTAGTTTAAGGTGACATTGCATCTTTCCTTATGGGTCAGAATCTAGTCTTAGATACATACAAAATTTCTTGCTATGACAAGTTACTTTGGGATAAGGAACTACCAGTCAAACCTCTTGCCATGCCATCCACGGGGATTTGTTAAGACTGAAAGAGCATCTCCTGCCAGTGTGAAAAACCTTGGTTTTGAAGTTCTTGTTTTACTCCTTCTACTTTCTAATATTACTATAACAGGTATTCCTTTCCAGATACCAGTAGTATGATCTAATTTTGGTTCAATTTAAATTTTGTAAAAGAAATGGTACCCTTCTGTCCCAGTACTATCTCCTACATCACCAACATCAGTGCTTGACCATTCTCATTGCCCACACAGTCCTGCCAAGTGATTTGCCTGGACCACTGTCTCTGTAGTCCTCTCTGCCACCAAAAGAGGTGGTAGAAGTGTAGTTTTGTTTACAAAACCCAGGACAGTTATTTTGTATTTGTTTGTATAAAATCTTTAGTAAATGAACAACAAATGAAATTTGTTTCATAAATGAACAGCATCTTTTATGAAGTTAGTATAAGTTCATAACTTTCTCTGTCCAATAGCAAAATCTGACTGACTCAAATGGTAAACATTTTCCTTTTTTACCTTTTTTACATATGTAAAAAACATTACCTTTTTTACATACGTATATAACCTTTACTTAGCTTCTTCACAACCTAATCAGGTTAATACAGTTTTATTTGTAAAACTAAGCGACTACAATTTCAAGTTTTAACCCTTTCATGTGGCTTTCTCCAACCTGAAAGTCTACAAAAATCTTGCTTTTTTTTAATGTTTGCCCTTTCATCCACTTAAACAATTTTTTGAAAACTTGTTTCAGCTCTACCTCTGTTTTCACCTCCTTTTAGTAATGGCGGAATTCTTGTAATTGCCTGTTTCCATCCCAGGTGCACCTCCATGTGCCAGCCTGGCTCAGACATGTGTGGTTAATTGGCCATGCAGGTGTACTCACTTGGAGTCACCCCACTGTTCCAAGTCAGCAAGCCTTGGAGAAAGGTCAAACAAATCAGTTCAAAGAGAAAATATATTTTAGAAGCCGTTATTATAAAAGTATATCTGGGTTGTAAAGCTGAATTATTCAAGTGCTACTTTTGAGTGACTATGTAAAGATTTTTTGATCTGGCTCCCGTTCCTTCAAGTGATGAAGCATTGTAGCACTGTATCTCCTTGAACAAATTTAATTGCATTCCAGTTTTGAATGTTTCTGTCAGATGGTGGCAGATGTTTCAGACTGGCCACTATGAAACAAAATAACTGTAACTAAAATCTCCATTCAACATGACCAGGAATTTGCAGAAGAAAGGTACTGTCAGCTCTAGAGAGTCAGGCCAGGTGAAAACTGGGTACTGTTCTTTCATTCTGATTTGTGTAGTCCTTTGCTCTGTGCTTCATACCTTAATTCTTAAAGATAAAAAAAAAGTCTTTTGTTTCCAGCTAAATAAAACTGGGAAGTTATGTACATACAGATCCTTGTTTGTTGTTGCCTTCTCTGGTTATCTCTTCTCCTTTGTAAAACAAGTAGAAAAGAAGCAGAAGCACTATCAAGTTGGGGGGTGGGGGTAGCATAACCAAATCAGAAAAATAATTTATTGCTTTCCTTTGCATGGGTCTAATGCCTGGTACACGTGGAGTGAAGCAAAGAATCCTCTTTGTCTTTCACACAGGGGTCAGACGTGCCAATACATGTTAAGACAGTTGTAGAGTACATGCTGTATAAGGGTAAACAGCAAATAAAAAAGTGGGTAGACTTGCTTGTTTGGTATGTGTGAGGACAGCATAAACACCCCACTGCTCACATTGGACATGCTTTAACTCTGCTTATTTGCATTTGTTTTCAACTAGTTAATTCTGTGCGGACTTAGCTGAAGACACTAACTAGAGTTAATAAAATAAAAATAGTATTATTCAAATGCCCTCTCTATATACAAACACCTGAGAAGGTATTTAGCATATAATACATTGCTGTTTCCTAGAATTATTCCTGTAGCCCAACTTATTTGTGAAAGTTCAAAGACTAGTAAAATGCTAAAATGGTTACGGAATTATAGAATCATTCCTCCACTCCCTCTGCCCCTTTCTGAATCATAAACCTCTGGCTTTGGTTTGAACAAATGCGTTGAAATGATTGCCTGTAATGACAAAGTGTGAAAGGTTTTGAGTTTGCCCCACTCAGAATGAAACCAAATGTAAGCACTTCAGATGTGGTCCTGAGGTGGAATGGCAGGTCTTCAATCTGTTCTGCGCTGCGCGAGGCTTGTTTATGACTCCAGATGATGCTAGAAGGGGTCATTGAGGCTTGCTCAGGAGAGTGGCCTTGAGCATGCACCAGTGTAGCCCTAGAATGGTTTGTATTTATGTATGAATATTTAAAGATTATGATGATGGGCTTAAATAAATTGTGAAATGTATGTGTTCTGCCTTATGCACTTGTATAGCATGTTTTATATAAATAAAAATCTTTTTTCAGTCTGGTCATTGTCTATCAGTATTTTCTGTCTTGATGAACTCTTATCTTAAATATTGCTAAGACTACACTCACTTTGGGCTCTAATTGCCACTGGAATATATTTTATACAGAAGATGCATGCTTCCCTAGGTTTTCCTCTTTAATACAAGGCCTATCCCTCATTTAATCTTGTTTTAAATACATACAACCTCATTTTTTAATGCAACATAATAAAAACAAGTAGTAGCCAATGTTATTCTAATGATTTAGAATTATTCTGAGGTAAGTCTTGATTCCAAACTAATTGAAATCAATAGGAATAAGTAGTTTCAGCTGGCTTTGTATCGCGTCACAAAGCTTTAATTTCCACACAAACACAGAGATCTGATAGGACTGAGAGAATGAAAGAATGAGATAGCCATAGGTTCTGCATATATGCTGAGGTCTGTTGGTTGTTGTTCCATGTCGTTGAGTGGTTTTCATTAAAGAAAGTAGGATAACCATGAGGGTTTTTTTTCCCCTCATACTAGAAGGAAAAAATACAGTGCTGGATTGTAAATGATCTACCTTAGACCTTTGTCTGCAACTATATCTCTAACTTTGATGGGTGTTCTATCACTGCATTGCAAAAATTGAAGAATGTGATATGGTAAGAGGTGAATGATGCCCAGCCACCTCACTGTAATTCCATTAGTATTCTACTCTCGTGTCTGCTGCAGGAGTTGAAATATTAACCCAACACTTGCGTCACCAAGGGGAAAGAAAAAAAAAAGAGAGAAGTATTCTCATTAAATAAACAAGGAGGGAAAATATTCAGCCCGTTATCTGGAAGCTGTATACTACAGGAACTGCAGTCAATGCAGTTTTCAATTTGTATTTTATATATATAAATTTTATATATAAAATCTGTATGGGTGAAGTATTTTGCTTTTCCTTGTTTGTTTCTTCTGAAATCTTTAACCAGTTCTTGTTTCTGTGTATGCTATACAGGGCTAGGTGATGAAATAAATTCTGACAGAATTCAAAATATGTTTTTGCATATGTTAAGTTAAACAGAGTTCCTTAAGCAGAGTTTCTCAAAATTAACAGAATATTCCAGTTCTAGCTGATATATATCTTCAGAGTGAAAAATAATTACTATCATTATGTGTCTAACTCAAACATTAACACCTGATATTACAGAAAGCCATACAAATGCAAAAGTACCTTCAGTTTGGCAAGTAGGTTTCCCTCACCCTGAAGCTCTGCTATCCATTGAAGCACTCAGCTGGGATTGCTGTCTCTGGCAAAACCGTAATCTAGAGGGCTTGGCTAGAACACTGCAGGTGTCAGTCTAGGGTTTCCTCTCAGCTTCCTTATTCTGTGGTCCTGTGTGATAACCTGTAAATTTGGAACCACAGAATTGTTATCAAACTTTAGACATTCCCTTTTTTTGATGTTGTAATCTGCGAAAGATACTGTTGAGCCAATGTTCAGTAGTTCAGAGAAACAGCAAGTAATAATATGAAGAACTACTGTCATCTGCTGTGATGGGGTAAACAGCGCCTTTTAAAAGCTAAGCACATAAATGGAGACTTGGTATCGCAGAATGATTGCCACCTTATTTACATCCATGCATACTCTTTATGTTAGTGAATTCAAATGGAAAGGTAGAACAGACTGGGTGTGAAGAGTGACCTGTGCAGAGAAAATTAACAGAGATAATCAATGTGAGCTTCATTGCAGAAAACAGATGTCTATTTAAACAAACAATCCTCCCCCCGTCAGGTTTTATCAAACTACCTTCGTGTTTTTGGATAAGGCTATGAACTTCTGTCATAATATCAATATTATAAACAAAAAAATGTATAAGAATTTTTGACTGGTGGCATCTCGATTAGTAAAATAGAATAAATAAAAAAAAAAACCCACAACCCAAAACCCAGCAAGACAAACATCAAATGGACTACAACTGTCCCAATGATGATTTTTAACATGTCATTGTTAGCAGCATGTAGGGGTACTGGAAGGGGAAGGAAGATTAAAGGATAGTAAGGCTTTCCCTCTTGTCTCTCCTCGCTCCTGCTCTGAGCACTGGCAGCAGCAATATGCCAGCTCTTGGTCATATCAGGCTGTTGAAAATGCTCAGGGCATTTCAAATGCCCCTTCTCCAGTCGCTTTGCAGTAGGGGAATGAAAAGGCCTAGAAAGCTGTTATACTGGAAGTGGTACAGACAAGAAGTAAAAGAAGGGCTGAAAAATAGCAGCAGAAGCTTTAATGAAGTTCACTCTATTTAGCTCTTAAAAGATGAGGTGCTTGTTGACAATCTATTAAAAAATATGGAAGATACATAAATTTTAGGACAAGGATCTTCAGCCTACTGCTCAAATAATAAAATAGGAAATTGCAGCTAGACCAGATAAATTTTCAATGGCTACTGTGATTAATGAACTGGTAATCAAAGGCTCCGGCTATCAGTGTTTCTGGTGATCCTCCATTACTAGAAATTATTGAATCAAGGATGGGTATTTTAGGAAAGGTAAACTCTGACGCAAGACAGCTATTGAAACTGAAGCAGGAATTAAACCATTTTAGTCCTCTGTTTACTGACATTTAGACTAGATGAATATATTTGTCCCTATAGCCTTAATGATGCCCAACATTTCAGGCAGAAGAAGCCACAGAGCTTCCTACAGAGGCATTTGAGGATTACAGGACCATGGCTTCTCACCATGGGATGAGACATATTTGAAATTTGATGAAAAATCATTCATTCTCTTACATGCATACAGTGGGTACAAACCCAGTAACAGGACAGGACATGCAAGCAATCTTGCTGAGTGACCCAGAATATTTACAAATTCCCCTAACATAACAAGCTTTCCCTTTTGACTGGGATGAGGGACAAGTTTTAATTATGTAATTGATGCATATCATACTATGGGGGGCTGTGGCTTCCTCAGGAAACTGGGGTAGAGGAGGAAATAAGCAATATGCTCTGTCATCACCTGCCTGTCTTTGAGATGGCCAAAAAGGGCAAAAGGTGCAAGCTGCATTGATTTCACTGGTGGTGTGTGAACTGGGAACTCCTGCCTGTATTCATGAAGGCAGGAGTTCAGGAATCTCTTCTTAATTCCATTGCCGATACATTGCAGAAGAGAGGTAATTAGATGTGCTTTGAAGAGACAATCTGAGGTTAGTCTTATAAATAGTTAATATCTGAAATAATTTCTGATATATTATTGTATATCAGAAGTATTTATGATCAGTCTGTTTGTAAGTGATATAGAATGATACTTTTTTCTTGCTTTTCAGAAAAGTTGCTGCTGGGTAATGGCTGATGCACTTTTTGGAAGCCAAAGAGCAATAGAACCTCTATCCTGCTAAGGAGTTGCGCTGAGATTTTATAGGTGAAGCATACCTGGGCCAGAAAGATGTTGAAGCAGTCTTGTTTACCTCCACCACACACATTTTGCAGTGAATATTTTCTGTTGGGATACTCAAAGCACTCAAAAAGAAATAAGCATTTAACAAAATTATTAAAAGCAAACTCTATTGTCAATATCCAGTTTAGAATTTCCTTGTGATTCATTGTCCTTATTCATCTTACCCACTTGAATCACTTACTAGCTTTTCTGACTCAATCTTATTTTTTTCCCCAGTCTTTCTGTTTCCAGCTTAATTCCCAAATTTCTGGGGCACTTTCTTGTAGTAGTCTTCAGGGAGACAAAATTAAACTTGAACACAGGAGCATAAAATCCAAACAGTTCTGTTGTCCACCATATGTAAGGTAAGACATAAGTAGTGGCTACAGATACAAAAGCTTTTAAACTTTTAGAAGAAAGGTGGAGCTCTTTATTAGTGACCAATGCATTTTAGGACAGGAATAGAAGATTAGGTAATGTAGAGGTATGCGATATTTTTGTCATATGTTGTGTTTGTCTTGTGTGTTACTCAGAGGAGATAATAATAATAGATATAGCAGGAAGACACATTTTTCTGACATGAGGTTAGACCCAGTGAGGCCAGATAGTCCCAAATGGAAAAGAAAGGTATTTGTTGTCTTGAATGTCCTCTTGACACTAAATAGTTCTAATGGATTTTTATGTGTGAGCTCTGAAACCATATGCTTTTATAGTATCCAATTTGTTACTAATATAAATGTACTGTACTTAAATAATATGTAACTAATGTAAAGAAGCATGCTATTCTTAGAAAAAAAAAAGTACACCTGGAGTTACAGTCTTAAATAAAAGGAAGAGAATTGGGAAGTATATATTTCAATTCAGCTGTGTTTGAGAAGGGTTTGAAAAACTCCTTGTTCCTGGAACCAATGAGATACAAACCTGTTTGCATAGTCGATCTCTGGCCAGAAAGGATTCCTGTCAAGTGAAATATTAACTAAAAGGAATGCAGTTTTCTTAGGGCAATGAGCTCTTGGCTTCAAACAAACCTTTAATGCAGAGCTAAAGTGACTATTTAAAAAACATGTATGCATCCAGAGGACTGGATAGCTGTCAGACCAGAACAGGATTATCCTATCTTTTAGCTATAGTTTACCTGTTTGTAACTGGCCTGGTTCTGTAGTGCTGAAAAGTAATTTCTAGCTGTATAGTGGCCAAATGCCCATTACTTTGGTTGTGTCATTTTAGCAGAAAGATGTTTCTGTTGTGCAAACTACCATAGCAGCTGGGAGCTCTATTAGTAATCCTAATGTTTCAGGATAGAGAGAGCTCAAAGGAGTGTTTCCTTCAGTTTCTCTTTTCCTGGGGAGCAGAGTCTCTGCCGGGAGTGATGATCTTCCTAAGCAGGGTCAAATTTACACGGGATCCACAATATGAGACATGAAAAATGCAGCAGGAAAAGCTCTGAGCCTGCTGAGGGTGATAGGTATATGGTCCCAAGCCCCATTCCTTTGCAGCATGATGTGCTAGATCTGCTAGTGAGTGCCAAGTTCAAGCTGCACCCATTGAACTCACCAGGTAGTTGCTGCTCCAGAAAATGCTTTTTAGGCCCCTGGAGGGATTTGTGCTGAAATGCCAAAATACCAGCAGAACAACTCCTCATTCCTCCTGCCAACTGAGAAAGGACTAACCCTCTAAAGTGCAATCCAGACCATAACGTTCATGATAAACTGGGTGTTTCCCTCTTTTCTTTTTTTTTTTTTTCTTTTTATTGTTCACAAAGATCCATGTGCAAAGTGTAACTTTCTGTCCGTGGGCTCTGATGGACTTTGATATGCCTTGCAGGTGTTCCTATGTACGGCTGGGGGAGGCCCAAATGCTCTGGAACTCACAACTGTGCAATTAGGAAAAAAATATCCCAAACTTTGTTTCTCTGCAGTGAGTTTCTTCCTGTAAGTACCCTTCACTTTCCAGTGGCTTGGTGGCACTCTGGAGATACTAATAGTAGGACTAGTTTGCTGCTTTTTGCAGTGGGTTTCAAGCCAGTCGTAGGTTCCTGTAGATTCCTTAGGACTAGCGCACCTTCTTGACTAGGAGAGGGGAGATGGGAGGAGGTAAGCATTACATCCCAAATCCTACCCACACATGAAACTGAAGCGGGAATTCACTCATGAAAGGTATATGACCTTACAAGAAAAATAAAAGGCTTGTTAATAGCAATGTTAAAATTATCATTGCTAGGAATTCAGGTTAATCCACTCAGAAGAATGGGGCGGCTCCCTCTGCTGAGCTTTTATTTTCTATTTTTCACAAGGTCATTCCAACATTCATTTCACTTTGGATGACTTTACAGTCTTAGTAGAAAGAGTAAGAAAATATTTCCTCTAGAGTTTCTTCTCCCATTAAATGTGTGACTATAGCCTCAGAGAAGGACTGTTATGGACAGTGTCCAGGAAGTGTCTCAGCTGCCATTAAACACAGATCACTAAACATGTTGCAAAAAGAGTCACTGTGGCTGTCACATATAGTTAAGCCATGCTTCTGCTGTTACCACTATGCAAAAGGCAAGATGTTAAGTTTTAGTATCTTTACAGTTTTGCCCACAAAAAGACAGAGAAAATTAATCAAAGCAGCCATTTTGCATTTCCTACCTCCTTCTTTTATCTCATACCTGTTAACATTGACGCATGGAGGGATTTCACTCCTCAGCAAATAACTTGGTCAGTGGCTTATAGGAGGAGTTGTTGAAAACTCCGGCTATGTGTATTTGTGGGGCCATAGTATGTGTTGCTTTCATTGATCAGGAAACAAAGACTCTAAGGGGCTAATTCTTTGAAGCACTAAGCATTTCTGGCAAGGCTCTTTGAGTAGAGAATGGGGACCTGATCATCCTGCAGAATCAAACTGAGTGAATGTTCCCTTAAAAAAGAAAAAAAGAGAGGAAGTACAGCCTTAAAGGGGATTAGTAAATGCCTTCCCAACAGGAGGGACTACCGAATTCTTCTGACAGCATGTAGAGTTTTCATGAGATCATCTTTCATTTGGAGGTATATGGAAAATGTAGGGGAAGGAACTGCACCCTCTGTAGTCAGTGATAAAATTGCCACTAAAGCCATGGACAGAATGGATCCCAATGAGATGGAAACCACTGCTACTATTTTTAGTCTATATTTCAATAGATTCAAAAGTCTTAAGCAGGTCACATCTTTCCCTTCATCCCTATCCCAGGAATCTTTGTTGTACTGTCAGCTACTGTATGGTTGTACAATGCATATTGCAACTGGGATGCAGTCTAGTTCAAGCCTTCTTCCAATGTGCTTCTGGTAATATAAAAGCAAAGCATTTAGTCACCTGTGATCCAAGTACACCTGGTGGTTAAAGTTATTGCAGGAAAACTAGTGAGCAAAGCATAAACTGTCTGAGGAATGGCCTATATGTTTGAATGGACAATCTCCTTCCTTTAAAAAAAAAAAGGATATAAATGCTCATAGATTCCATGTTCCATTTAGATAGTTCTGCCAAAACAAAATAGAAAACCTGCCCCAAAACAAACAAACAAAACCCCCCAAACCCCACAATTAAGGTCATAAAGGGATAGATAAATTAACTAATTGGATTTCAACTTGCTTAGATCTATGTGATAACCCAGACCTTGTAACTGGGAGTAGTAAAATAAAAAATAAGAAAAGCTAAATTTGAAAGAGAATCTGTCACCCCCAAATTTATGGAAACGGCATCCTGTTGTTTTGTCTTCATTATGATAGAAGATAAACAGATCACTTTATTCATGATCCAAATAGAAACACATTCTGGCATATTTCTATGCCAATAGTTGCTCTTGCTATGAACATGCTTACATTTTATTGCATTGGGCTATTTGCCACTTTATGTAAGCTACACCAGCTGCTCTTGCTCTTGCACAACAGATTACTGCATGCAGCACTCTGGTTTTCCCTAAAGCAGATAATACTTTGTAAAATCTGGATAAATAAGTCTCTAGGAAGTGATTGTAAGTTATATTAAAACTCTGATAACTGGGAACAGAAACAGCCTTGAAGAACTGTACTAAAAAGCTGCTACTCCAAGGGAAGATTGTGGTTGTGGGTAGCTGGGTTTTTTTTACTGTGCCTAATATATGTTCCTACATTCTTTTACCTACTATTTTTTCTAGTACTTGCTGGTTTCCTTAAAATTTGATCTATAGCACACCATGATGAGAAATATTAATAATAAACAACAAGCAAATTTCTATTTTGATTTTTATGGCAATGAAATGCACTGAAATATGTTTAAATCTACTTGAAAATAAAGCCCCTGAATCCTCTTTGTTGCATTTCTGTGACAGGTTTCATGCTCTGTTTTCTTGGCAACTTTCTGCATGGGAAAGCAACATTATGCAAACAAAAATTCAAGTGGCAGCCACAGTGGGAAAATACAACACAATTTTTTTGACATATTGGGTGATATAGGTCAGACCATGCTATCACAGAACTAGAACAAGTTCTTTTTCCCAGGTGTAAACTCTGCCTCATCTACATTTTAAAACCAGTTTTCCTACGATGCGATGCTGCAGAGCTGTGAAATCATATTAACTCCAAATTTAGGAATGCCATGCTTAACCGGTAGTTGAACTTTGCTGGGTTTGACTAGGTGTTGGTGATTAAAGTGCCCATGAGTATAAGGTTGTGTAGGTACTGCTGCTGCAGGAAAAAGTCAAAGTATAATTGGTCTGAGGGTGTGGAGAGAAGCAGCAGGGGATGCTGGTAGGGATAGTAAAAGCTCAACAGGGTTACAGAAACCTGCCAAATCTGCATCCTCGCTGCAGGGAACTCCTGCTGCTGCCAGGGAGTAAGGAAAACAGATGGCTGTTCCTTTTGAAGCCACTAACATTAATTTCTGTGCCTGTTGTGTTTTTTTCTCCTTCCTCTCAAGTTTCCAACTCCTGCAGTAGCTCCTGGAGCAACCAGGCATTGGCAGACATGTTGGAAGACAGCCATGCAGGCGGGTGAGTTTCAGCTGAAGATGATGGTTGCTTTGTTTTGTTTTTCCTTTTCCCCAAGCTGCCTCCACAATTTGGCAAAGAGATGTCAGGATTAGAAATAGTGGGATTGGAGAATATGCCAGAATCTGTTAGAGGGAAAGAGGCAGAGCTTTACTAAATGGGGAGATGGAGCAGTGCCAGCAGGAGTGTGGGCGTCAGGGTTTGGATGCAATTAGCAGAGCCGGCCAAACATACCCTAACACGGACACTTCACAGTTACGTGCTGAATAGTCCTCTACATTTGTGCTTATTTTCACTGGAGTATAGCTGGTACCTGTAGATGAGGCCTTGTTTTTCCTTCAAAACCAGCAATGATGTGGATCTTGGTAAGTCTGTAGCACGCATCAGCTAGAAGTGGTTTTGCAGAATGTTCTAAATCAAATCTCCATATCTAAAACAGAAGAGCGTGAGATGGAAAAGAAATCAATGGGTGGAAAAGAAATTAATATTTAAGTTTATGTTTCCACTGTATTTCAGCTACTCTGAAGGATTGTAAGACTTCTTTTTTCCCTTAGCTTTCTGGAACTTCCAATGCATTTGTATGGTGTTGTGAAGAATAACAAAGCACTGGTTTGAAGGAATGTGTAGGATGTTTAATTTTAATTTCAGGATATCACTAAGTGACCTCAAAGAAAGATGTAGGCTTGGGCTGAGTTAGCAGTTCAACGAAATGTGTGCATAGGTTGACATGCAGAGTAATGATGGCATATGACTGACTTCTTACCTATCTGAGGGGGGAAAAAAATCTACCCTTGTGCAGGTTTCTGACTGTTGATCTCAACCAATGAGTGATTCATACTTTTAACAGATGTTTCTGATTTAGGCCAGTGAAAGCTTATGGGAGCTTTTTCTAGTTTCTGAGGAAAGAATGCCAACCCAATCAAACAAGCAAATTTGGAGCTTGGCATCTGAATTGACTAGCAAAGCTGGATAATTTCCTCTTGCAAAAGCTGTGTGCCATCATTATTCTATGACACCCTAAAAATTTGATAATTAGTGCTGATTTGTTATTTTTGCCATCTCCTGCATTTAATCATTTAGCTACTATTGCCATCCACCAAGAAAGAGACTAAAGCCACTTATTCAAAAGGCCTGTCTGGCTTGTCCAAAATAGCACACAATTCCCAAACCAGCAAAATATGATGCATACAGCTGCCCCAGCTACGTGAGTAATTGTAGCAAATATTTCTAGATGCACAGCCTCAAAACAAACTCAAGATGGCTCTGTGTTAGCTCATATTTGCCTTTTAAAAATTATTGCTATTGTCATTAAAATCATAAAAGCAACGTAATGGTACAGGCCAAACACAGCTGAAAGGACCTCAGTCAGTAACATAATGTAACAACAAAATCAAATTCATGGGCTTCATCAGAAACTACACCTTGATTTTTGTCAGCTACATAGTTACTGCAAATTTTAATCAAATTTCATCTGCATGATGCTTAAGTCCAGTATTTCTTGGATTTTTAGTTTGGTGAGATGTGTCTAATTTTTTTCACACTTCCTTGGTAAAATAGCCTAAAAATCAGTGACATTTCTGGAAGATGAAAAGTTTCATAATATCAAAAAATATATGTATTGAATCAGCTTTCCCATTAGAATCTTCAAAAGTGATTTGACAGCAGATTTTGGCACTTATCCCACTGGATTAGTGCAAGTCCCAAGGGACTGTGGTGCCTGTCTCCCCATCATGCTGTGCGACAGTTGGCAGTTCATGGGATGGGAGAGCAGTTTGCTTCATTTGTTTCCTCCACACTGCTGCTGCATCTTGCCCTGAATCTGCCACTTAAAGCATTCAGAAACCACTTCCAAAAAAATCAGGTGCAAAATTTGAAAATATTTTACAAATTTCACTGATGTCAGGCACTACATCCATCACAATGCTTTGTGTGTGTGAATATTTGGAAGCCAAGCTGAAACTAAGGTCATTAAGGCAAATCAACAAATGAAGGGAGGGAGATAACGAAGGGATTTTGGAGAACAGTTATTGCTATAGTCAAGGATGTTCAACAGCAGCATCTAAATCTTTGACAGAGTTGTATGTCTAATTTATATTCTTTCACATTTATCTGTGATTACATGGTTAATATCATTCTTTTATTATTAACATTCTCAGGTTTATGAGCCTCACGCATAAAATAGCCATAGTGCATTAAATCACAAAAAGAAAAAAATCACATTAATAAGTCCTATCGAAATGGGACTTATGACTCAATGCTAGAGGTACTTTAGAGCTATAGATCAATATATTTTATTAGTGCTGTAGAACATGATCTATCAAACTACCAGTCAGTATATACCAATAGATGCTTAAAATGTGTAAACATTGATATTGTCTACACTGACTT
This sequence comes from Falco naumanni, assembly GCF_017639655.2. Classification (NCBI taxonomy): domain Eukaryota; kingdom Metazoa; phylum Chordata; class Aves; order Falconiformes; family Falconidae; genus Falco; species Falco naumanni. The sequence continues at coordinate 45,195,318 of NC_054061.1, forward strand.
TGAACTGAAATTATCATTCTGTAAAATGCACAACATTTCTCAAGAAGGGCTGTAATATAGGTACAGATCCTTAATTTATGGTTTCTGCTTAGGGATGGTCTGTTATTAAAGCACTACATTATTTCTTTGCTTGTAGCCCTGAGTAACCTTGTCTCTCTTGCAGTCTTTGAACCTGCAAGTCGCTGAAGGATCTGGTGCAGAGTGCAGAACACGAACATTTGAAGATGAGTAGCAAGGGTTTTCTTGGCTCATCTGTATTAACATCATTGCCTTTTGGAATTAGAAATAGGACAGGTGTTGCTTTGTTACTCTTCATTATCAACTGTCTTGGAATTTTATTTTTTATGTGCTGTAGATACAGGCTTTATATTCCCCTGCAGCAGAGAGAACTGACATTTTCTCCAAGCCCTTAACTTACGGTGTAGCATAGTGGTACATGGGATAAGAGATGCTGGACCTCCTGAAGCGCATCTAGCTCCTTGTCATGATGCTGCTGTCTCATGTCTCTGAGCTTGTGGTTTTGGAGATGTACTTTTGAGTTCAGTTCCCATTTTGTGCAATCCTGTTGGTATGTACAAATACGCTGTCTCATTTTTTGGTGGGGTGAGATGGGCAACCTTGTTCATTACTATCATGATGCAGCAATTGGTACTGTTTCTGCACAAGAACATTGTCGTTTGTCTGTGGGACTACTCCTTTAACTGTCTTGTGTGTCTAAGTGTAATTTGTATATGAAATAATGCTTCATAGAGGGTGACAAATTCTGGTGAGCACTGCTGTGTAATGCCCTGTCCAGGCAAAGCGTTATTAGCTGGGTGAACAGGTAGCCATGAGAAATTTGGAAACTCTGAAACGGGATGAAAAGCCTTAGTTTTTTTCTTTCCTGTAGTTGTCCACTAGTGCCTACAGAGTGCAGAAAGACCAAGTCATGTATGTTTACCCAGCATTTGAGGAAGATGGGAAACCTCATGGCGGTGTGTTCAAGGGTTTCAAGAGAATTAATTTTACCAGCCTGAAAATGTGGAGTGAATTAATTGACTCCAGCCTAAAGAGGGGGCTGAGGGAGCTGTATGCTTTTTCAATGGTTTGACTGTGGGATGGGAAAATTTTCTCACAGCTGGGGGATTTAGTAATCTCCTGGCTGCAGGCTCTGAACTGAAAATACACACTCTATCAAAGCTAGGTTCCTCAGGCCCTAATGTGGGATTATGGCGATAACTGCATGGTTTAGTAAAATGTCATAGCTGGGATTTGAGCAGGAGCTGTTCAGAGCATGCCAGCATAAGCACTGGCCTGGACAACGGGACATGCAGCTCTCAGCGCTGCTTAGAGCAGAAGGCAGCAGGCCAGCAAACAGGCACTTCTAACAGCTGCTGAGGTTTTAAAACTTGGAGATGTTTAAAACCAGATTTTTACAAAAACTGACATGCTAAAGTCTTGTGGGTTTATTTACAGGCTGCACTGCATATAGTAGAAAGGCATTTTGTGTAGACACTGTGGTCTGCTTCAGTTCCTGGGGGAGGGAAAGAGAAAACAAATACTTACTTGAGGCAATGTTCAAATTCAGTGTGTGTGAAGGAGGAAAACCTGTTTGAAAATACTTTTAGAGGTGGTGAGTGAAATCCTGCAACTATCACTTCAGGGGAAGAGAAACCCTAAAGTATCCAGTAAATCTTCAGGTTTCTTTCCCTTCATTTTCCATTCCCAACACATCTCATGTGGTTTCCCCCTGTTGATCATGTTGTGGTGTATAACCGCTCAGAAAGCCCCAAAAGCTTTTCTTTGTTTTGGTCACAAAGAAAACCTTCAGACTATGACGGTTTCAGGGACAAACATGTTCACACAATGCAACAGGACTTCTTTCATCACCTGAACATCCCTCCTGCATTACAGCCTTCTCCTCATGTTGACTCAGTTACCCGGCAGTCTCTTCTCATGGGGTCAAACTGGAACATTTTCAGAAGAATATGCTAAAATCCAAGAATGTACCAAAAGTTGCCCAGTGACCAAGTGACCCTGAACTCATTCCAAATGTTGCTTGGAAATGTTTCTTCTTCACTGTTGGGAATGTCTTGTGGCTATAATGGGAAGCTGATAGCGTCCTGCAAACATATTCCTCTTAAGTTCTAGCATAAGTTTATTATTAAAAACAACCTATTGAGATTCAGAGTCACACCAGCAAACCTCCTTTCCATGTCACCCTGAAAGACTTGTTTGTGTACCATAATCAAACCATTAGGAATTAGCTCTTTCTGAGGAAAACATGGAAAAAGGACTAAAGACATTGTGTGTGTACAGGACTCCATAAGAATTTCACCTGGATACCTACTGGTTGCTACTCAGGTTGAATTTCAACAAGTGACAGAAAGATGAAGGGTTCTTGCACCAACTCCCCTTTAGTAATTCTACCTAACAACAGGTGTTTAAAGAATGGGTAGAAAATAGCCATTATTAGAATACAAGACACTATGACTTTTTTTTTTTTTTTGTTAATAGTATTTGTTAAATAACCCCCTTCTGGTTACTTCTGTACTACTGCACCTTGTCTTTAGAGATGATCTGGGACAGTGATGGTGAAGATTGTTTTCTGTGACTCCCGTATAATTATCAAGAACATTAATATATAATCAATAATCCCATGTAATTCTGTTCATTTTGGTAAAGAATGTATTTTTCATGTTCATAACCTCTTTTTTAAGTTTGTGCAGTCCTTACATGATGTGAATGGTCGGTTTTTTTCTGTCCTAGCTTCTTGACAGATTGCTGATGTCTGTATGTGAGTATAACCGTGTATTGTTTCTTTACTGAGATTGTTAGAAAAAACCATTCTTGGGCAGTGATCAAGCTTGCAGTGAAAGGACTATTTTGATTACAACTTTTAGCATCTGGCTCAACTCCTTACACCTTTTGGGATAGTTCAGCCTCTCTGCCTACATGTACAATTGGTAGCACAGCTGTTGCTGACTGCTGCGGTGGACACATAAAGTTGTCACAAGGATCATATACTCAGATTTTTTTTGTTTAAGAAAAAACAGATGAATTCCTGAATGTACCTTACATTGAATTAATCTTTCTTGTTATCTAATATTTAAGAATTGTTTAAATTGATACTGCAAAGGAGCTTAGTGACTGCATGTGGCTGCTGTGGTCATTCAGAATAAGGGCAATCTTTCAGTTTGTTATAGCTTTGAAATTCTACACAATGATATGAATAAATCTTTAAGGTATAGATTTACAATTGCCTTAATAAATTTTGAAACCTTAGTGACAAGGAAATGTCATGTGGTTCGTTCGATATTTGTTTTTCAATCAGCCAGCTAACCAGGTGTCCAGATATCTCTATTTTCAGTGCGACACAACCAGGACCACAGTTTCAGCTGCTCATTCTTGTACTTCATGCTGGGATGTGTACACAGGGATAGCCAGAAATGCTGTGAAGAAATTAAATAAGCTTATCAGCAATAAATTAGTATGTCTGGTTCTGGCTGGCTTTTAAGTTTGGTTCTGCAAATAGTTGGAGATCAAAGGCTGAGACTTCTGTAGTTTTTAAATCTAATTTTACATCCCATTCTTCAAATAGCAGAAGTATTCAATTTTTTTACAGATACAAGGACATTTTCCTTCATTGAGCTCATCCAGGGGCATTCAGGAAACTTTACAAAGTGATGATCACATCTGTTTTTTGTGGTGTTCTTTGTTCTAACAGTATAAATCTCACATTTAAACTACATTACTAAGACACACTGGCAACTTCTGTTAGAAGATTCATCTTACAATGTCTTTTTGTCACCAACAATTGCTTTTTATTTCAAATGTTGTCATATTGTTTCCTTTTTTGCAGCATTACTGGACAATAGTACCTTGTGGAGTTTCATAATGCTTTGCACAAACACCCTGAAGCAATGTTTACAGAGACTATGCTTTGTGTTAGTGAGGGTTTGGTAACACAAAATTAAGTGATATACATCATACAGGCTTTGTTGTCTGGTGAGCTGGTGGAAAGTGAAGAAAGAGGAGGAGGGGTGGTGGGTAAGGATGGTTACTCTGTAGTAGCAAGCCAATTATGATTTCAGAGAGAATACATCTGATTTTGTTAATGGAGTTCCAAGCTTTTCCATACATATTTTTTTTTTTTGTGAAAAACATTATAACAGGCATGGAAATGGAAGAAATGCTGCTAGAAGTGAAGTTCCACGTGCGTTGTCTACTTTAGCAGGGTGCAGAGTTTCAAGCAAATTAAGCAACAGATATATGGGTCACATCCCTGGTTGGCCTTAGGGCCAGCTGCCACTCTGCATACATGAATGCACATGAGTCACCTCAGTTCCTAGGGGAGGGTGTAGCTCCATGGGTTAGGGTAACACGACAGCTTGTCAGAAATCAGAGCAGAAAGAGGGGCCTGCAGAAGTTTATAAGCAGAACAGGTGGCAGAAAGTAAGGGGTAATCACACATTTTAAATTAAAAAGAAAAAAATAATCTCTGGGGGATGCATGGCCCCAAACTCTTCTGCTAGGTGCTGGAAGGCTCCTGTGAGATATAATGCATCGGCCACCTAGCAGCCTACTTTGGCAGGCTGCTCTGTATCCAGAATGCCTACTTACTCGGTCTTCTATAGGGGATTTATATGCTTCACTGAATGTCCACCTGCTGCATGTGTATGTCAGCAGCCAGCTCCTGAAGAGCCACTGTGGGTGAATGGGGTTTTGGTGGGTTTTTTTTGTCTTTGGGATGGACTTCGGGGATATATGGTGCAATTTCTTGACTGCATGCAAGCTGCATATAAGGAAAGGCTAATGAGAAACAGGTAAGAAATTCACTGAATAGTCTTGCTGCTTCTGATAATAGGGACTTTAAGGATGGAAGTCCTCAACGGCATGATGCACTACTTTCAGATATTCAAATATTTTTTTCAATACTGACTGTTAAACTGTTGTTACTAGAAGACCAAATTGGCCTGGTGAAACTGATGAGTGTCCTGTGCTATCAAGGTAGCAGTGATCTTGGGCACCATAGGGAAGTCCAGAAAGCAACAGCACTTCTAGTCCTTATGAGATGATTGTTTGTGTAAGGAAAAATAATGGAAATATGTGAATGCAAAAAAACCCTCATTTTCCTGTATTTTAAGAGTCTCTCTAGGTCTCATCTACAGGATCTCAGTGTGGTAAGACTCCATTATTTCAGAAAAGATTTTGTCTTTGCATGCAATTTATTTAGCTGCTAAATAAGGTGGCAAACAAAAGGATTTGGCAAAAGACTTGATTTCATTTTGTAGTACTTCCTCTTCTTTCCTTGCTTCCAGTTTGCCATTGCTTCAGCTCTGGGCAGTGGAGGTCTTTCTACTTGCCTTTGTCTGAACAGTTGTAAGAATCTTTCTTCTCTGTACATTTCTGGTTTTCTTCCTTTACCCCCCCTTTGTTTTCTTTTATCCTTCCTGCTTGCTGTTCATGGGGACTGACCATTCAACTTTTGAAATATTGCTGTCAGTGTTTTTCTCCTGTTTACTCTCTGCTTCTGAGCACCCAGACACTGAAAGTCGAAAAGCCAAGGCTCCTGTGGCAGGTGGGCAAGTGCTTCTTGTGCAAATACATCTATTTGCATGTGAATGTGCTCATTTGCACACAAATACTTTCATTCATGGGAATAAAAGGATTCTTTCCATGTGCACCATTTGTGCAAACAAAAACTGGATTCATGAAACTACTCAGAAAAGTCGGTGAGAGGTCAGGTCTCCTGCCATTTTCACTTTGGTCGTATTTTCACAATCTGATAATATACCTCTGAAAAGATAACCAAAATTCTATTTTCGAGTACTGTTGATTTTTAAATTACTGCACAAAGTAGGAGTTGTCTTTCCATGGTGTGCCTACAGTGCCAGATGGTGTAGATCTAAAGTGGTCTTTGTCCAAACTGGGACCACAAGGAAGTACCATAGCACGAATGAAATCATAACTATAGATATGAAGGTCAAATGCAATTTCTCCTAAGAATTGTTGAAATAGAGCAGAAACTCTGAAAGCCTTCTAGCAGGAAATAAGCATTTTTTAGATCTGTAGTAGACAAATTTCTACTTAAGCCTGTGGATTTGCAATATCAGTAAAATACTTGACTCGCAGTTCTGTATACAGGTCACTTTTCTGTCAGAAATTACCATTCAAATGCAAAGCATGGCAGGAAACCCAAATAATATTATGTATATAATTTGCGAGGTACTATCAGCAAAGAAATGAGCATCGTAAGAGATAAGGTCAGCCAATGTTTGATAACAGACTACTGGCACCTTTTTAAGATAGTTTGTACTTTTTAAATTGGGTTTTAGGTGGAATGGGAGGAACTGTTAGGGGAGAGCATTTGTATAAAATTTTGGAAGTTTCTTCTGTGTCATAAATGTTGAGCTTTCAAAAAAAGCCTTCAAAAAATTCTAATATTACTGTTGCTAATCTTTGTCATGAGAAATCCCAGAGCTTGGAATCCTCCAGAAGCTCCTCTCTGGATGCTGAAATGCTTCCTTCTAGATTCTGGTTGTTATGGCTCTGCTCAGATCAAAGAGATCTGAAGAAGACTTACAGGTAAGAAGAGGTGGGTTTGGTGTTTCCATAGACTTTTCATCCCAGGACTTTAGTGTTGTCTCAGTGTTGCTTTAGGAGATTGAATAGGTTGTGGGGAGAATATGTAATTCTGTAATACCAGTTTATTTCTGTCATGCAGCACTTAAGGCATTCAACTACATCCAAAGCATCCAAAGACAAGTTCTGAAGATGCAGATACTGTAAGGTTTATTGACTGGCATCTTGTGTTTTGCAGAGTGTCTGTGTGCAATAATGCATCCTGAAAACTTCTACTGGTTCAGTACTTGTGGTGGTTTTAGAGTAGTTAGTACAGTATAGTAAAGGTGACCATAGCTACTTATAGTTGCTTCTTTTACATACACAGATTGTAATAGAGTTCAGTAAAAACCTGTATCTGAAATTTAAAACCCTTTATTAGTGAAGATTATCATCCAGAAGTTGACCATCAAGATGGTGACTGTAAGGCATCACTTAGCAGAGGTGGTGTTGGCTAGCCATCTACTGCTGCTTCTGGTGAAGAGCAAGCTAACAGCCCACCAGGTGGAGAGTGATGTGGTAAAACTGTCCTAAAATCCAGTTAACTTACAAAATTTTCAAAAGTTAAATATTTGCAGTGATCTGAACTAGAAGCAGGCATGGAAAAAGTAAGATTCTGTCTTGTGCCTTGCACCTTCTCAGAGGCACCTGGTAGCAGCATAGAGGAGCTCTAACACTTTTATAAATCCGGCACATTAACCAGATAATTTATAGTCATTACAGTCAATATGTGTTTCAAAAACCCAAGAAAAGAATAGGATGGGGTTATTCCCGGCCAGTGTTTGGAAAGATGAAAAAGAAATAACAGGAAGATGTTTCACAGCTTTTTCAGAACCACAACTCAAAGGAATCATTATAAAGTGAAGAAGTAAAGGCCAGTGTCGCTGCCTTGCACAGAAGGATCTAAAAAGTTTTTGTATTTTCTATCTCTGATTTCATTACTCCTAATAACTCATTTCCTGATGGAAGGTAAAGAGGCACCTGAAATACAGATTTGAGTCCTTTTAGTTAAACCTTTATCCCTTTGTCATAGTGGGTTTTTTTCTTCTGTAGTTCCATTCATCTGCTCTACTGGAACTTTCAGTCGCACAGTGTTAAAATATGGCTGTTCTAAGCTAATATGCATTAACTTTTTAAAATCTGTTTTATACATAACCTATTGTATTAATATAAAACGTTAAGGCCATTTTTTCGTTTCCTGGGAATGGCCCATTACATTGTGAGCAATCTACTCTTGCTTTTTTAGAAAAGACTTTGAACTCAATACAAAAGGAAAATATAATCATGTACAACTATAAAGACTGCTTTTTTCCCTTTTGTGCAGTGTAACAGAGGTGGATGAGTAGCATGGTAATGAAGAGATGGACCGTCTTTATTAGCAGGCTCGGTGAAAGGGTTCTTTTCAGAACTTCAACTTTTCTTATCTTCTTAGTTTTCATGACGTTTATTCGGACTCTTTCCTTTTCTTGACTTTCTTTTCAATATGTCTAACAGACTGGCAAAGCCAAGCCAGTTCATCCTTCTTTCCAAAGAAGGCTAGATACAAAGTCTAGTAGTTTAGATGCTTCCATAAAACTTTTTCATATATTTAGAGAAGTATTGCTGTTTGCATTGCTTAGGAACTAGTCATGTGCATATCTCATAGTCATTCTTTAATTTTTCTAAACCCAAACACAACAAAGCCCTTGCTATGATGTTTTTATACTGTAGTTAAAGGAGGCTAATGATACAGGAAGTTTCTTTTGAGTAACAAAATAGGACTAGAAATACCACTTAACCCTCTGCCCTAGAAATTGGTTAATATAGTAGATTTGTAGAGGACTATTTCATGATCTCTCACCCTCTTCTACAATGTGCTCCATAATCTTTTTTGATATTTCTCTACTCCTCCTCCATGTTCCCTATTTTTCTGGTGTTCCTCCCACTCCTTCTGCTTCAGTATTCTTTATTATATCGACAGTTCACTTTTAATCTTGCTCAGTTAAGGAATTCCACTACAATAAAAGGAAATGGCCATGTGATTGCAGAAAAATTTAGTCTGGGCTGTAGAACAAATGAAAACTACCTTCCCTACTGCCATTCCGGTGCAGAGGAAGTATCCCATCATCACTGTGTTGAGCTCTGAGGAAGGAACCTCAAAAATAACAACCAAGGAACAGGAAGCATTATTTATTATCTGAGGCTGAAAAAATGGAACCTTAGTTTGTTGTCTGGGATTTACTTAAATTATTATAAAGAATATCACAGATATATAGCGTGTATAGTTCTATACAGTCCTCTGTGAAGGACCACCATTGTTGCATTACTCACAGTGGAATATTTAGTCCAGGAGTGTTCCTGTTTATCATGTAAATATTCAGTGCACTAAGCTAATAATAGATCTTGGTCTTGAAAGAATGTGGCTTTTATATAAAGACCGCAGAGCAAAATTAAAGTATCAGTAAGAAACAATAAATTGTGTAGACTGAAAAGGCTGAAAGATACCAATAGTGTCACACCAAAATTGATTCCGGTTAGATTTTATGTCATGAGCATCTCAGAATAATTAATATGATTAGTTTGGAAGATGACATGTTCCAAAGAAATCAACTATCTGCTTTCTAAAAGATTTCAAGTCAGCTATCACCACTGTATAGAAATATCATAAAAAGGTGATTTAAGGCCTTTGTTGTAACAGGTGAAAAAAGTGAAATTCATAGAAGTGTGCATCAATAAGGAGTATTTTAGTAGGAGTTATCTAGAACATGCTTTGAAAAGGAAGTTGGACTAGATAATCTCCAGAGGTTCTTCCAACCCCAACAATTCTGTGATTCTGTGAGCCATAATTTTGTTCTGAATAGAACTCAATGGTCCTGTAGTCTTTATATTTGACCATTTACAGGAATTTACCCAGAATAAACAAGAGTGTGGGTGCATGTATGTATTTCAGCAATAGCACTGCCATTCTAGGGAATTATACACCCAAAACTGAGATAAATTGCATGTTTATCAAATTACCCAATACAAAGTGATTTACACTGATATGTAATAATTCCTTTATATGCATATGGAAATCCCCTGTCATCACTGGCAATGAGTCTGGTTTTAGCTTTTCATCAGGAGATTACTTAAGAGCTGGTTGCTGATATTTAAAATAATTGGCTAGCGGTGCATTGAATTAGGTAAAAGACAATTAAAACAATTTTAGTTTTGTTTTAAGTTTTAACCTAGATTGGTTACTATAATATGTTCTTTGTAATATGGATTTGTTTTCAGGATGAAAAATATTTCTCCAAAATAAAACAATAAATTATAAAGCAGACATTTTTGCCAAGTCTTATGAATTGTTTAGATGCTCTTTGTTGTTTACAATTCTCTTTAGCTACGAGCACTGTATGTAGTTAAAATAGCATTTTCCCAGGCAATTTGAAATCTTTTTATATAGTTTTTCTTGGAAATACACCAAGTGTTAAATTTTTAGGGAAGTGTCAAGGTTTTTTTGACATTTGAATTAAGGATAATAACTAGAGGTACTTTCTGTTTGCTTTGGTGTCAGCTACATCTGACTGCTCAGAGATGTAAAACTCTTCTATACCTAATGATGGTCAAGAAATAACAAGGTATAACTTGCGCACAACTACCTTATATGCCCACAATAGTGTAACAAGTCCTGATGTGGTTATTTTGAACTGCCTACAAGATCTATAAAGCCATCTTTCCTTGGCTGCCAGTTCCCACTTTATTCTTCTTTCTTAAGCATATAAGTATATTACTGTGATGAAAGGGATTCACTTTTTGGTACTTGTGTAGTATAAGGCTTTTCAGGAGATTTTGACAACTCTTGAGATCATTTTATTGTACTGGTATGATCATTTTCATGTCATTTAAAATGGAATATGTACATTTAGATTTTTTTTTCTAAGATCCAGATTATTAGTATCTCACTGAGATGCAGGTGTGCTGTTGAAGAGTTGTCTGGAAGGTAAAACAAAATCTTTTAAGTGCTCTACACAGAATCCCTGTTGCCCTTAAAGGTTTTTATTCATTGGCTGCAGCCCATGCCAAGAAGGTATCAATCTTTTTGTTAACATTTCCTTTGGTAGAAGAAATACATAAAAAAAATTGCATCACCTCTCCAAATGCTGTAGAATCTTTCCTGAGGGTTCAGTTATATGAATAATTTCTCAGCCTTACTGTATTTATTGCATCACCTCTAGCTCAAGTGGTATGAATGCCTCTGTACAAAAATTAACTTGAAACAAGTGTTGCAGCCATCAGAATATTGATATACTGTGAAGTGTATGAAAACAGCCTTGTTTTAGCCTGTTGATCGGATGAATTGGGTCTGGGCTATCACAGCTTGCAACACAAGCCAATACATTGTGTCTTTGATCTATTCACACTTAAAAACATTAACTCTGTCAGTTCAAATGAACTTAAGTATGAGCTGTTAAGGTCTAGGCAGCCTATTGGGATGACATGTTTAAGCCATTGGTTTCTACATCATGCAGCCAGCTTCGTGTCCATCTGCCTTTTGCTCCTTATGGTAAGCATTGATGACACAATCAGAAAGTCCCCACATACTCCGTACTAGTCTAAACAAGACTGGTGATGGGTATACTGAATATCCAGAAAGTAAGCTGCCTGGAAGGAAAGCGTATGGGCATGTCTGTGCTTCTGGGAATATGCACATCACACACTGCAAAATGTTTAGCCTAGCCACACCCACTGTAACACTGTGATCCTCCTTCTAGCAACAGCAGAGATAAAATAGGATATGATCTTTCACAAAATTACTTTAGTCATCATACAATTGTTTAGTGTCTGTCTTTGCAATCTCATGCACAACCAGTTCCTTACCAGGAGAAAACTCATGTCCCTAATGAAATACAGTGTGTGCAGACTTTCTGTCTTTCAACTTGTACAGGTAATAAAATTTAAATCTTTCATGTGTGTTTCATGCAATAGAAGCATCAGGTTGGGTTGGAGCACTAGGACATGGCTGAGTGCAGTAGTCAGTTCCTAGTTTAAATGGTTGCTAGTTCTTGCCTACAACTAACCACACTGGTCCTTTCTAGCTAGCCTAAAAGATGGTGATTGTACAGCAACTAGCCCTTATACAGGAACAACAATTCTGATTTTGGCTAAACAGGCCCACTTAATGCTCAGCAATACATTGTGCTTCACCTATGCAGATGATTCATCATCCTTCAAACAGTATCACTTGGCCTTTGGCATCACACCAGTGCTGCTAGACAGCGTGGGCTCCAGCTGCTCAGGTTCCGGACCAAGGAGCAAAAGGGACCCTGTGACAGTACATTCTCACCAGGCAGTGAACATACCCCCAAGTACCACTTGTGTGCCGTGCAGCTGACTGGGCTTGCACAGCAAATGTGTTCCACTAAGCTGCCTGTGTGCCTGCAGAGGCCTCAAATTTTACTCCCCTCTGAAACACTACATTTAAGTTTTGAACATCCGTTATTAAAAAGCTGGGTAAAAATAAGAAAAGGGATCAAAAGCAAAGCAAAACATACAGATTTGCACGTGGGAGGGGCTGAAAGATCTGTGACTGTGTAATTAGCAAACAGGTAACGCAGAGATGTAAAAAATAGGAAGACAGATTTGCTACTTTCAATTGCTACTTCTCTCAATCCAAGATTAGAGCAGAGATGAAAGAGAGATGCACCACACATCTAAAACCTAACTTTACAGCTGATGAAATACATTTTAGATGCAACATATAAATAAATTGAATCATTCACTAGTACAAGATATCTGCAAAACCAACAGATTAGCAGGACTGAACAATGGAATAATTATTTTTTAAAGGATAATAAGAACAGCCTCAAATATTTTGGACAAGACAAAAATAAATGGCAATGTAAATATTAAATGATTGGGTCAGAAAGAGAAAATGTCTGGAGTAAGGTATTTTGTTATTGTTCTCTGTAGGGTTTCCTTGCATTTTCTTTGAAATACCTAGTACTTGCTACAGGCAAGGGCTGAATGATGGGCTGGACAAACCAATGATTTGATGAAGAGTGACAAATGTAACGTTTCTGTTCCAGAAGAATCACTAACAAAGCTAATTCCTGTCTACTATTTTGGCATTTTCCTCTAAGACTATTGACAAATGTTATTCCTTCTGGCAAATTTCTGTTGACTTATTGTTTAGCGTTCAAGAGCTTAGAAGGAAATGTATTGACTCCGTATGTCTCTTCAGCCGCACATGGGTCATCTTATGGACTACAGATGAAAATGGTTACTACTCAGACTAGTGTTGGCTTTGTGACATGCTGGTAGGTTACAGGCCCTTCTAGTAATTCCTGAAGAACATTGCCTGCTCTGGAGGGGCCGTTCAATCCGCGTGGGGGGCATGGGAGGAGGAAGAGATGAATCCGACTAAATGACACAGGTAGCTGAACTGCCAAATCCATACATAGTACCTCATGGCTTTTTGTGGTTGAGGAAAACAGCAAGACTTTTTCTGATAGTGGCTTGTTTCATTTTCTTTAGCTCAGTTACAGTGGTAAGTATCCAAATATGGAAATCAGGTTAAATTTGGCTCAGCTTCTGAAAATTTGAGTTTGAATTTATGCTTTAAAGTGCAGCGACACTGTTGCTGTGAAATATGCTGCTACAACTGTACATCTACAATGAAGGAAAAAAGCATTTTAGAATTTAGTGCAAGATAAAGCTGCTGGCTGAAGGGTGACAGGGTGCTGTTGCAGCATTTTCTTGTGCTAAGATCTTGCTTGCTCTTGTTAAGTAGTCTGGTCACAGCCTTTTAAACAAATTCAGAAGTATTTAATTTGAAATAGAGGCTTAGGTAAGCCATGGATTTAATCACTATAATGATAGGAATTTGCAACTAATTTGGATTTTCATTTTTAGCTGAATGTAATACTAATTCAGGAATATATATTTCACAAAGATTCCCTCAGATACTTGTAATAAATTAATTTATAGCTACTTGCTTGCACACAATAAATAAACCAATAGGGGTTTTCTTAATGAAGAATCTGTACAAACTTTGTGTAATGTTGAACAATGGCAAGAGATTTAAAACCCAGAAAAAATAAATATGATCTATTATTATCCTTCCCTTTCTTAACCCTTATTCAAGGAGTTAAGTTATTCAAATCTATATGTGGTAATTGCAAAGCCTGAATTAATGCACTAGATTTATTGCTTTTTTAATATGAAGTCTACTGCAGATGGTATTACATTATACATATAATGGCACCTTTTATTTTTTTTAGCCATGATGCTCATGCAGTATTCTTTCCCATTCTAATTGTTCCACCAAAAATTTGCGTGTGTATGGTCAGCTTGAAGTTTTAGACTGCCAAAATTCTAGAGGGCCAGAAATCCTGTTCTCATTGCTGATGATTGAGCTAAATGTACTACATCACATATGTAAACCTTACAAATATAACTGTAAGGTAGTAGTACTGTTTTTGTTTCCTGGTATGTTGACTCTTAATGTGAGTTCCTGATTTTAATGAGGAAGTTGGGAAATAGATTGTGTTAAGAACAGAAATATATTTTTTATACTGCTGCTTCTTGTAAAGAACATAAAATACCTGGCCTTCAAAACAGTTCAGTGTTTTACTTCTGTAGGGTATTGCATTGCTGTCATGCTCAGACAGGAATTGTCTCACCTTCTTTCTTTGTCTTCCTCTTTCCTGTAACTTTTATGTGTCATCTGAGCTGGACTACCAAAATATGCAACACATTTTGAAATGTGATTAGAAATGATCACAAATTTTTTTTTTTTTTTGGCAAAAAAAGCGCGCCTTTTTTAGCATGCATATAATATAAAGGCATGTTAAAGGTAGCCATTCCTCATGGTGTACTTATTTAGACAAGGGTTCTTCATGCTGTCTTTGGAGATCTCTCATCAGGAGAGATAGTCACAATAATATTATGCGACTATAAAAAACACTTCATGCTTTGGAATTGAACTCATAAAGTATTTTAAGCACATCTTTTGTGAGTAATTTTCTTAGCCTCAGCGTTAGTACATGTGTAATGAAGATCTGGACAGTAATAGTATTTTGATATCCTATCTGCTTGTATGTAAATGGTGTTTTGTGAGTGGGAAGAGAAGTTAAAGCTAGTATAGTTAGTATTTAGAGTTCCTGCTTTCTTTTATACACCCACACAACTGGAAATATTCCATAACTTTAAAAGCAAATCTGAGGTCAAGAAAAAGTCAGTTTTATTGTTGTTATGTTCTAGTTCCAACAGTTCCATGTTATAATTTTTTTGCTTTAAAATTGTTTTTTTACAAAGGGGGGAGAACTGTTCTTGAACTTTTAAAATTGTTGTTCACTTTATTAATCAAGCTTATTGGAGGTGAAAGAAAAGCCTAATGAACACATAAAAAAAATATAGGAAAGAAAAGGGAAATAGCTATGGGCCATGCTGATAGCATGAAAATCCTAGTTGCCCTCAATTTGGACACATATTATAAGTGAAGCAGTAGCAAAATCAATAGGAAAAAATCCTTTTAAGGCAATGGTAATTAAGACATTAAACCATAGATGTAATAGCTGATCCGATTTTCAATCACTGCTACTTATTTCACAATGAAATAATTTTTACTTGCTTGTTATAATATATATAAATACATTATGTAATGAGAGATGCAAATTTTAGTAGTGTGACCTCTCCAAGGGAGATCTAAAAGATCCATTTGAAAACCTTCTATTGGAGTGATTAAACAAAAAGATGTTATCAGAGATTGACGCCTAAATTGTGTAAAAACTTGCACTGAAAGGAAAATGACACAAACTGAAAGTGAACAGAACCAGAATCTGTCCATGCAGACACTACACTCAGGAAATTTCACAGCTTATGAGGAAAGTTCACGTCTTGGCATGGTATCACTCCTCTCAACAAATCATGGACCTGTACATCTGGTAGAAACCTCCAGAAGTCACCTAGCCCATCCCCCTGCCCTGTAATGGGAGCAGTTATACTTCTATCTTCCTGATAGATATTTACCTTATTTCTTCCAAAAAAAACTTTGATAACAGACAACCTGCATTCTCTCCAGGCAATTCATTCAAGTCTTTCAGTACATGTACTGTTAGACCCACCCCCCCCGGCAATGTCTAATTTTAAACTTTCTTCCAGTTTATTACTTCTTGCTCTGTGCAAAGTGGACAGGGAAAACAATATTATTCTCTTTAAAATGGCGTTTTATATCCTTGAAGACTGTTACCATGTTGCCTCTGGTCCCCTCACACTGAAACCCTTCTGAAATACAGTGGGGAAATTGGGCACAGGGCTTTAGCTGTGGCCTAAGCAATGCAGAGCAGAGCAGAGCAGAGGGATTATTTCTCGTGCCCTGCAGGTTATTCTCTTGTTTATGCATCTCAAAGATCATGTTGCTATTTTGCTTTTTTTTTTTCTTCTTGAAAGCTTTCCTTTTTTGTTTTGCTACAGTGTACTCAGATGTAGAAAGATTTTTTTCTAATACATACTAGATGTCGTACATTCCCAGGATAAATGTCAGTTATTTTTAAAATATGTCAAAACCAAAATCTGACTCTAATTTTAACCTTCTACATGCTGATTGTGAGCAGCACTACATGACTTGCCAAAGATTCCAGCTGCCTTTTTTTGTCGTTTTCCAAGCTATGCAAACACACAAAATGTTCTGAGCTGGCAGCTATAGCCTGAATGCTAATGTGTAGAACAAAGTGTATTATATTTATGTATTGTAAAGAATAACTGTGTGCAGGCATATATTTATATACTTTCACATAGGCTTCTATGCACGCAAACACATTTTTCTGTATTCCATCCTATGGGACAAGAAAAGCAGAGTAAATGCAAAAGTGCTGGAGCTTGGCTGGTCTGTCTTATGCTACCCTGCTTAGGCTCCATTTTCCATTTGTTTTGGTGGAATCTGCTCAGTGCCTTTTACTTTAAGCAGCAGGAAGTCAACACTACATATTTTGTTCAGCCAGAAATAAATCTGAATTTTAGAAGTCTTTGAACTCTAACCCCTCAGCTGGATGGTTCTATGAAGTCTTGACTGAGTGCCATTTGTATATGGTTCCATCCACATTAGAGCTGTTTTTTAGAAGGTTTTTATATCATATTCCCTTTAAAGTTTCCTTGACCTATGTCTCAGAATAAAAGCATTTCTTTGTTTGAAAAATATCATAAACTGTTACTGATTTTCAAGTTATAAAGTGACGGTTATACAGATCTGTTACATTCTGTAAGCATTGCCAACAGATGTAAACATATCATTTTCATCTGAATACAAAGTGGGTAGAGGTGGCTCAAGGGCTGATTCAGTCTCAAAGAGAACTGCATCACAGGCAGCTGAGTCCTACCCAGCTCTTCCTAAAGCTGATGGAAAAAGTTCTCTGTATCTGGACAGAGACTTAAATTTCTGTCTTACATACATAGACATTAAAAACTGGACTCCAGAAAAAGGGACCATACTTGTCTGGAATAGATCAGCGTAGCAGGGATTTATCTCTGTTTTACATATATGTATATATATATAAAGGCTAGCCTTTGCTATGTGTTACAAAGGAAGATGTTATTTCTTTTCAAGGATTTCCTAAAAATCGTTATATGCAAATTTTCTCATATACCAGAACTCACTTGTGATGAATGAATCATGTGATACTTTGCGATATCAAACATTTTAAAAATTTGATGCATTTTCAAGTATTTCCGGAAGCACAGAATGGAGTATCAGTGTGGGTTTGGCATTTAGCAGTAGTGACCTGGAGCTATATGATGGGAGTGCATTACTTTAAAAGAAATCCAGACAACTGCTTATGAAAATGTTCTTCTAGGAAGGAACGCGAAGACAACTTCAAAAGGGCTTAGGAAGCTATTCGGCTTATCTGTTAGGAGACTTGACTACTCATCAGTCTCTCTTTTATACTTCTGGTTCTGAGTAATGTGTTTGCTTCTAGTCATGTAAAAACAACTCCCTTCGTATATTTCCATGAGATCAGTAGAGATGCATTCTTATAGTTCAGTGAAGTTTGTTGGACAGTCTGTTGAAAATGTAATTGCTGAATCATCACTGCCTGTCTATTATGAGTAAATTCCTCTTACCTTTTGAACAACATGACTCATTTTGAAGGATAAAAAAGGTATTTAAAATTGTTATCGCTTCTCAGCCTAAGTGGTTATCCACAGTTTGAGGTCTTGCAGACTGTTTCTGTTGGAAAAGAAGCTCATGGTAAAAACAGAGGATCTCTGTACAGAGCTGCATTGAGGACTGTATGAAGATATGAAGATCTGATTTTGTGTTCATAGGAGGATCTCAACAAGAAGAAGTAAATTCTTTTGTTTGTAGCATCACCAGATTTCAGCACAAAATGTATGGAAGGTTTTCTAACAACCATTCTCCTAGAGCTATTTCAGGCTACATTTCAGGTTTTCTTAGCTTTTTTTTTCTACCTCCTTGTGTTTCTCTTGTTTCTTCATTATATAAAGGTGGACAGTTATTTCCTGAAATCACCTCTTCCCAGTGCATTTCAAATCATTGCAGTGTCACATGTACCTTTGGAGTGATTACACATGCTTACACTGTGATTTGATGCCCCTCTTGATTTAACTACAACACATTTGTTTCAATAGCCTAACTGAACTAACCCGTGCAATTATTATTCTGTAGCAGCTTGGAAGAAAAGAGCATGGTCCCTGTGAATATCACCTGGACCACCAGCTCAGATTTAACATTATGAAAATTCAGTCTCTTTTCCTTCTATTTCAGATGTTCTGCCTTCTCTTTCTGTCCGGACCAGCAACCTTGTTATTGTATCAGGTTCTTTTTGTCCTATGCCCAGGTTACAGATTTGTCTGACAAGTCTGTGAACTGCCTCTTTTCTGTGCACTGACCACCTTGTCTGTATAATCCCTTATGAAATGTACTTTTGAAAGCATACCAGTTCTGGACCCCAGAAGAAATTAAGTGTGGAAAGGAGGAAAATTATGCTGCTGCGAGACTGCTTCTTCAGACAATATGGAGTATACAACGCTTCAATTGAGTTATAGAACTATTTCACAGTGTTTAAATTATGTGATGGTGGAGTTCAAGTCAGGCCAAAAGTTAGAAATGAATCCCTGCAAAACCAAAGAGGTTGTGCAGATCTGACTGGTCAAGATCTCTGCTTTATGTCTATTCTGGCAGAATCAACCAGATGACCTGTGTATAAGCCTAGGTGTTTCACTATCATACTGCTGACTGATGTGTACATGCACAAAGTGTTAAAATACTAGTTTTGTGCGGTATCCTGAGCTAAGAAACCATCTTCTGTGCCCTGGGCCTTTTGAGTGAACATCTGAAAGTCTTGGGAGCCAATCTCCAAATGGCTTTCCCACATTCCCTGTACTACCTCTGAGTTTCTTCCCTCCAGTTTTTTAATTGCACCATCACTCACCTCTTTTACTTCTTCTTCTGTCTTCCCCTTGCTTAGAACACAGCTGAGTGGTAAACAAGTGCCTTAACTAACTCCATCTGTGTCTGGATCTATCCCCCCCCCCCCCCCAAGCCCCCTCTAACCTTTAATTACTGTCAGTCTTTGGCTCTATCATAAATAATCTGTGAAGCATCCAAGTTATTGCTTGTTCTTTTCTTCTTACCCTGTGTTACACAACTCTAACTAGCATGTGTGTGCTTCAATCCTCTGCCCCACTTGCTGTTTGTGAGCCTTCATTTCACCTACCAAGAGGCAGAAAGGTGGTCTAAAGAGTGCCAAGTTAGGATACCCTTGCTTTTGTTCCCTGGTGGGATGAAAGGCTAGGACTTGATGGTGGGAATCATGAGGCAGAGGAATACACAGTGCTCATATTGCAAGATGAGACAGTTTGGCCAGACAGTGGCGGTTTCCTCTCTTGTTTCAGGCCATGACTCAAGACCAAGCCAGAATTGCAGAATATGTGATGGAAATTGCAAATTGGATGGCTAGAAGCCAGTTAAATCTGTAACTTGGTCAGTGAGAATGCCCCACCTGCCTAAGGCAGATGGTATATTCTTTGCAAGGACTTTCTGTGTTTTGTATGTTAATGAGAATCAGCCAGAATTATAAATAAATAAATATTTATATATATATATATGTATTTTTATATATGGTTTTTCTAAACAGCCCCTAAACCACAACTTCCTGGCATTGTTGGGGTCCTGCTGGACAGTGTTAGTTACTACTTTTCAGACAGAAAAAACCCTAATATTTTTTAGCAAATGGATGTTGAAACCCATATAAAATGTTGATCACTGTGGTTTTTCCCTTATATTCCCAATCCAGCAGCCTGTAATTCTAGCAGAGGTAAATCCCATTGTCAATGGAATTTTTTCCTGAGGAAGGATTTCATAATAATGGTTTTTGCAAGGCACATTTGTAGCAAACAAATGCCTACCGTTCCTCTTCTCTACTGCAGGGTAATTGTGTTACACTGAAAGGCTTTTAACTACAAATCTGACTGAATTGCTCAACCCCCCTAGGAGACATTCCTGAAACATGAATTTCAGTCTGGCATGCTGAACGCACTGTTCCTGCAGCTGCTGCTATTGCTGACCAGATCCTCTGTAGGAGGAGACCACTTTAAGGCAGTAGCGGCAAGGCAATCCTGAGAAAGTGTGGGAGAGAATGGTGTTGCTTTGGAGCCTGAATGGCATTGATTAAAAGCTTCAGCACAGATTTTGGAAGTGGTATAAGAAGTAGCAATTCTATACAAAAAACACCTATGTAATAAGAGTTACTGACTGTCATTCTGCTGACCACAGCTCTCTAACTGCTTTACCATTCTGTTAATCAGAGTAATAGAATAAAAAAGGATGCACTTTTTAATTTTTCAGGTCAATTTCTAACCCAAAATAAATTAAATTCCATCGTGTACTATACTACTTAAAGTGATGATCAACTGTGCATCAAAGATTGTCTTTCCTTAATGGTGTCTGGTTCCTATATTTATTTAATGAACATAAGCACGAAAAGGTGCTTATTATAAAGTACTTGTCATAATTTTGATTTATGAAAGCATGGTGTTGGCACTAAGCTCCTGGAACATTTTGCTTTTCATCTTGATGCCCTGCCCAAAAGAAATGAAGAGGCCCTGTTGCAGTTCTAATTTTCTTCTGGAAAATAGTACAGAAACACACTTCAAATAATACTATTCTTTTACTCTAAAAAGCTGAATACATAAGAAAAGGACACAAGACCTAGACAGGCTTTCTATGGATACTGTCTCTTACCAGCTTTTTGCCTGATGTCAACTACTAGATTTCCTTTGCTTTCCTAAGCTGAATTTACTCTTTAGAAAGTTCAAATTAGCATTTTCATTGCTGTCAGCACAATTTAGGAAGCCCTGTGCTGCTCAGAACCCTCCTCTCCCTGCCTGGGCTGATTGCTTTCTGAGCAAAGGCGAGTCTTTCCAAGAACTAGTCGTACCACACAGCTCTTTAGGTAGTAAAGCACAGCAAATGGAGAACTGTATTTTAATTCCTCATTGTATCGTCTGTGTACCAGCATGTTTGTGTAGATCAACCTTTTATTCTGTTCAGGACATAGGTGCAAACCTAAAAAAGCAATGGGAGACAGGATATTTACAATGAAGTGACTCATCTCTTTTTGGTCAGTGGACTGAGATGAAAAGCAAAAGGTTTCTGAAGCCTCATGACACAAGACAACCACTATCCTCCTTCACTGAGGGTATTTCAAAGAACAATAATGCATGAAAAAATCCCTAAACCTGTTTAACAGCAACTTTCACACAAACAACTGTAAGTGTACTTAGGGCTAAATATTGTTCTGATAAGCAAAATATTCTAATGCACAGGATTTTAAGGTTGCACTGGAAGATAAATGGATGGGCAGGGACAGTTTCAGGACATTTACCCACTTTTGCAAGGTCACAAAATCCTAGAGGATGTAACGGTTCATCCATGCTCACAGGAACACAGGTGCCCCAACAGCCTGAAAGAGAGAAAATAAACAAAATGACAATTTCAAACTGGAAGTCCACAACAAAAGTATTTGAAATATAGAATAATAAGGGATCAGGCTATGGATCCAGGGGCTCTGAATGAATAAAATTCATGACACATGAGAGAAATACTTTATTTATGGCTTGACTGGGATCAAGTGAGTTCTCTGTAATTTTTGGGAGGCTATTATAAATGTAGTGGGCTTTGTTCTGGTGCTGTAACTCAGGGAGGACTCCCATCTATCATACTTGCAAGGAAGTATAAATGTGTTTAAATATGCATGTACTCTACTAAGGTATTTTGATTTTGCCATTTCCTCTGAGAATAAAATCATACTTTATTTACTGTTTATTTTAAAATATCCTTCAAGAACATAGCATAATAGTTATGAAAAGCTGCTTTTGTCCACTCTTTTAGATCTGTATGGTAATAAACAGCCGTCATTACTGGGGTACTGGATGTGATCTCAAGGTATGCATTGTAACTGCCTACTCATTCATCTTGGGGGTGAGACCTCAGCAGTGTTTCTCCCCAGAGCTCCAACTTTTGTGAACAGAAAGCTCCTAGCACGTGGGCCAAAAAGTAGAGTTAAGTGGTCCAAACATATCTCAAATCCAGATGCTGGGGACTCAGATCATGTGAAATGTTGTTGTCCATATCTTCCAGGCATGTACAAGCTGTAAATGTGTTTTCAGATCCCGCATGGTAAGACCTCCAGAATGAAAAAAAAAAAAATACGCTCATGGCTTAACACCTAAAAAGATATTTGGTTTTAAAGGTTAGATTATGAAAAGAAGTAGGAGCTTCTGAAAATTCCTTATTGGTTGGTCTGATAGACAAGAAAAGCTGAAAAATGTTTTGCTACGTCTCCCTTGCTCTTTTTCAAAAGGGGCTCAGGATATCAAGTATCCAGATTCTGGGCTGTATCAGGAAATATGTCTGATCTCACAGATTTATTCTGCTTTCAAGCCTAGTAGGAGTGACACCTATTTTTCTCAAGCCTGTTGAATGACACAGGTACAGGTTGCAAGGACACAAAGAACATTCTGGCTGATGGGATTATTTCAAACTTAAATGGGGCTCTTGGCTGAGGTAGGAGGAAGAGAACTTTTATTGGCCTGGTACAAGTCTCCAAAAAACTGTTGGACTGCAAGCAAGGAGGAGGATGACAGCCTGCAAACACTAGGCTTATAATTCTTTTATTTCTCATTTGCACTGTGTACAATTCTGAAAGCTCCTTGTCTTGTTGGCAGGTCTCTTTCCACACTCAGCCAAGAAGCAGCCTATTTAGTTTGCTTTGTTGAAGCTCATTTTGACTATAGTAACATTTAGGGGGATGTTAGCTTCTGACGATAGATCTTCAGAAATTGTGGTGTTAGGCCCTGTCTTGCAGAGGTACAATGATAAAAAGAGCATAGAAAGGAGTTGTCCTCTCCCAAATATAACACACACACACACACACACCCCGTAAGTGGAAAATCTTATAGTGATATGATGTGTGTAGCCCATACAAATGTGATTAATACATAAGAAGGGAAAGGCCTGTGTAAGGTTAATTACTACGCCTGAGGAACATGCATTATCCAAAAGAGAATGGAATGGCTGGATACCACTGGGGCTCTCAGTGAGCTAATCAAAATACATGTAGGTCAGCACTAATGCTGTGAGATTGTTCCTAGGACCCAAGATAGCTCAGGTGTCTCATTCTGTTGTCCAGTCTCTTAAACTATTTTAAATAGTTACTATCATTAGTTAAAAATGGATTTTCTTTTGCAATAAAAAATTTATTCCTTTCCAGTGAAACTCGAGATGGTACCTTTTTAATGGCTGTGTCAAAAAATGAAAGCATAAACCAAGTTCTTTAGATGGTGAAAGCAGATATTTTTTTTTGTTTTAAAAATCTATGGGTTTTTCAGAATCTGAAACTGTGATAAAAATTGATATAAAAATTCAAACTCCTTAACTTGTCTAAGAAATAATTATAAGAGCAGATGAAGGATTTACTTGAACATTTTTTGAATGCTCATTCTGTACCTTGACAATCTGAGAAAAGAGATACAGTATTCTTCATACATATTAAACTGATGAAGGCAGAGACAGTCTTTGCTTTCAAAGCACTCAGTGTATTTTAATAAGATGGTGAAATATAGTCATATGTGCAGGCATATTTCTTTTTCAATTGAAAATCTTATCTGTTTCCATTTGAAAAAGATCAAAACTGTCTACCAGAGCCCCTCAACAATTAAGCAGTAGCTGTATATCACACATTTTCATATGTGAAGATATGTATTTTTTCACACAAGAGCTGACTTGATGTGACATCAATGAAAAGCACAACAGACTTCTTTTGTGATTTTAATGACCTTTAGCTCTCTTAAAATTTAAGGTGGTATTACAGAAAACACCTAACAGGTACAGCCCTGCATAGTTCCCATAATATTGGCATTACAAAGTTTTCTAACTTGGACTTCGCACATTTTCCAAGGCAGCAACTCACAAAGTTGGTAACTTCGTTTCTGCTTAAAATTCTGGACTGAGAAGTAAATTTCAGGTGCAGCCCCCATTTTTTCCAGTGGAGTTGTGAACTTACGACACTCCTTATAAACCCACTGGTGAGTAGTAGCTTGAAAAGTATGTTCTCTTGCACATTGCTTACGAGTCTAGCAACAGAAGCTGAAATACTGGTGCAGAGTGTAGAAATGTATAATTTCATGTGGAATGACTCATGGGATAATTAGCATAGCATTCTCATGGCATGTGTATTATTGACTGTCTAGATCTTTATACTTGAGAGGTATAGACAAATTTTGACTTCTCAATAAATGCCTACACATCTCAGTTGTATAAAGCAGTACATATACCATCCTGCCTTTGAGAAAAGTTGCTTCCTGTATAATGATAAATGCTCTGTAAGAATTCCTGGCTCAGGACTGAGTTGAACAGTAGCTTTGCTACCTCCCTTCATCCACTGAAACCCAGAGAAAGGGGAGAAGGAACAGGATTAGTAGGGATGGAGAAACAGCAGGAAAAACATTTTGCATAACATTATCTTAAAGTCAGAGCTGATGTCCACAGAAGTTCGCATTGTCAATGCTACAATATCATTGGGAAGAAGTCTTTCTGACCTTGTTCAAGTGATGGGTTCCTGCATTAGGCACAGGTATAAGTTTGTACTACCGAGATAGTAGCACTGCCATTGGCTGCGAAGGTGTCCTTGTAAATCTTTAAGTAAAAAGACACTTTCAGTTTTATAAAGAAAAAAAGTAATTGCAAGGCATTTATTTAATTTATGCCTTATCTTGTTCTTTATATAATCATGTGAAACTAGTTAAAGTTTTTGAAAATGTTGTGCCTGGACTCAGCATTATCAAACTATTCTAATAGTTTTTGTGGTGAGGATGACTCAGTTTCATATTGGCTTTTTAAATTTTGGTATAGAACATGTTGCAAATTAGTGAAATAAAGCAGCGAAGTAAATCTAGACATTTTAGTTGGGGGGTGAGGGGGAGGCAGACATTGGGAAAATTGTGTCTCCAAGTCATGAATAACTGAAGTGGTGTTTCTGTGTTGCTTAGTTACAGTTTCTGTTTAGTTGGCAATGTAGTTCACTGAAAATATTTTAGTTGCTGCTCCTGACAGCTACAAACGTGCATTCACATGTATTCTTACAAACTCAAATATTGTTAAATGCATGCCTTAATATACCTCCTCAGATGCGAGCATTGGATAGCATTGCCAAGTTGCAGAGTCACTATTGAACAGCACATTCATACTCAGCTAATTACAAAAAGTTTTCACTGGTTGGCCCATTTCTTCAGCTGTTAATAGTCTTCCCTGCCATATGCAGAACAAAGTTCAAGTGCAAATATGAACAATTTGCTAGTCTGGTTGGCAGAAACCAGACAGTACTAATGGCCTCAGGAGACTCATGCTGACTTTGTGCCAATTTTAAATCTCTGCTCAGCCTCCCTAGTTTACCAAAAAAGCTACTTTTCCTTCCAGCCATACTGATAAGGGCAATGCGCAGAAGCCTGGTATATGACTAATGCTTACCAAGTGTTACAAGGCTTGAACGGAGGGAAATATGAAACCTTGTGACCCTGACTCAGAATAGCCAAACTCCATCTGCTCTGGAGTTTCAAATGGTAAGAACGCCTCCATTTCTTACTGTGGACATGTTTGGAGGTAGGGTAAGGAATGTGGATTATTTCAGTCTTGTTCATTTTAAGCTGCAAAGTTTTCATAAAAATAATCAAAAAACATCTATTCTTAACTTTTCCAGGAAGAATTAGTCTTAAGAGATCAAGACAACCCTCAGATTTGAAGCTTAAGTGAATGTGTTGGATTTAAATGCATTTAGGAGTCTTAAAGTAACTGATAAACAAATGACTTGGTTATGTTGTCAGCTGAAGTAACTTCAGAGTTCAGATAGCTGCAGCAACACAAAATGTAAATGGTGCAAATGGATCCATTTACAACATACAGGCAAAAATACTGTATTAAGAGGAGTTGAATGACATACCACACACGCATGTTGTCAGGACTAAAATATCTGTGGAATTTTTAAAGTTCTTGGGGAGCATTTCACAGCTCAAGGGGTTGCATTCAATACAGTGAAATTCTGTGAGATTCTATTCTGAAAAATAGAAAGGGACTAATCATAGCGTTTAAAATTAGTGGTAGCTTATCTTGAAAGGATCATACGATCACATTTTTATCTGCAAACGGGAACAGTGAGAACTACTTAAATATATACAGTTGGTGAACTTGTGGCTAAGACAAACAATTATAAAAACATTCTCTAACTTTCTTGGAGTATGAATCATCTTCCACACAGTTTTACATGGTAAAATTGTGATCTTGTAAGTCATGATAAATTCAGTACTTTTTTTTTTTAACACATTACTTTATCCAGCAGAGAAAGCTCAGAAACTGCAACTACAGAATCTCATAAAACTAGAGAAGAATGAATAGGTACTATAGATTGCAGCATATTAATCAGTGGCTGATAGAATCTTTCACAGCAAAATTTGGTATGATCCTTCAGCTGGTATTTAATTAATTAATGTGAGGAATCATTATGACATATATTAAAAACATCAGTGAAAAATACCATTGATTCCTCTTTACACAAACTGAGTCATCCAAAGACAGTGTCAGTACTTCTTAGGCCATGTGTTTATACTCACACTAGAAGATGCCTGAAATCTCACCAACATTTTTTCCCTGAAATATCAATATTTCTTTTACTTCTTTTACTATCCTGAATACTTAGGTAGTTTTAAAAATAAAAATACTAAAGGATCAGTATGCTGCATAGGAAATACTAGTAACAATTCACTGTGATTGTGAAGTTTAAGTTCAGTTTGATTGTTTTGTCATTTCTTAGTCTGATTGTTGTCAGTTTTGTGCACCTTGTTCGCTTCTTTGAAACTACCAACCAGGGAAACCCTGATCATTGAGTACCATCTTTATATGATGGGGGCTTTTGGCTATTGTTAGAGATCACTGGTTTTTTTGTGAGAAATGACTTATTTATGAAATTAAATAACCTGTATTTCTGCAACACAATCACTGACAAAAAATGTTTACTGTCTGTAGTACCTTTCAGGTTTGGCCCTAATAAACTGGATAATAGTGTCAGAGACTTCTTGTTGTTACTTTTTAAACCACCACCTTCATAGTGATATGACAACAAAAACTTGAAAAGAAATGACAAAAAGAATAGGAATAACAAGATCACATAAAGTCTTCAGCATATGTATACATGACTCTCTTTATTCCACTAAAACCCAGGGAATTTTCAAATGCTGTAATACTACAAAGGTGCAAAAAATGTCAGGAATTTATGTAAAATGTTAATTGGTTTCTGCCTGCTTTTAAAAATAATTTATAAATCTTCTTGACAACAGCTAGAAGGGTAAGTAAAATAACAGTGTTTGTCTTAGAATAATCTAGGAATATATTTCCATTGCCCCATATATTTACCCAGACAATTATTTTTTAGATCTGTAGTTTTCCAGATTCTTTTCCCTTGTTTCCACATTATTTGCAGAAATGTAGTCTTATACTGAAAGGCTTTCTAATCCTGCTTTTGGATGTGGAAGGGAAGGTTAGCTTTTTTTCTGATGATTATGAAGTCAGAACATTTCTGGTGACAGCTAAAGCTTCCCTTACATCCAGCAAGCTATTGTCCAGCAGCTTGTGAGCTGATAGATATATCTGTCTTCAAACAAAGTCTGATTTAGTTTTATCTAACTTCTCCAGTCTAAGAAGATATGCTATTTATATCAGAAATTGAACAAGACTGGTTTCTTGAAAGTTATTTTCAGATACTTTGTTTTGAAGAGGATTTCTGGAATTCTTAACATAAGCTTTTCAACACATTTCCCAGTCAGATGGTCCTTTAATTTCTGCTTTGATACAGAGCTGTGCAGTTCACTGTCTACTGTCTGGAAAGCTAAATTTAATTATATCCATAGAGTGAAGAATAAAAGCATGGACCACGCACACTGGTGAATGCAATTCACTTTGCAAATTGTTTTTATGGTAATGTTGGAGAAGGTAGCAGATATTCACTTTGCAGTGGTAGGAACAGGAAGAACAGTTCCGTTTCTTGCAGTGGAACACTGAACGGCAAAAACATTGAGAATAATAATAATCACCATTCTACAGAGCCAGACTAGGGTCACTTGACTGCTGAGGTCACTTGGCTAAACTTCCAAACTAATTCATGTTCAGTTCCTTTTTTATTTAATTTACGAGAAATCTAAAAAGCTGTTGTTAAGATCGCATACAAATCCTACTTTGTGCACCATGAGGAAATAAGCAGTTTTGATTAAAACTAAAATTGGAAATATAAATATGCCAAAACCGAAAGGCAGTAGTCGGAATTTCTAAACCAAGGCATGGTAAAAATTTAAAGAAAGCAGAAGGAAAGTATTGTCAGAAGTGATACAAATGTCATCACCTTCTTCCACTACAAATGAAGACAAGTGAAGCACAACAACATTACTTTCGAATCACTCTTTTATATATATATATGTATATATATATATATTAAAAAGTGTTTATATATATAGTGTCTTATAATTGCCTTGTCTGCTATGGCATAAAATATTCTTATGCCAGAAAATGAACATCATTTTCATAAACTGTGCTTTTGAAATAATAGAAAATGTAGAGTATGTTAGAGCATAATGTTCGTTAATCTGATTTCATGTAGTAGTTGCAAGTGCAAAAGCATCATGCAACAGTACGGTTTGTATCAAGCACATTAATCTTCTCAGAGTGGTGGTTAATAGTACCAAAATGCTGTACAAGGTGAATGTGTTTGTACTTCTTGTACCCAGCAGCCTTAGGGTGATGGATTACAGATTCCATTCCACTTTCTCCAAACCCCCATGCAAGATAGTGATAAGAAAAATGTTGTCTCTGTGTCCTGTGTTTGGGGTCTACAGGATCTACAGGGTCACTTCTGCATAACTGTGCATAACACTTCTCTTCCACTCCTACTCCAGACTCACTCAGGTTAATGGCAAAACTTCTGTGTCCCTGAGAACTTTTTCTTGGGCTCTTGACACCATATGGAAGCAGTGCTGCTAGCTTGCTCTGGATCCTCTGTCAAACTGCTGCTGAACACTTGCTTCCCAGAAGAATCTGTATAAAACCAAAGCTTTCAAGGTTTTCTTCTTCCTATGCCTCATTCAGCTGTTAGATTTATTTTATGGATAAACTTTTATGGTCAAAATAAGAGATTGGGTACCTGTGTCAGCTAGACACATGTAACAGGTTTGTGAACGTTAAGTAGCTCTGGGAAGGAAGGCTGCCTGCCTGCTGGAGTGCTTTTTAGTACCGAGGCTATTGCGTTAGTAAAGTACATGGTCAATAGAGATGGATGTTTCTCACTAAATATCTGCTAAATATAACCGTATTAAGGCTTCTAGACTCACCAGTGAGCAAACATAAGAGCCTTACCCTATAAGTAATTAAGATGACTAAAGCCACCACTCCACTGCTGCCTAAGACTGGAACACATATATGCTTGAAGCGTCAATACTAAAACCCAGCTGTGTCCCCAAAACAAGGCTGTATCACAACATCAGTGTAGGTGCACTCCATCACTGGTGACAATATTGTCACGTTACATATTTTCTTTGTAAAAAACACTACCAATAAGATAATGCCTGAAAATGTTTTTGTGGGAAGTGAGTGCAGCACTGCAGATTTTTTTACATTAGTTTGATCTCACACCATGCTGTCCCTCCTTTCCTTCCTGCCCAATACAATTTTAGCAATGGTCAAGGTTTTTAAAAGATCAGGCTGGAAATCAAGAGCCTGTACTTGATTTCCATACTACTCACAAATGGCAGCTGTAGGGCACACACAAAATGTCAAGTTATCACAATCAGTGCCTTTTTTCCTACTAAAAAGACTCTGTATTCACATAGGGTAAACTCAAAGGACAAGCACATAAAAATGCATTTTCTCTTCATAGTATTCCTTTGGCATGGATAGGAAGTATTTAAAGTACAGCAGATGTGCTTCTGCTGTACAATGGAAATGAAGTCTTTTATAACATCTGTTTAAATATTTTTTACTTCAATACATATTGCTGTAATTGGACAGTGGCATGTTATCCTCCTCTTGTTCTTCTTTCCCAGAGGGAAAGAAGCCCAGTGTTTGTTTCAAATATTTAAATGTTTTACAAGATTATAATAACATGACATCATATTTCTTGGCCTACTGAGGGCAAACCCAAAAATGCCTTAAAAAAAGAAAGTTGTACAATCTGCTTATTTCCCTGGTTTGTCACCTAGCAAATATTAACTGAAGCATTTTTGGTGGATTTGTGTAACATGTTCTTAATGGAAGGATACTGTAAACTCATCTCTTCCAGAGAGCAGAAAGCCTAGAATAAATCAGACCCATTGCCAAAGTGAAATTAGATGATTAGTCAAAGGCAATGTGCTTACACAGTGTACATCCCTCAAAACTCAAAAACCTTAGCTGAAAATCTAAAATTGGTGTAAGCCAGAAAAAAGATCAACAGCGGTGATTCAGCATTTTGCTTGTTTAAGATTTCCCGGGATCATGTTGCAACAGAAAGAGATGTGTAGTATCTGCATCCCTAATTCACTCTGATTTCACCCTAGGAAATGTATTCGGTTGTGTAAAAGGCATGAACATAATAAAACTCTCCAAAACTTGTAATCACATTGTTTAGAAACTGTTTTGGCAAAGGTGGGCTGACTAACTACTGCTATTTTGAGGACCTAAATTACTGAGTAGAGCAAATGCAGGTATTTCTATGAACTTATGTTTTGAGAGCTCTGCTAAGGAGGTAAAAAAGAGAAGGATGGGCACATGTGCTTCAAAAAAATGTCTAGAGGTGACAACATTTTTTGATCAGCACATGGCTCATAAATTGACCAGTTTTAGCCCTCATACTGAGGCTGTGCCACAGAAGCATCCCTGGGGACTATGAGAACATGAGGGCTTCTGGATGTTCTGAATATCCAGTGAGGGCTGGAAGCATGCCAAGAAGGTTGTCTGAGGGTAGTGTTGCTGAACTGTACTGAGATCTAGCCCATACTCATCCTGCTGTGAAGCAAAAGAATCAGAGGGAATCCTCAAGTGAACAGTCCTCAGAGATCCTTTTCCATCCTAGCCCTCTGAGGTACCCAGTAGGTTCATTTTTATAGCTCTTAACTAGAGGAAGTATTCACATGCAGTAAGGAAAGCCGGCGACTACTGGTGGCCACAAATGATGTGTATCTGAACACTATTGAAATTGCAAAGTCAAGCACTCATAATCTAGGAAATGACTGGATTAAAATCATCCATGGCTAATGTGTATATGTGTGTTGAT
This sequence comes from Falco naumanni, assembly GCF_017639655.2. NCBI lineage: Eukaryota > Metazoa > Chordata > Aves > Falconiformes > Falconidae > Falco > Falco naumanni. Next base: position 45,226,745 of record NC_054061.1, read on the forward strand.
GTTATTTATGATCCATGCCCCCCCTTTTTTTTTCATTAGGATGCCTTTCTGATGCAATGAACAAATGGACTATGCTTCCCCAATGAACTTAGTTTTCTCTTTGTTGTTCATATCCTGTGTTTAACTTAAGACAGTCTGTTCAGACCCTATTGTGACCACAAGATTAATGACATCTTTATGAGCTTTTCTTTGCACTCATCACTGTAGAATCAAAGTACTTTTCAAGTATTATTAACTTTCATAACAGTGCTGGAAAATAGAGGTATCACTGTTATTGCCTCTTTTCAGAGGGTTCAGTAGGATGAACTCAGAGGCTTTAGCTCCAGCCTCTGAGACATCCTGCATGTGTGTACTCTCACTGGAAAAAAACCCCAAACCTGGACTGATTTCCAGAACGGACATCCTTTCAGATCTTAGGTCCCTGTTTGAGACCAGGAACACAATAAAAGCACTTAAAGAAAGGGTCACCAGAATGCTCACAATAGCAGAACAATGCATATGTTCTAAGCTGTTTGGGTGACTGAACAACATTGTCTGAGGCTTTCTGACAGACCCCAAATATGGAAAAATTCAGTTTAACATCTTAAAATTTGACAAACCCATGAATTTCTGAAAAGAGAGCCCAAGTGCAATAAATGTAAAGCAACCTTCATTTTGTCACCAGTATGACCAATGGTAGCTCTGGCAGTACAGGCCACACGGAGTCTGGCAGGTTGGGGGTCCCAGAAGACATTCTCTAGTCCTGCTTCCTTTTCCACCTCCCATGGCTGGAATACTTCAGCAATCTTACAGTGAAGCTTAAGCTTTCTAGGAACAGTCATCCAAGACAAACTCACAGAATTTTGCCTTTCCACGGGGAGCTGATTGTGCCAGCCTTAACTTGTGAACTACAATGCATTTCAAGATCCAGACTTGGAATAATGAAAGATCTATTTCCCATATCTGTTTTGTCTCATTTTACTTGAACATGAGCCAGTAAAGCACCTTTGTAGCACAGAAAGCCTACAGCATTCTGGGCTGCATTATGGAGAGTATGGCCAGTATGTCGAGAGATGTGATTATTCTCCTCTACCCAGCACTGATGAGTCCACATCTGGAGTGCTGTGTCCAGTTCTGGGCTCCCCAGTATAAAACAGATATACAGGAGAGAGCCCTGGAAAGGTCAATGAAGATGGTTAAGGGACTAGAGCATCTGACATAGAGGGAGAGGCTGAGAGAGCTGGAACTGATCAGCCTGGGGAAGAGAAGACTCAGGAGGGATCCTAGCAATATTTATAAATATTTGATGGGGGTAGAATAAGGAAGACACAGCCATGCTCCTCTCAGGGATATCCAGAGACAGAAGTAGAGACAACAGGCACAAATTGAAGTGTAGAAAATTTCACTTGAATATTAAAAAAAATTAATTACTGTTAAGAGTGATTGAATAATGGAACAGGTTAGGTTGAATAGAAATAGAACAAGAACACAAAAATCAAAATGTCAAAAAATGTTAATATGGAATGAATCCCTGCCTTGTCAGGAGCAAGATGTGGCTATGGGAGGATAATACAGGCTGCCAGCAACTATGCAATATTTTGTCACTTCTCTTTCTCTTCAGGTTTCAAATACCATAGTTGATGAGCCATTAGGCCAATGAGGAGGTGCTTCCTCACTGCATTTCTTGGATGCTTCTAGAAGCCCAACTTCTTCTGCTTAGTGTCTAAGAGGTCATTGTCTCCTGTTACTTCCCCAGTGGCAGCTTCATTTTTTTCTTTATCTGTGTGTAATTTTCTAAATTAGATTCTTCTCCATGGTCCTTGAGAAATTCAGAGCCAGTACAAATTTGGAGTCAATGAACTTCTGACCCAGCAATCTCTTTTCTTTCCAGTCTGATGCTCACCTCCTACCCTTTTTGTGCTCACCTCTCATTTGCTTTTTTTCCTAGCTTTTGTTTATCTACCCTTCCCATCTTTCCACTATGAAAGAAGCATTAGAAAAACGAGCACTTCAAGATAATTTAAAAGCTTCTGTCAGGCATGAATGTTGCTAATTTCAGAGGACAAGGAAAATCTGAAATGTGGTCTTTCTTCCATCAAGAAAATCAGAGAACACTGAAGATAACAGAGCATCTGTGTAAAGATTTGCTGTATGCTGTACAGTGTCCGCTTAAAGCCTTCAAATTTGTATAACTTTTCTCTAGAACCAATATGACTTAAATGGGAAACAATTCATGCTTCAAACTAGATATTTGTTGTTGTTATGCTACTGTCATGTCAGTAACATATTCTTAATCCATTCAGGTATCCTCCTGTTGTTTTTATACACATGGGGTAGTACCTCATGATTGCTATTTGATCACAGGGGTGCTATAGCTCGGTTTCCTGTTACACAGCTCCACAGTCTGGTTTTTAACCAAAAAATGCCACTAGACTGTACCAGCCAGGATGTAGCCGAAAGCCATGGCAGTTTTTTTCCCCACTTACCAAATGGGTCATATTTTTTCTCAGCCAGAATACATTATTAGGGCTGCCTGGGCTGTATTCAGCTCATTCTTTAGCCATTTGGTCTGAATTATTTGCACGTATAAGCCTGCAAGCAAATTTATGATGAAGTGTATTTTCAAAGCTGTGAAAAGAAGACTATACACATTATATATGCTCTGAAGTGTATTGTGTCGTTTTTACCATGTAAATAAATGATTTAATTTGCTTTTCTTGTTTCATTTGCCTAATGTCATTATTTGTTTTTTTGTGGGTGTGTGCTGGTGCCCCCAGCAAGCTCTCAGAAAAACTAAATCTGTAATGCTGTTGAGTCAAACCTTGCAGAAAGAATTAACTCATTTACTGTATTGTGATGAATAAATAGCTGCATTGAATACATATGAAGCTGCATAATCAATTATTGTATACATGTGTTGTCATGTGCAAATGTCACATATGTTTACCTATAACAGACCATACTGCAGTGTACAAGTAAATAAAAGGTCTGAATGCTTCCATTAGAGTACTCCTACGATGCTAATTACAATCCTGTTTTAGAGTAGTGAAGAACACCTATGTAAACAGGACAGTCTCAGGCTTATTGAATGTTCTTGACTTTGATTGAATGTAATTATGAAATTATTACTTGCACTGAAATAATTTGTGGGGTTTATCTGAGTTGTCTTTACAGAATTGGACTCATAGATGTCCATCTTCTTGACTGAAAGAATTTGCAGAAAACTAGAATTTTCAGAAAGTAATTGGAAGACTTGTTTCTTTATTCACTGCAGATCACGAGTCATTATTTCATGTAAGGTCTAATTAAATTACATGTCCCAGTTATATAGGACTCACTGACAAAGCTTTTAAGAAGTGTTTATTTTATGATAATATTTCATAAATCTCAATTTTAAAAAGAAGGAATCAATGGGACAGCTAAGGCTCCTCACTTCTTTTTAAAAACAACAGGCAATGGGAACTATTGAAATCACCTGTGAGCCACAGGGCAGGAAAGTACCATGTCCCTTTTCCCTTGAAAACCTATTAATTCTAAGGAAAGGTGTGGTACTCACATAAATATAATACTACTGAGAGGTTGTTTCGTGCATTATCATGAAGGAGCTCAGAAGGACTGCAGCTGACTGATTTTATGCTACGCATCTTGTGAATAATACAAAAATAGAGATAAACAGAAGAATCTTGACATTGCATCAGAGCTTTGTTTTTTAAGCACCTATACATCACTACAAAATTGTGCAAAGAATTATAAACAGGTATATTTGATTTCTGGAACTAATTGCTAGAAGAAATGGGGAACAGACTTTAGGAAAAATAGATTTCCTAGTGAACAAGTAATGTTGAAAATTAAATCTGTTTCAATTGTCTGGAAAGATCAGTATTATGAATATAAAGAACCTAAGGAGGATAACCTTCGACCATCACAAAAAATTCTCTTGCTGATCTATCTGCTCTGTGAAGACATGGCAACTACAGGGATGTTTAATACGATACCTTACACTGAAGCATTTCCAGGCTTTGCCTCAGACTCCACCTAGTAAAATGAGGAAAACTAGTTATTTCATAATAACAAATTATGATAGCCTAATGGCTTCAATAACAGCTGTAGCAAATGTAGGGGTAGGCCATGAACTAGTGCTATTCCTGCCGAGAAGTATATCCGTCTGTATCTAGCAGAGAGAGCCGATGCTAAGTTGTGAAGATAAAACTTGCCCCGAACAGTTAAAAATGTGTTCATTGGGCTCTACAGCTAAGCAAAACCACCTTTCCTTTCAGCCTTTGATGACAATTTATGATTGTTGAAATACAGCAAAGCTGACAAGGAAGGATAAAGGAATAAGGAATTATACATACAGACAGTAAGAAATTAATTTGCTTTTGTACCTTCGGTGAAAGAAAGAGTGAGTAATTACAATCCAATGATTAATTCTATTAGCCATGGTAAGTTAAGTATGTTCCAGATAAAGTGAGACATTTGAGCTGACACTGCTGTGTGAATAAGGTACAGCGGAGGTTCTAAGTGCATGCTGGTTTGTCATAAATGAACAGTTGTAGGGTCAGGTCAGGCCTGGAGGCAGCACTGCTTTCAGACAGTGGGGAGCTAAAATAATGTACCTGTCAGGCCCTTGGGGGTATGTGGAGAGCCAGCCTAACACTCTGAATCCTATTCCTATTATGGCATAAAGCCTGACCCTCTTGACCATGTCTATGATTCAGCTCCAGCTGATCAGTTCAATTCAGGTCTGTTAAGAAGCACTGTCTGCCCTGTGCTCATAGAATAAGGAGCATGATGGCAGGCTGTGTGGGTCTAGTGTGGCACTAAGTTCTACTGGCACATGAATGTTGTACTGAAAAGGGACATAGCACAGTGTGAGTCCCAGCCTGCCTTGTATCTCTGACAACTGCTAAGTATTTTCCTGGTATTTATCATCTTGAAATGCCTTATGTTGTCTTGAGCTCTGTGTACAAATTTCTGTTTAAACCCAGTATGTTGATGTGTCTGTAGATCTAAACACTAATAAATTGAAAGAACATTTATGTAAAGTATTGCATCTTCAAAGTACTGTACTTCATCAGCTAATTAATCTTTACAATACTCTTGTGACTAAATTAGAACTTGTTATTTATTTAAATAGATTTTCTTTTTCCTGTGAAATAAGATTCTGAGATTCTGCCCTCCGTTTCCAGCCCAGCTATCTAAGACTTGACGTAACAGGGGAAGTGGATTAAACAGAATAGCCCCATTCATACCTTCCACTGCTCATCTAGTTTTGTAAGACTGGAAGAAGTTGGCAGGGTTCCTATGGAGAAAACCCCTATTCAAAAGCAAGTAGTTAAAGTAAAAATATGAAGCCTATGCATACCCATAATGTTGTCAACTAATAATTTAGAGCCTACTTCTTACGGTGTTGTTTCTATGACTCTTTTTGGAATTAATCTTAGCATATGGGCTCAGATTTCAAGTGTGTAAATCAAATGACCATCTGTTCAAACTGTGACTCCACAGAAAGGCTTTGATACTGGTCATCAAACAGAAAAATGTTGATAGCACTTCCATACAACATGTTGCTAAACCTGTGCCAAGTAATAATACAAAAGGTGATTGCTGCATCATGTTTTCTTAATGAGAAATGCTATCACATTATCATGCTATAATTTGAGAGTATTTTATTTCAAGGAATATAAAATGATACAATCCTCCTTGTGTTAGTTTACTATGATGTGGACAAAATTTTTATTTTACATTCATTAGGAAGGACAATGTCAAGCAAGGATGGGTAAAATGATGTAGCATACAGCACTGTATGTAGCGAATAAGCAATCCTTCACTGTTCAGAAAATCTGCCTAACTAGCAAGACAGATATAAAATTGGACATACGGTGTAAGTCAAATTGCCTCTTTTGCCTTCAGGAATTTAAGAACAGTTCTGGTCCTGCTGAATGCAACAGCAAATTGCCAACTAGTTTTAAAGAGCCCAGAATCTGAACTTCTTTGATTCACATAAACATCAACTCAGCTGTGTTTTCTCCATCTTGCACCTGTGCTTAGGCTACACCTTCTATATAGCAATCTGTATATTTTTTCCCCATTATATCTGTTTCTTATCAGTCTATCTGTATCTCACTTGTGTCTGTTTTGTTGTTGGCAACACTAAGACCTTTTCCAGAATATCATGCTAGAGCTATCATGAAGCATGGTGTAAGGTGGGGGAAAGGCTTGTGTTGCCATGGAATTTTTGAAAAAGGTGCTTTGAAGGGAACTGGGGAGTTGTCCTGATCAGTGAGGAGGACAGGAGTAAGAAAGAGATAGAACAGGGAACAATGCAGGAAGTTAATTTGGGAAGGAAGTCCTTACTTGTTCTAAAAATGCCTTTGCTATGTCATTTATATGCTGGGTTTAAGGATTAGCATTGGAGAAGAGAAACAGTATGTTGCTTGTAGGCTTTACAGGACAGTCTTATTAATGTAGGCATTAGTTTTAAGTTTGTACATCAACCCATCTTTTGCGCCCTCACAGCATACAAATCCCAAAAGAACTCACATGCAGATTTCTCTGTCTTTATTCCACTATGTCCTGATTACTCCTTTGAAGTCAGTAGGTGTTGTGTATGTACAAACGATAATACATTTTGGTTCCTATAACCCTAACCACACTGATTGTGGCACTGCTGAATTCTAAATACGCAAGATAGTTCTCTCAGTCTGACAGACAAGTGACAAACTTGGGATCCTCTAGAGAATCAAAATCTTCAATGTTTTAAAGCTGCTGGAGCTGGCCTTATCTTACCCTGTATCCCAGCTGTATTTTAGAGACAAAGGATTGTAGCCAATGCCTTGCACTATCAGTTAGATTTAGTCAGTCTGAACTAGAAGAGTCCTGAGGCTGAGCAATACTTCAACAGACATAGGAATAAGGGGAGTATGCTGGTGGCTGGAAGCCAGCTGTTTCCCCTAGGTACTCTCAGGAACACAGACAGCCAGAACTGAGGACTGAGTTCAATGGGCAGGTTATAGATTGTATCTGCTAATTCCTCACTACGTCATAACTGCAACTTCATTGGTATGAAGTATTACATATTGCATCCAAAACTTCTGCAGAAAATAGGGCAACCTCTACTGTTCTTTGTTTTAACAGTATTATTGCAGTTGCTTGAAGTTCTTGATATAATTAGTGGTGTAAAGAGGTTTCCACATTTTTTACTCTATTACTGCATAACACACACCTTAATAAATACATTTAGTGGTTTTTTTTCAAGCTCTAACAACCATCATTTAGTCTTTTGGTTCATTTTTTCATAGCAGGTTCCTGTTTGAGGGGAATGTATTTTTTTCTGGAAAAATTTAGCAAGAGCTCTTTGGCCATATTTGAGTAAAAAAAAAGTGAAGGAATGAGTATTTGTATTGGCAATAAAAAGCAAAGAAAGAGTCAAGGTATGAAATTCAACATGATCTGCTTATGTCACATAATGCAAACAACAGTTTGGACCCTACACTTTCTGCCTCTTAGTCTTACAGGCACAGGATAACTTAAAGGCTGCCTGATTTCTGGTTTTCTGTGGCTTAAGGGCTTCTGCTTGGCCATGTCACTCCTTTGTAAACTGTGAAAAGTTAAAAGGCCAGTTGATCTTTCACATACCTCAGCTGGCAAATCTCCATTTCCCAGCAGCAATCTCCTTTGAAAGCAGCTGCCATTCCAAATTTTGACTGCATAATCAAGTCTCACAAATCAGATTCTAAAAAGTCCCATTCACCTTCTATTCAACAGGGAGAAATTAAATCTGAAATATTATTGTGGAGTTCCACAAACGCTGAAAAAGAAGGATCTGTTTCTGAGAAAGATATTTTTGCTTTACTGGTCATTTTAATGATGCATAATCCTTTATGTTTTCTCAGGTAAAACTTCACAAAAGGTGTAACAGAAGGCATATGTAGTTATAGATGAGACTAAGCATAATTGCATTTTTGGCCATTAACAGTCCTGGGTCTCAAATACCTTTTGGGTCATCTCTTTTTCATACAAGTGTGTAGCTGAAAAAAGTAATGAAGAATGGGCACTATGAGGCACCAAGAAGAGATACAGTCCTTGTACTAATGAAGTGCGGTTCAGCATTTTCCTTCTAGCATATGCTCTTATTCACAGATGAACGAGTATTTGACTCCATTAACATAAGGCCAGTACTCTCAAATTACATGTTTCCTCGGGTTGTTATGGTCTGAATTCTTAAGAATCACAGAATAATCTGCATTCTGTTTGACTTGTCATGTGAGATAATATACTGCTTATTTGGTACCTTATATCTCGTGAGAACATGCACTGACCTGGGTCCAGGATTTCAGATTTCAGTAGTCAGGAGCTCCTGACATTTCTGTACAGTTTGGAGACCTCTTTGGTTGACACAGATACCTGAACCAATCAAATATTTACTCCCTGCTGCCCAAGTTTCTCTGAGAGGTTTCACTCATGTCTTAATCGGAAAGCTACGTGATTACTCATACATAATCCAACTGCCAGAAGTATATTTTGGCTGTCATGCTCTAATTGCTGCCTAACTGAGATACTTCTGAATGAAGTATGGCTATACTCAGGGTTCCTGGCCCACTCTGGGCTTGTCTAACTTGCACAGCCTACAAAGTGTTAAACTCTGGCTTAACGACTACTTCCCAAAAAGGTACATCTCTGAGGGGTGTCTGCCCACAGCCAGGCACCTGAGCGACATCCCCTTCATGCCTACAGGCACTGCATTTCTTGGAATCAAAAGCATTATTAACTGCAGAGGGTTGTCCCAGGGCAGGTAGGTTCTTTGGTCAAGGGTAGGCTCATGAGCATTGAGAAAGGTTTTCACAAGTTGCATCCCAGGATAGCATTCCAAAGGTCTTGTCATTTCAAGCTCAGGCTACTTTCTCCCAGACATCTGCTTACCAAGGAAATATCCCTGCTTGCTACCTTTTACGGAGGCCTAGCCTGTCCTCTAGTGGTTGGGTCATTAAACGTTGCATGGGAGAGGACAAGAGGTGGCTTGAGTGAACGCTGAACTGTTACAGCACCGTGGTTTTGCTGACAGCTACAGTGTTGCTATGTACAAAACTGCTGGTACTGGTATGCGTAATGCTGTTTGTGTCAATGTAACAGTCCGTGAGAAAAGATAAAGGCCTTCAGCTAGCAGTCATTTCTGGGCTCCTTCTCAGGCCTGATGCCAATTACAAGGAAAGAGCATCACTGCAGCTTAAACTGAGTTGAGGGGAGAAAGGGCTGTAAGGGGTGCCTTATGTGATTGCTCTGTAAGGAAAACTGTAATTATGTGGAATAATGTGATGAATGTTTTATAATGGAAGTACAAACTTAGTGAACTTTATTGATTCGTCTGTAATGTGCATACTATTTTATAAATAATTAATTTGAAAATTTAGTTTCTTACATTTGAAGCTCTTGTTCTGTTGGTTCCCAAACACTCACATATTGGGGAATGATAGCATTGGTTTTCCTCAAGTAGGCTGATTTCTTAGTGCAAGAATTTCTCATTTTTTCCACCATGGAATATAGCAAAGGAAGAGCTGCAGCTTTGATCTCACTGACTGGCAGCCTCTTCTATTCCTCTGGCATGCACTTTAATTTTTTTAAGGCAAAATGAAAGAATTGGCTTTTGTGGCATTCTCCTCTGCTATGCCAATTTCTTAGCTGTATCCTTTTAGCAACCGGGATTTTTAGATTTATTTCCTTAGATTTTTCATCATACTGTTCAGTATCCTGATGTTAACATTTATTTCTATTAAAGTGCTGAAGAAGCTGTGGCAGCAATGAGGCCATTAAAAGGGAGATGTGAAATGTGAAGTAGTGCATGTATGTAAGAAAATTACACTTGGTACAGCAAAAAAGATTAGAACAGAGGGCAGAGAAAATCGCCCATGGAGAACTGTAAGCGCACTGGCAGATTATCAGCAGCTGAATTAAACATTTGTGTCCACACTGAGAGGAGTTACAAGCCTGAAGGAAGGCACAGTTTGAGTTTCACTTTGCTATCATCTACAAATAACCCCAAACACCCTGCCAAGTTTTTTGTAGTTTCCTAGCCTTCTACCACACGGCTCAAGGCAAGCTGTGTTGACTGTAAACTGAAGCTTATGGTTATACACAGATTACTTGGGAAGATAAAATCTAGATCCTGGAATATTTTGGAGAAAACATTTCATATAGAACTTTGCAAAACAGGGAGACCTGCTGCTCTGCATTCCTTCCTCTGCTCATCACTTTTTTAATCATGTATGCATTAGCATCCTTAAAAAACCTGCATCTTGCAGGCCACACTATCACAACAGAAGGGTGTGGATGGTTTTCATTGTATACTAGACTCATCTTTCTCATGCTGTGTTGGATTCCTTCCAATTGCTAAATCCTATTCAAAGGCTGTACTGCCCAGTTCATTTTTCACCTACAATAAACCAGAGCCTTTAGGACACAGTTTCATGGGCAATGACAGGACAGACAGCAGGCTGGAGGAAGGCTTCAGAAAAATTCCCGAAATGTGGACTGCACCTTCCTTCCACTCAGCTACTGTGTGTTTACTACGGGGGGACCGGCGCACAGGTCTCTGGAGAACTGCTAAAATACTCCTGAGCTGCTTATAATAATTGAAAAGCTTGTATTTCCCCCACCCCCAGAGTCAAGGACATCTGTGGTGAAGCAAGGGCAGGGAACAGTAAGCCGGCCTCAAGTGTGCGTGCTGAGGGGCTCACCGAAGTCGGAGGGGGACGACAACACCTTCCAGGAGGGAGTGCCTCCTTCCCGCCCCCTCCCCGGGCGGCTACCTGCCGGCTGCTGGGCGGCAGGGCCGGGCTCTCCTCCCGGCCGGGCCGGCAGGTGCCCCGGGCGGCCGAGGGGGCCGCCAGGTCGCAGGCCAGCGGCGGGCCGAGGCGGGCGACGGGCAGGCAGATCCGCACCCCGCTGCCTGCGGCGGGCAGGGCGCGCTGCCGCGGGGGCCTGGGCGAGCCCATCGCGCCGTGCGCGGAGGGAGGGAGCGAGGGAGGACGGACCGACCGACCGGCGGGCGGGCGGGGGGAGCCGCCGCCAGCCGGGTGCGCGGCGACCTGATCCCCGTCCAACATGGTCGCCGCTCACACCTCCCATTCCTCATCCTCCAGCGAGTGGATCGCTTGCCTGGATAAAAGGTATCGGCATCTTCACAGGAGTGGCTGCGGATGGATGCTGTGTGCGTGTAACCTGCCCCCCCCCCCCCCGCCTGCATGCATGCATGCATGTATGTATGTATGTATGTATGTATACGTGTGTGTGTGCTGACACCCCCCCTTCCCTGCTCCTCATCAGATCCTGCCTTACATAAGGAGCGTGCCGGTGTGAGGCAAATGCCCGGAGGAAGTGGAGCCGAGGCGGCGGAGCCGGATAAGGGCTGGAAACGCTCGGGGCAGCGGAGGGGATGGGCAGTTCCCACTGGGATACTGCTCGGCGCCGGGCTCTGCTGCCTGGAAAATGCCGCACGTGGTGGAGGAGGGGGAGCTCCAGGGCGGGGAGAGGGCGCCGCGGCCCGGGGGCCTCGGGCTGCCGGCCGGGGACCCGCCGTGCCGGCCATGGCACACCCGCTGCCCGCGGCGTTCGCGCCCCAGCCCGCCGTCCTCCCCGCCTCAGCCCGCCGTCCTCCCCGCCTCAGCCCTTCGCCTCGCCTCACCTCAGCACACCGGCCCCCGCCTCACCTCAGCACACCGCCCTCCGCCCCAGCCGCGGCGCGATTGGGCGGGAAATGACAGACCCTCGCCTCAGAGGGCTCCGCGCGCAGGCGGGTGGGTGCAAGAGTGTTGGCCCGGGGAGGGGGGGCAGAGAAAATGTCCGCCCTGGCAGAGGCCGCTGGAGGCTCCCTCAGCGGCTACAGCCTCTCCCTGCTGTGGCGTCCCGGGGGCCTGCGGCTGGTCTCCGGCTGGTGGCGGCCTTTGCCGCGGGTCAGGTACAGGTGGGCGGCCAGCAATGCGTGAGTGGGAGTTAGGGCTGGCTAACGTGTGCTCAGAGGTGGTGTACTCACTTATAAAAATACAGGCAAATTATCTATTATTTAAAAAAAAAATATAAAATGCTTCGGAGTGCTTTCCCTAGGTGTTACAGGTGCAAGTGTCTCGCAATGTCGAGTTGCACAGGGGTGGTTTGAACGCCCTTTGCTTTATTTAATTCCTCACCTTCAATGCTTGCTGGCTTAGTTCAGAAGTGGTTTGATTTCTGAATGCTCAGTCGCCTGTAGTTTAGGAGAACAACTATTTGTATATTTAGGAGAACAGAGTTTAGACCATAAATATGCTATAAGGTTCAAATAAAGCTATCGGAGTGAATTACTTATGTGATATATTGTGGTTTACTGAGCATCATTAAGCCAGCTTTTGACAGTTGATGCCACTTGGGGTGGTGCTGTGAAGAGAAACCTTTGTGCACACAGGAGGAACCTTCCCCTTCTCATAATTTCTGCCATTTCCGGGTAACCTCCTAGTGTTGTAGGACTGCACCTCTTCGTAGGTTTTCCTTAACAATCCAGGCAGCAGACTGTAAGAAGTTAGTAAAACTTCTGGTCTAGACACCTGCCACAGATACTGATCCCCTCTTTAACACGTGACAAATTAAAAGAAGACTAACCTCTTAGAGGTTAGATAATGTGTATAAATGTTGGAAGTACTCTAAATGCAAATACAAACAGAGCTGATGATGGTAACCTAGGCATGTAACAACCAAAATAAAGCAGAGGGCTCGATTCTCAGCTCTAAACTGACATTGAGCAGATGTGAAGAAGCAGAGTATTAGCCCTAGTACTTTTAGATAGGTGATCTTGTAATTTCTCTGGTTTCTTAGATGCAAAATACATTGTGAGGTTTTTGTTACTTGGAGTAAGCTAGCAAAACCAATTTGTTGAGTGGAAAGAATCAGTTCCAGGTGTCTTGAAGGATGATGTAGTATTATCCTTTTTTTCCAGAAGGCAATCCGGATGTAAGACAAGCTCAGGACATGAGAGATTGTAGGTTTTTTTCCTGGTCTCTGCCATGCTTTGCTTTGTGATCATAGGAAATACACGTTTTTTTCTGATTTTCCCATTTAAAAAATAGTTAAAGCTATGTTGGAAAAGTACTGTAGGAATCAAAGTACCATTAGATAAAGCATTATTAATTAATTTACACACTTGTATTTCTAGAGTGTATTTCTTTTCTGAGGATGATGATCTATGAATGTACTCACTTGAATTTTTATGTGATTTCTATGTATTTTAAGCCCTTTAAGACATCTTATAGCATTTTCTAACCTAGTTGTGGATTTTGTAAATACAGGTTCATTTAACGAGTCAGTTCTCTGTAGGATACCATGTGTTTTTATTAAATAATACATTAGTTTTAATATGTTTTAGTTAATATATTAGTGTTTTCAGGAGGAAGGCATACTAAACCTGGTATTTTAGAATTTTAGGTGGCCCTCAGCAAAGACAATTAAAATGGCATGTAATATGGATAATCCATGTCCATTCTTTAAAAAAGCAGGAGAATTAAACCCTAAATGGAAATAACAAAATACATCACATACATAAATGATGTATTTTGTATATGTTCTTCATGTTTTTCCCCAAGTCGCATATCAAACAGGAACTGCTAACATCTAAAATGAAAGCACATATGAAGAACCATCAAAATGTTTCAGGAAAAATGTTATTACTGTATATGGTACTGTGGGCTAGGACCATCAGTGCTTCTACCATGCAGCTTCCATGTGTGTTTACTAACCACAAAAGCAAAAGATTAGTACTTCAAAACACAATACACAGGACAGAATTTATATATAAAGTCACAAGTACAAAGGTAAGGAAAAGCAGGGACAAAAAAGTTCTGAACACTGTGCTCTGTGAAGAATATTTTATTTTTGCAGGGGAGAGAGACGATCAGTGGTGAGCAACTGTACATCCTGATTGTACCTGGACATGTAAATATTTTTTCTGTTAAGGAAACCAGTGCTTTTACCTTTGAAGTGAATAGTTGCTTTACCACTGATTTCCTAGGGAGTAGAAGCATGCCTACCGTCTTGGCATTTTTCTGGATGTCCAGTCTGGAGATAATTAAAAGAAGGTTGCTGATTTATGCAAGTGTATATAATTAGCTTAGGAACAATGCCTTCTCTACTGTCATGGTTTCTTTCACACTAAAGACTGTCTAACCAGGAAATTTCCATGTTGATATAGCTTTACTGAATGGTAGACAAGGTATTTTTTACATAACTATTCTCTAAACTTGATCACAGTTATGAATTCAGGTAATTGTTTTAATTGAATTAAAATATAAACTTTTTAATGATGTATAGCATTCACAACAGTCAGAGATCCCAGGATTTCATACCTGCCTATTGCACCTTTCGTTTTTCTCTGTGTTAATTGTAGACTTCACTGCCTTAGCAGAGTGGAAGAGCAGATCACAGAGCAAAGCATCTAACTGCTAGCCTGCTGTGCTAAGAATGTTATGATCTTTGCTCAGCTATTTATGAATTATTTAAATATTAATGGGTGTTTTGAGGACATATAATACATACTGAGCTTTTATATCCTTGTTAGACTTTTGACTTGCGTCATTTATACCTTACAAAACCCCAAGTAACACATACAGTGTTGTATCTCATGTCTGTACCTCAAGCCAGGCTCTCATAGATTTGAGTGTAAATTCAGACTGAAGCTTGTAACAGCAACATATTTGAATCAGGATTTGTTTTTTAGTTCATTGTAACATGTATTTGAGATGCAAGTTATTTGTATATGCTTAGTAGTCAACAGGTCTCTTGTGCGTATACAGATAGGCTAGAATGAAGAACTGATATTCTGAAAGAATTGTAAAAGAAATACGGAAAATGCTTGTCATCCTCTGTAACCTCTAACTATATCAATGATAATGGGTTATAGATTTATAATCAGGCAATATTGTGAATATTTTAGAATTGCATTATGATGCTATTCTATATACTTTTAAAATATATTTTTATGTGATTGGTAAGACATAGACTTTTATATATTTTAAATTTCTACCATTGCTTTTTATTTGTAACAAATCCCTAGAAGTACCACCACCATTTTTTACATAGTTTGAATCTGAACAAAATCATGGGCATACACTGGAGCTCCTAGCTCCTATTGGCCTGTGTGCTTTATGTTTTCTCTCTGTATGCAGTACGTGTCTAAGCTGGTGTATGCTTGGATGAAGTCTGTGTGGGGATATATCAGCAGCAGGCACCGTGGTGGATGTGGAAACCCAGAGACAGAGCAGTATAGACATAGCCGAAGTGCTTTCTAGCACTCAGACAAAAATGCAATCTTCTGAGAGTGATGAATAATAACAAGTTTATCTTCCTGCATCATGCAACTCATTTTCTAGTCCAGTGCAAAGGTAGTCTTTGATGAATAATAAAAAAACCCTTTTTCTTTCCGTATCTTCAGACAGACCAAAATAATTGTTCATATAGCTTGCTATTAGCTTGTAAGTCTGTGCATTTTATTGAATATATGAATTCAAAGTAACTCATAGTGAGAGCAGGAGTTGTATTTTAAACAAATTTGAGCTCTTTTATTCTCTGCTCACGGGCTTAGGCATTTCTAGTATCAGCTTCCATTTGTTACATGCAGTTACAGTAAGTTACACACTTGTTCTAAGGACAGGTATTAAGAGGAAGAGAAAGTGATTGCTCTAGCACTCATGTATATAAACATTGTCATGGCCCACCAGAGCAAACTAGTATGTGCATATGGCTATTAGGTCGTGATATATTCAAATTCAGTTGATAGTCTTGTGAAGTGGCCACAGGATTGGTGTGGCACTTGTGCAACTGTATGTTTCACCAAGTGGTGTTGGAAACATATCTAAATTGTCATTGAATTATTTTTGGTGTTAGGCTTTGGTCTCTAAAGTTCTGTATTTTGAGGAGATTAATTTTCTTTTATAACAAAACCTCATATTTCAGCAAAGAAATGAAAAAAACAACAAACCAAAATCATGCCCTCAAAGTCAGGTGGCCACCAGATATTTTTCAAAAAGTATTCTTATCCAGTGTGACATCTGTTTTTGTCTGCATCTTACAATTTGCTGCATGTAACAAACATGATATTTTATGATACTTTCTGTGTTCTGTTAGTATTTTCTGCACTCTTATTTGGCATGATCACTTACTATTCCTGCTGCTTTATCAGTATGAATGTTATGTTATATTTATCAACAAATGTTTCCTGAACTGACTTTCCACTTAATCTTTGAATCCAGAAGTTGTAAAAATGTATGTCAGTGTAAATCTGTAGAAGTTATTTCATAGTTACTGTAAGTTTTAAATTCTCATTAGCTGTAACAATGCAGATCCTAAATGGGTAAAGGTGCATTTAGCGTAATATGTTGGTGGATGGCAGTGGCTAGAGTTTGAATCAAAGGATATAATCACTTGTGCATATTGTTCAATTATAAATTTCATTTGCAATGTATCTCAGAGTCTGTGTTCATATTTAAGTGCTTTTAATGCCTGTTATGAAGCTACAGTGCTGGTTAATGTAATTTCATCCAGATCTACTTCTGTCAAATGGAATTTTAACTGTCCTGAGCTCCAGTTCACATTTATGAAAGTAGGAGGGTTTATTTAATAAGGTTTAGTCACTCCTTGGTTGCAAAGCATGCACCATACATAAAACTTATCATAAATGAAAGGAGACAATTTCCTTGCAATTTTACTTTTTCTCTTGAAGTATTTTGTCTTTTTGAAAAGCACATGAAGATGAAAAAAAAATTGTTATGTTTAGTTTCTTATTATAGCTGTATTGTTCAGGTAGTGTGTTTTTAATTTAAGATAAATCTTTGCGAATGTCATTACTTAATAAATACATATTTTGCCATTCCATTGTTTATAAAGACCTAAAAGTTGACCTACGTGTATGTAAAGAAATGAAGCACACTTGATTACTCACTCTGTCAAACCCTCCAATAATTTTTCAGTGCATTGGTCAAACTAAGTTGAAGGCACAAATGTAACTGAGTGATATAATGATATGAGTGTGTAGGTAAAGGAGAGTCCCTCATATCTGCATTCTTTTGGCCCTCACCGAGGAAGACAGATTACAAATCTGTAACTATTACAAATTCTGTCACTGCAGCTGATAGCCAATCAGTCTGCATTTAACCGGCAGGTCAATCAGTGCTTGAGTAGATCAGGATTATCTACAGCATTTCTTGTGCCTTGCATAGCAGGACATGAGAGATTATCACAGGGGTTCTCTGTGTAGGTGACAGGGGTTCTGAGTATAGGTGATAGTAGTACTTTGTTGGAAACTAAGTATCAGCCGTCTTACTTGTGTTGCATTTTTTTTTCTTTTTTTACTCTGGAATGATTTGTATGTCTGGAAATCCTAGGGTATGGAGTTTAAATAAATTTTCATTTACTGTGTGTCAGAGGAAATGTGAAAACTGGAATCCCAAAGTCTCATAAAATGGAAATCAAAAGAAAAGAATTTTATTATTGTTTAAAAAACTCATGACAAAGCTTTTCCCATGGCAAGGGAAAAAGAAGCTGAGAGGTGAATGCTGAAAACATGGATTTGGTAGTACTACTGTGACAAGTGAAAAGTGCCTGTTAGGGAGAGCTGATCGCTGGCTGTCCCCACAGAAGTAAACCCTTAGCTGGACATTACTTCAGATTAAAAGTAACTTCATTTATATCTAGGATTTAAGTCTCTTAGCACAGGTCTAAAGTGCTTTGATAGGTCACTGGCATCCCTCTCTCAAACTTGTACAAAGAGAGATTAAAAGGCAAAGAGCCTTACAGCATTGCCTGGAGGAGAGAGGTGCTTCAGTGTTGTCTTGCTCTCACTAAGGGAAAACAGTATCTTGCTACTAATATTATTCTGCATCCTACTGCTTTGCTTTTCTGCCTGTCAGGAAAGGGTAGGAGAAATTACAGGTAGCATAGAGGAATGATCTGGTTTCAACTGCATTCCCTGCTGCTCTTAGCTAATGTTTCAAAACAGAATATGCTTTAAAATACTATTAAAATTCACCAAATTCATGGTAGTGGTTACTGGTACGTTCCAGCTCATAGAGTTTGCCTTTGCATGTTTGAATAGATGCTTCAGTTTTAACCCTGAGATGAACGAATTTTATTTGTCTGTTATGTATTGTGATACTCTGCTTTCTATGAACAGCCTTGCCAGTGGAAGAAATACATCATATCTGCTCCTCTTTCGTGGGCTGTTCATTGCTGTATGAAATGCAATGTTGCCCTTTTAAACAGTTAAAAAGAGCAAGGGAAGGAAATGGACTGCAGTGTTTTCATTCAGTTAGAGGAGAGTTCAGATTTTTTAACAGATACAGAAAAAAATTTTTTTAAACTCTAATGGCATCTTGGCAAAGAAGGTAAAACTACATGTTTTCTGTTTTTTCTTTTTCAAGTGTCAAATCAATTATGAGGAAGAACTGAAAAAAAGGACTTATCATGTGGTAGTAGAGGAAGTAATAGGTTGTGGTTAGATAACCTTGATAAAAACAAACTAAAAAACCTCCAACTTGTTCCTTCTAGGTTAAGAAGTCTTTCATAGCATACATAAATATTCAAATATTTAATCTTAACACCACTGAAAGTTTTTTATACAGCTGTATATGCTACACATGAAAACTTGTCCAAATTGTATGTGTGAAGAATTTTAGCAGTTATCCTCTGTCTGTATTTAAAATTTGAGCTTGAATAGTTTGTACTTTAAAATAGCCTTTTGAAGATACACTTCTGGCAGATTTTTTGGTAACCTTCTCTTACAGATTCTCGAGCAGACATTGTCAAGAAAATTGTTTTATTTCTATAAAATACATACTTGAAATCTTCACAACCAAATAAATCAAGGGTAAAATATCCTTTAAAGAAGCCTTATTGACATAATTGGATAGAGATGTATAGCATTGATGCTGTCACATGTATATGTGTGCTGTGATATTGTATTGAAGAAGCAGGAGAAGATCGATTGTGTCTTCTGTGAAAACATTACTGCCAGATAAGACTTACTGTGCTCTGAAGAAGCAAATCAGTAATATAAACAAGGAGCTGGATAAAGTGTTCAGTGGTCAAATAAAGTAGAAAAGCTTGTAGAGTAGTGAAAATAAATACTCTTGCTTTCTGTGATTTCCAGATAATTTTGTAGTCCTGTTTTGCAACACTGAAAATGTCCATCTCACTTTGGCCACAGTGAAATGGGATATCAGTGCAGTAACCTGCCGAGATACAAATTTAGGGACGATTGTATTAAACTGAAGACTGGAGTGGGGGTGCAGGAGTGTCATCCACGCATTATCCTTCATGGTAAGAGATACTGAGTGTGAAGTTTTCATTTCCAAATCAGTCATTCCTCCTGCATGGTTTTGTCCTGGCATTTGCTATGGTGTGATACCTACCCAGTTTTGGTTGCTGGTCAGTTAGTGACTAGGTATGGTTACTACAACAGCTGCTAAAGCTCTTGTATGCTGCAGACTTAAGGGAAGTAGAGATACAGCAGCAGCTGCCCCACAAAGATACTGAAAAGTTGGGGGAAAGGACTAAGAAGCTGGTTTTTTAAGCAAAAAAGATTCAGACAAATGTAATAGTTCCACAGTCTGCTTTACTTAAATTTTATTTTAAATTGGGTGGGTCAGCCGAGGGAGTGGGTCCTTCATTGGATAGTCATAGATTTTCTATGAGAAGGATAGTGTTGCCTTAAAATGCTTTTACTCTAGCTCATAGATCTACCAAATTGTTGAGAGCTGAAGAATTTTCATTGATTTAAGAGAGCTGTCCACACTTTTAGATTCACCTAAAAGGTCGTATTCCATACATCGTGGTAGAGCTTTCAGAAACGTGAGTACACTTAGGGAAGGACAGAAGCTTTAGCAGAAAATCCAGTGGTATGAAATGCACCAAAATTCATTTTCTAACTTCTTATGCTCACGAATATCAAGTTACAACTCTGCTGCATCAGCAGCGAGGGGACACTTCAGAAACATACCAGCATCAATGTCACAGAACAGAACAGAAAAGCATCCCCACCAGCACTAGTTTAGCAGAGAGGAGCCAAACTCAGTGGGATTGCTCTCTAGGGAACAGCAGTGGTGATCACAGGAGTGTCTTCAGGTGCTCTGGTGTGGTCTCTGGAAAAAGCCTTTCCTGAGGCTTTTGGAGCCATGTAGGGGCTGTAGGGAGATTCACAAGATTCACCTCTTTGGGGTTGACTTCTGCAGCCCATCTCCCTGTTTTGAGGAACAGTTCTTTTCTGGATTAATACCACTGCCTCCTATCAGTGCTGCTACAGTCACATTAAAGCTTGAATAATTCTCCATCTTGCATCAGTAGTACTTTTCTAATTAATAGGTTTAATCATTAATGTTCTAAGGAATATATTGTAATATTAGCTGTTTAAATATTACCCTAAATTATGCTTTTAAAAAGATGAGTTTACAGCAATTTAGTAGGATAGCTGCAATGAGGAAGTAAATTTATGTTGTCCTGTACTGATGTTGTTCCATGCTAGGCAGCTTGTACCTAGAATAGAGAACATAATTCGGCATCATAAATACATTAATTAATGTTAATTTAATGATGATGATGACAGTTACCATGATGAGAATTTTATTAAAAGATGGTGGAAAAGCAGTTAATTGATGCCATGGTATTTTATTATTCTTGTTATGGTCTCTCACTAAGTAAAACTATCCTTTTAAAACCAGTGTCATTGTTCTAGATTATAAGCACTTCATAGAAATGAGTTTGAATGCTACTAGTATTACTGTTACACTGCAATCTGGAGTTTTTACACAGGCAAAATTCCATGTCCTAGTAAGGACTAAGGGCCAGCTCAGCTTGGGACACCTACTGTTAATTCATTCCTTACTCCTAAACTCTGATTTCCCAGGAGCAATGATCAAATCCAAAGGCATTTTGTTGATAGCCTGGATCCTAGTTCATTTTTATGCTAATTCACAATATTAACCAAACAGCTAAATCTTAATCTAGGTGTTTGTCTGTATGCCTCATTTAAGAGACATTAATTAGTTGTGACTATGGTGTACAGTTAGGATTCCTCCTGCACTTTTTTTTTTTTTTTTGGTAAAGCACAGCTCGGGAGAAGGTACCTTTTCTGAGATAGATTAATAGTTAAATCATTCACTGAAATCCTCCCAAATTCTAGCTTAGTTTCCAAATGTGGTGGATCAAAATGTATGCTCTCCCAGTAAAAATATTTCTGGAAATTTAGTTGTACACAGTAATATTAAACTTAGTATATTTTGAAGAGAGGCTATTGAAATAAATGGCTTGCAGTAATGAATTAAGAAACATTGAAACATTGTAAGAAATATAACAATTTTCAGACTACTGCTATGTGTATTACTTAGAAATTTGTTTAGAGCATGTCTGTGTGTCCCCCTTCAGGTGCCCACTTCATGCACTCCAAGTGGAAGTAACTGCTGCTAATGCAAAGCGCTGTAGCTCAGCTGCTTGCTAACATAAACCACTAGGAGCACACAACTTTAATCTGACTTTCCCAGTAAATATGGAGTTTGGTTTCTCACTGCTGTGCTGATGTTTAAAGCTCTGAAAAGCATGGCTCATCTACCTGTAAGAATGCTTGTTCTTCCATGGTGACTCATGTTACTGGGATCATGAAGCAGTTCTGTTAGAAGAGCAAGCTTTTTTCCTGCAGTTCCAAGACACTCCTTGCCACGTCAGTGGAAGTGAGCCCTGATCTTGCCGCCTTCTGAACTAGAGAGAAGCTCCGTCTCCTGAGCCTTCAGCAACTCAGGAAAAAAAACTACACAGTCTATGAATTATATGCCCCTAAATCTTATCCTTCTGACAGGATCAGAAGTGGAAGAAATTTCTGCACTCTCGTTTCAGAAACAGCATTGAGAGAACAGTGTTGATTAAGTTTATATGACCTAATGCATGTTGTTTGCTAACCTTGTTTGCTTTTTCCCTGTCCAACTGCATCAAACAATTAAAACCACTGCACGCAGAGATCTTAGAGTCAATTCTATGCACATGAACTAGTGGACTTGAACAGAGTCAGCTGTGAGCAGTTGTATCAATGAAACAGTTTCGGACACACTTTTTCTAGGAAAAGGGGATAGCCTGAAATAATATCCCTTTTTTTCTTTGTCAGGTTTTGCTGTTAATTTTGGGATTCCATAAATCAAGGGTGTTAGAGTTTCAAGTGCTAGTGTAGTTTGGGTAGGCATCTTGTCTAAATGGATTTAAAATCTGTTTGCAAGCTGCACCTCCTAATCTTCTTAAAATAATTTTGACAAGAGGGTTAATGCTTATTAGTACCTGTCAGCTAGTGCACAGTAAAAAAAAAGGAATGGGTGAAAATCTTACTTGAAATATTTCAAAAGGGAGCTGTTGTAGTTGGTTGTGGTTTGAAGTGTTAAGAGGATGCCACTGTGATGTAGAAGCAACTGTATACACCAGAGAGTTATTATTCTCATCTGTAGTTAATAAGGGCAAGCTGGAGTATAAATGAGGATAGAGATTTAATCCCTTCTAGACTTAATTCAATAAGAAAGATGAGAGACAGAGATTCAATGTGAGTAGCATCTGGGCTTGTTTCTTGAGACAAATATTTGGATCCTTTAAGTCTTTGATTCTAAAGAGGAATCTTTAATTTTTCTTTTTTTTTTTTTTTTTGTGAGAAGGAGTGCTTAAACTGTGGATGTAACAATGAGATGATAAAGATATGTATTTGTGAACTTAGTCTTTGTTCATTGTAAGCTACCTGACTTCTGTTCATTTAGAAGCTCATCCACTGGCTAAAAGAACATTCTGTCAGTAAAATTAACTGACAGCATTCGAGTGAATGATAGGTTTAATGATTGCTGCCAGTCTTCTATCTTTCTGGTAGCCCTTTATACATAAATGATTTCTGCATCTGATCCAGCATGATCTTCTAGGAATGTTCTATGTTTCTGTGCATAGTAGTAGGCATTTAGTCTGTTATGAAAGATTCTTTCTAATGTTCTCAGCGAGTGCTTAGCTTACCTGCTGATTCATAATGTTTGACAATCACATTTAAAGTGTATGTTATGGAGCTAATTCACTTTAGTTTCATAAATATCTAGTAGTTTTCTGAACCTGCTGAACTGCTGGTCCATATGCTACTTTGCTGGAGGGAGTTCTACAATTTTATTTTCCTTGAAATCTTGGTTTTTTTAAAGGTGTTACTGTCACAGGTTTTAAATATTTTAAGTATTTGTATTAAGGCTCTTTACTCTTACTAATGAAGAGTTTAGATTCTTGCTTGCATATTTAATTTGTCCAACATTAAGAGACAGGAACTGCATAAAATAGAATGCACTTTAATAAAGTTGTCTTTCTTGCTTGCAAGTGAGTAAACAGAACGCTAAAGTTAGTTTGTACCCAGTGAAATGCCCAAGAGATATGGATATAGGAGTTACTGCTGATACCGTAATCTTTTTGCCAGATAGATAGCTTCTATTTTGGGCACCAATTCCACAGACCTTTTGTATGTTTGGACATCTGATTTGTCGTGTTCCCGTATAAACTTGCAACTATGTCTCATTGTAAGCTCTGTAAGGACTGTGTAATTACTGCAGCAGGACTTCAGTGTTAAATGAAGCTTCTGGACACTGCCTCTGTTGATAATAATTATGCTCAAGTTGATAACAGTCAGTTGTTAGGATGTTTTGGAAGGGTTTTGTAGAGGAATGCAGTGGGTTGATTAACATTGATAATATACAGCTGTAGCCTTGCCTCGAAGGCATTGGGTTGATTGACATGGATGATGTGCAGCTGTAGCTTGTTCCTACTTAGCTTTAGTTAAGTAGTTTAATAGCACTGAGGATTGTAGGATACTGAGGTGGTTGGATGGGGGAGGGGTAGTGTAGTCTGGCTTTTGGAGGAAGGCGATACAGCACAGACTGTAGAATCTGACTGATGGTAAGTCTTTTTGCAGCCTGCTGATTTGTTTGTGCTGCAACAATTTGTGCCCCATGTGAGGCTGAGTTGGACTCCAGCTACAACAGGGTTTCATTATGTACCTGTGAAATGCATTTTAATTGATTTATGTTATAATGTAACGTTAAAGCAAACATTTGTAAGTTTGGTGCATGCAGATGGCGATGTTTCTCTGATGAAGCCCTTGAGAATGTTGTCCTTTGTTTTCTTGCAGACCGTTGGAACGTTCCAGTGAAGATGTAGATATAATATTTTCACGACTGAAAGAAGTGAAAGCTTTTGAGAAATTTCACCCAAACCTTCTCCAGCAGATATGTCTCTGTGGATATTATGAAAATCTGGAAAAAGGAATTACATGTAAGAGAGCTTCACATGATGATCTATTTTATGTGATAAAATTGGGGGTTAGTTGGGATTGTCTCTAGGAGATTGAAGAAAGAGCACAATCAGTGGAACAGCTATAAAAACGTTTGCAGCCATAGTCATGGGGGAAGGCAGGACTAAAGTACTGCTTGCTCTACAAATACAGTGTGTAGTGAATCTATGGCAACAAGGAACGCACTGGATTTAGGACTATGCCACTGTTTCGTTGAAAGATTAGAAGCAAGTCATTTCACTTAAATCTTGTTTTTCCCCTGTAAATGTATTATTGATCTCTTTTGTAGGCTTTTGCCCCTGACATCACAATACACCTATCACTTATGCATATCATTAATAGGATGTGGTTTGCAGTTGCTCTTGGTAACGCAAGACAGATTTGCAGAGCTGTGTACTGCTGTGGGGTACAACAGCTCTGTGCTTGCTCTGGCAGCCCGTGTGCCAGATGAAGGTGGACAGCCGTACTTGGTCTGTGAAGCTGAGATGGGAATTTGTGAGTTCCCAGAGCCGTACCATGGGAATAGTTGATGGAGACCTGTGGTGTTTAGTAGAGTCTCAGGTACCCCTCAAGTAAATTTAGCATGCTTTAGTCACACAGCACTGGAGTTTGCTTAGAGTAATAGGAATTCTAATGGTCTGTAATCACACAGTTGGAATGCCTGAACATCAAAGTCCTGCAGCTGCTTCTCAGCCAGAACTTTTACAGAAGTCAGTGGGAGCTGTGTCTGCATCAGAAGATTCTGAATTTCAAAGGGATAATGTTCAGAAAGTATTTTTTTATTATTGTTTTGTTTATTAACTAAGATAGCAGTAAAAGAGAAGCAAACAGGGGATGAGTGAAGCAATTCTATGTGGTTTCATTGTTTCTGTAACGTATCGACCAGTTTACTAAAATACATGCTTTCCAGTGTAATTTGAAATATTATTGTAATCATAAGTAACTAGTCTGATATGCCGAATTCTATAGTGCCAGTAGTATGACTACAGTGGTACGCTAATATGAGGGAAAATATTTGTTAATGTTGTTAAACTCAAGGAGATAGCTCTTATTTACAAGATTTCATCTTTCCAGTATTCCGTCAGGGTGATATTGGGACGAACTGGTATGCTGTTCTGACAGGATCACTGGATGTGAAGGTTTCTGATACAAGCAACCACCAGGTAAAATAGATTTTTCATTGAAACCATCCAGTCAGTAGTACTAAGAAAGAGTATGACATACTGAGGTAGATAACGACAACATATATTGTACAGGTATTTCGTCTTGTCACAATCTCTGAGTCTCATTTAGTTTTAGTTGTCCTGTGTCTGTGGAGGCAAATCATGCCGTTGATTCCAAAAAACCTGAAATGTAATGCTCTAGAAAGGTGTCTACATTTTAATATGAAACAAGACTCCTCTGTCTTTTCTAATAATGTCATATGAAGTGAAGCTAAAGATATGAGAGTTGTTAATTCATTCCCTGGAAATATTTTAATTCATGCCTTGCTCAGAAAGTTCAAGCCAAACCTACTAACAGTGCAGTCTTATAACAGCATACTGCAGTCTCCACTGCAAGAATGGTTATCATAGTAATAGCAGAGTATTGGAACTGCTGCCATGTTAGACCAGAAGGCTGGAGGTAATACCTGTTCAGTGTTAAGAAACAGAAGAACAAGTAAAATTCCCCCCAAACTGCAAGCAATTTCTCATATCTTGGCACTCCTGGATTTACAAAATTGGAAATATAGAGTAAATACAAAAAAAAGAAGTATAAGATTTCTTCTTGGAATAGTCTCCCACACATGTTGTCTAATGTCATGCTGACAAGTCAAGTACTTCCTGGTGTGAGCTCAGTCTTCTGGCAAGGCATCACGTCCCATTCCCTACTTCGATGTTTGAGATCTGGGATTGTCCCATCAAGTAGCTCAGCATGGGGTTGTACCTCTGACATGTTACTCATACCTTCACATGAGTGGTGTAGCTATCCTGGACCTGAAGTATAACACGACCTGTTTTTACCACCTTGACTGAATATAGCATGCGTGGGGTGTTGTATTCTTTGCCCAAAGTTTGGCTGACTGGAGAAGATTTCTTGCTCATAGCAGACTTACAGAAATTAGATTTTTTCACTTTGTTGAGCACTGTATCACCAGCGAAATTGGGTCAGAATGCAAGTCAGGACAGTGTGTGAGCACTAGGTCTTTCTACTTCTTACAGTAAAATGATAGCTACAAAAGGGACTTCCTTCATATAATTATTTTTGGCAGCCTCTTTACTGTGCTAAGTAGAGACTGACTGAGAGTATAATTAGCCTATTTTGAGCAATTCTCAGCATGGCCTGGCTGTCATTAGTATTGTCACAATTTGGAACGGTACTGGGCTCTTATGAGACCCTTTTCTGTGCAGGTCTAAAGCAATCAGGAATATTTTCTGGTGTTTGCCAAAAGATGGCACTATGCTGCTGTTAAGGTCCAAAGTTCTTTACTGAATCAGAAAAAAAATATATCCACGAAAGTATTCTGGATGAGGAAGTTAAATTTAAAGTCTGTTTGGAGTGTTACTCCATTTTAGCCTTTTAAGAAATGTAATGTAAATGTTTTTTTCTGCTTGTTCAAGTTTACTGGATTTTCCTGCCAATAGGAAACTGCAGAACTACAATTCATGTAGTTGTAGTTCTAGAAATTATATTCTGCAGTAATTTCTTAACTTCATGTTTCCTTGTCACAGGAACAATGAACTGAATTCTTACGGCTGCCTAGTTCTCTTATGATAGAGCCTCACTGCCGAAAGGACAGCAGCTCATGCATTTACCATTCCAGTTCTTGTTAAGTTTGGTGGTTGCAGACTCCTGAATGGTATTTGAGTCTAATATTTTCTCTGGTTTTCCTCCAGCTTGGTGTTTGTAGAATGTCCCTCCTTGGTCTGCTCCTTGTCCTGCCTTTAACCTCCTAGGTGCCCTGTTCCAGTCTTGTCAGTACCCCTTGTTGGCATGGTACTAGCTATTCTTGAGCTTGAAGTACTTGCTAGCGCTCCCTGCCTACTGTGCTCACTACAAATCCAGACGATGGAGGAAACACAGTGTAGCTCCATAGGCAGGCAGCCCTGACAGACTCAGTTGCTGTAATTGTGCCAGCAAATTCCAGCTAGGAATGGATGACCAGTTGTGAAGATGAAGGGATGCTTGTAACCTATCTTGGAGCGCATTTTCCAACAACAGCACTCAGGAGCCAAAAGTTCATTCACAATGTCATAGTAATTATTAATTGCTCTGCCATTACTATGATACCATAAATTGCACAAATGCTAATGAGAAACTTCCAACAGAGCAGAAGAGATACAGAAGTTTACTTGAGTTTACAAGTTTAGAAGTTTGGAGTCTCATGTAAATGTACAGAAAGAGTCTGACATCTTTCCTAGGAAGAGAGAAGCTAACTTTGTATTTAGGTTTCTGTTGTTTAAAAAGTTGTAAGACATGACTAATAATTTTTTAATACTTAAGATGAGTGGGAGGTTGTACTCAATGACCTCTCGTGTTTTCCTGCAGCTTGAATTATCATATATTATATGTTGATGCCTAAAGTGTTAATGTAAATACAGAAAATCAATTCTCTTGATTAAAAATTAGTCCTGCTTTACTAGGTGTTTATCTGTCTACCCAGGGAAGTTAAATTTTAGCAAGCCTGGGAATAAATACATTGTGTAGCAGCTACCATGTGCTATCTCTTTATGCAGTCAGCCTTGGTGTTTGGTAGCTTTTGCCTATAAAGATGCAGTAAGTTATTGTGCACTTGCTGTTTACTAAGAATGTCTTAATGGCCTTTACTCCTACAGAGGCATGTAGTTACATCTTGCACTAGAAATTATATCTAAAAGCACTAATGAATCAACGCTTCAATGCAGCTAGTGAAGTATTAATTCATACACGTTCTTGCTGCACATTAGCTTACTTACGCAGGCCCCTGTGATTTCTCACAAAAAGTGTTAGTAATACTGATTAGGACCAAGTTAAGAATTCATATAAACACTACCTATTATTTTCTGTTATGATAGGAGGAAGCATTCCATGTACTGATTTAAATGTTTTAATAAAGCAAAACACGAATACTTAGGATCTCATAGATAGGTCTTGCTTTCACGTATGTAGAAAAATCTTCTGACTGCTTGCAGAACTGTATTATGTCACAAGAGGGCAGTGTTATAATACATAACAAACGGCGTATGGTCAATGTTTAATACTAAAATGACTAGTTTGAAAGCCATATTCAACTAATTACAATATATATGTTTTAAAGAGTTTGACCAGAGCAGATTTCTCTGTTACTGTTGGTTCTGTTCCACTGCGGTGGTAAAATATGCTAGCTGCTGCTGATCATGGTGGTAATTTAATTTGCCATTGAAATGGATAGATATCTGACAGGATTACTCGTCTAGTGCATTGAGTGGTGGCTGGTCTGCTTTTGCTTTCTATACTCTTTTCTATACTAAATTTATTAATTTTCTGGGTATTCAACAATCAAGAAGAGACTGAAGATCACTTTTTTTTAAAGTAAAAATGTCACACTATGAATTGAAGAGGTAAGTGTAATGAACTGTGTTGGTCTTGTCTCAACTTGTTTGTAGCAAATACCCTGATAAATATTGTACTTAAGTCACACAAAGACTTAGTCAGTCCCCTTCAAAATAAACAGAAAATGCAGCCTCTTCAGAATCTATCAGAAAGAGGTCTTTGCCCTCAGTTATGAACAGATTCTGAATTTAATTTTTTTTGGCACTGTTACCTACTCAATGTTACAACCAAGGTATATAGTAATAAAAGGCACTCTTAGAGATATTCCTAGTTTGGTGGTGGTGTAAATATACTGCTGACTGCCTTGTGTATGATTAATTTTTGAACCTTGTTTTTAAAACAAACAAGTTCTAACAGATGACTGTTGGTAACATCTCAGCATAAAGCTGGGAATAAATGCATTATGACAAAAGCATCAGTGTGACAGTTTTCTCAGATTCTGCAGCATTGTGTTTTGCTGAATTAGATTCAGAGCTTTTCACCCCAAATGATTATGATTTATATTCCTATCTGATAAAACAGGAAGGCACGAAGAGAAGAAAGACAAAGACCAAATAGCAGTTTGATCTGCAGTTCTGCTGTAGTATGCCAGCTGAATCAGTGTATGTGCTGGGGGATATTGCTAGTTTGTCTTGCCTGTGTTTTTAGTGGAGTTTTTTTGAGCTGATCAGTTTTTAAAAATAGACCAAACTTTAGAAACAATTAGCCTTTTATAGAAAAGCTTTAAAGGAGGAGCTGTGTGTGCTTGGGTGGTACAGCAGTGTCAGTTGTAGGAAGATGCAGAGGGCTGGGGATCAAAAGCCAAGTGAGTTGGTGGGGTTGCTGAGAAGAATGTGAAGAAAGAGGTTCAGCTGTCCATGTAAGAAGGGGAAGCATTTCCTGGCTGTTTGAAACTGAGGACAAAGCAGGTATGTGTTAAGATGAAGTGGAAGCAAGGAAGGGAATTTAAGCAGGACAGTCCTTGGAATATTGCATTCTGCATGTAAATGCCATTATATGTGCATGAAAACAGTAATTTTGTATTTTGGAGATTACCTATGTGAAGTTGTGACATAGGTTTGTGCTATATTCTGTAGCAGGGGTCCTCAAACTTCTTAACCAGTGGGCTGGCGCGTGGATGAAGTAGCAGGCAGTCATCTGCGGCTGCTTGGTTTCCCCCCCCAACCCCCAGCGGGGGGTGGGGGTGGGTGGGGCGGGGGGGTTCTGTAAATACCGGGGGCCAGATTGAGGACCCTGGGGGGCCGTATCCAGCCTGCGGGCTGTAGTTTGAGGACCCCTGGTCTGTAGTGTAAATATGCCCAAGATAGCTAGCTTTAAATTATATGGTTTGAGAACTGCTCTACCAATTCTGACACAGAGGTTGGCTGCACAAGTACTCAGCTGAGAAGCAGGGTGTGTTTTCCTATGCTGTGCTCCACAGTGTTGTAGTTGTACTAATTTTGGTTTTGAATTTAGCTTATTGAAAGGTAATATAGAGAAATCATTTCTGTCTGCCAGGTAACCTAGGAAAAAGTTCAAGACATTGCAGGTAGCTTTTAGAGCTATAGAAAAGTATGGAAATAATGAATGTTATTACAGTTCCATTAATCTGTCTGTAAATATTTTACTTGGGAGCTAGGAGAGAAGTTGGTCACAATCTTAGAAGTATGCTTCCTTTGAGCAAATCACTTTGTCTTATGTATAAAGAGGATGGCCTATCGTATGTTGGCAAACTGCAGTTCTAGTGTGGGAGTAGCAGTTTGATAAGGATTTCCTTTCTGAATGGCTGAAACATACTGCAGTTGAGGTAATGGAACAGTAAGTCCCCTTCAAAATAAACAGAAAATGCAGCCTGTTTAGAATCTATCAGAAAGAGGTCTTTACCCTCAGTTATGAACAGGTTCTGAATTTATTTTTTTTGACACTGTTACCTACCCAATGTTACAAACAAGGTATATAGTATATCGAATTTATAGAACTGATGGTTTACGTTCATGTGAACCCTTTGGTTTCTCTGTTATAAAAGGAAATTTTTGCTCAGGACAAACTGAATTGTGTCAAAGTAATAATAAGCAAACTTCAAAATGCCAGCTTTTGCACAGCTCCAGTTAATCATGGAGATGGTATGGAGTCCTGGAAGGACACAGATGCAGGGGTGAGATAAAGGTACAAGGTGTGAGAGAATGATGAAATTAAAACTAAACTGGCTACATCAACTCCTTTATAAATTCAAAACATTGCATGAACTAAAGTTTCAAAGGAAAGTCCCCAATCCCTTTCAACCCAGAACTTGTAATTTTTTTTTCCCTATTTTCTTTCTTCATTTCTCTTTCAGACACCATGATTTTATTTGCACACAGTACAAGAATTCTGTTTGCCACGTTGGAAAATAAAGTGTCACAAGTCAGGGAGGAGCATGCAGGGATGTGCCTTGTGATGGTGGGGGGAGTCAGGCAGATCCTTGTTTCTCATTCTTGTCCATTCCATAGAATGATCTTACGAATTCAATAATGTTTTAGGTTGATGTGAGGATGAAGTTTAACAGCTCTTTCACTGCATGTGTCTCACCTGCCAGTGAGTCAATGAAACTGAATACACAAACAGCCTCTGTGAATGCTACCATTTTATAGTGTGTTCAGTGGACAGCTATCAATGGAAACAATCTCATCTTTTTAAGTCTCTAATTCTGCCTTTTAAATAGCTGTGTGAATTTTAGCTGGTTACCAGCAGCTGGAACCCCCTGCTGCTTCTGGGATTGCAGAGGGGAACAGCAAACTGAGTTTTGAGCTGCCAGCAATCCTCCTGAAGTCTACACTGAACAGCAGGAGGTTCTTGAGTGCAAGGTTAACAGGTGTAACAGGAAATGCACACCTGATTCCCCGGGAGACTGGAGATATATGAACGTGGGGCAGAGGGAAGATGCATCTCTGAAGTCTTGAAGAAGACAGATGGGTTTGCTCCCTTGCTGGCTGTGAAACTTCATCTGTATGGAGAGCAATGCTGGCTGGGGAAAAAATCTGAAAGAACTTTCACTTGATAGAAGCCTGGACTTTACTTTAATGAGTGTAGATAGGACCATTGACTTAACACCCCACAATGTTAATTTATTTCTCAGGCTGAACAGTTGCCTCATCAAAAGTTATCTTAGAAAGTGGTTCCTTAACCAACACCTTTCTTTTTCTCCTCTTCTCTTCTCTCTCTTGGAAGAGATACTCTTTAGTGTTGTAAAGAATCAAAAAAAGGTGAAGCATTTCAAGAGTTTGGTTTTTTGGAGGGAGGGAAGGGAATGAGAAAGAAGTTGGAACTTTATTTAGAAAGTTAAGAATAATGTACTGGAGACCTGGACATCAAATTTTGTGTGAGCAGTAGGCACATTTTCTTTGTAGCTCCTTTGAGTGCAATTGTGAGTATAGTAGCATGCATATAGTGTTTCAGCTCTGAAAGGTAAGCTTGTTAAGGCACAACTTTAGTCTATAACCTCTACTATAGACTATAGAGACCTCTGTTTAGGTGCCTAGGTGCTTATTCATAAATGTTTTTTCTTTTAAACAGTGCCTGTTCATATTTGCCTTCCTTGAAAATTTATTTCTGACAGTTGGTAAATTCTTCCTAGATCCTTTCTGAGACATAATTGATTTTGTTTTCCTGAACACATAATTTTATATGGTAAAATCTGAGCAAAAGCAATTTGCTATGGTTCAGGGAACTGGACTATTATGGGCATTTGTCTTTGTAATGCAATTATAAAGCTACTAACTTGATCTTAATAACATTTGCCTATTACCACTTATTAGATGCATGAAAGGAAAACAATGCAATTTTAAATACAGAAAATGATGCTGAAGTATGCTCATGCTTCTCTCCTGGATTATCAGCCCCAAAGATGTAGCAGCTGGGATGACAAAATTTTCTGCTTTTATTTTTGTAGATGTTTCACGAATCAGTTTTAGAATTAAATTCTATTTATAATGTTGTATTAAGTAAAACTAGCATATTTTTAATATGTTTATGTATATTTGTATGTGTGTATGATTTCCTTAGGTGCAGTTTGTATCAATTGAAATTATTAATGCTGTTGCTATTTTTTTTCGTTACTCAAAACAGTCAGTTAAGGCCCAACTTAGAGATGTAGGTAAGTGTTCAGCTTCAAGCCTGTACTCAGGAACAACTGTAGCAACTTGTAAGCCTAAAACAGAAAATGTATCTAAAAATCTTGATCAGCAAGTTTTTTAATTGCTGGTAGTCTATTTTTTCTACAATAGCTCATAATTAATATTGGAACTATTACAGAGGAGTTCCTGGCCAAGGGGATTGATTTAGACATCTTTCCATCACATGAATGGCATGTGCTCATACAGACTTTTTTGAAGTGGACTTTGCTGCATGTTTGGGACCATCCTGAGTCCTCTGTTCCAGGTTATTTTGGACTTCGAGTTCTCTTGAAATCTCTGACTTATGTGAAAATATTATTGTTCTTTGTCTGGCACTTAATTGGTAGGCATCCATTAACATTTGAGAGGTTTACTGGCATTTTCAACAGAAAGGCAGAGTTGGTTGAACTGCACGACTGTGTTGCGCACAGACCTTGTACAATAAAGAAATGCATTATAAATACAAGAAGATAGTATAATTGAAAGTTAGGATT
Source organism: Falco naumanni (assembly GCF_017639655.2). NCBI lineage: Eukaryota > Metazoa > Chordata > Aves > Falconiformes > Falconidae > Falco > Falco naumanni. Next base: position 45,260,245 of record NC_054061.1, read on the forward strand.
ACTGAGAAAACATAACTGTCACCTTTTCTTTCTGATGAGGGTAGCCAATGTAGGGCAGAAATTTATATTCCAAGATTGCATTTCTGATTTCTCTCACATTTTTAAAGAATCTCATCATTGCAACAGTCTTTAGAGGCAGATGAACAGAGGTCATAACCTTCTTCCAAAGATAAAAGTGACTTTTGTGTTCTCTGCTTTGCAGACAGAAATGTCCATTTCTACTGGTCATAGAAAATGGAAGTAATGCTTGCTTCCACATTGAAGATTCATGTTTTGTTAATCATCATATTGACTTTTTGTTGGCATTTTTAATTAATATTCTTTTAAAGCAAATTGCTGGAAAATCATAAGGCAGTGCTATTAGAAAATGTGACATAAAGACTCTTAAAACATCCCGGAATATTTAATGTCCTTTTATTTTTGATTCAAAGGATGCTGTGACAATATGCACTTTGGGAATAGGAACTGCTTTTGGAGAGTCCATTCTGGATAACACTCCTCGCCATGCTACTATTGTTACCAGAGAACATAGCGAGCTCCTTCGAATTGAGCAGAAGGACTTTAAAGCACTTTGGGAGGTAAGTTCAGTTTTATTTGCAGTTTATGCAGAAAAAGTGATACAATGTTTGAAGTCTTTATAATGAAATATAAGCACATTTATACTGTAAGCGAGGTAATAATTCTTTTAAATTAGTTTGGATAAAAAGTTATTTCTTCTTAGCGCTTCACATTCTACATGATTACATACTCTTGTATTTCTTTCTCGCAGACTTCTTCTAATGAGGTAGCGTTAGTGGAATTCATTTGTATACTGCAGGTGTTGCTTTCTTGGCCTTAAACTTGCTTATGAGGAGAGTCTATCCTTAATATACTCTGGTATTATAAATTATTCTCCTTTACTCCTGTCTCATCACCAGCTGTACGAGGTTTAGAATTTGCAGATGGATCAAGATCACTTAAAAATTAAGTTACTGACTGTATGTGAATTACCCTAAAACTTTCCTTTGTGGAGAACATACTGCTGAGGTTATCAGTTTGTAATCTGTGTGTACTTTGGTATCCACACTGAGAAGACTTCATTAACATGTTACTGTGCAAAGTTATTGAACTTCAATCAGTTTGTGTTTTTGTAAGCATTACACTTGATTTGAAAAGTTCTGGAATTTGGAAGGCATCCTGTTGGCCTGGCCTACGCTGCCAGCTTGTTTTAAATGGTGACTGTACATATTTACATGTTGTTTAGAGCTGTCAGATGGTGTGACAGTGTCATAAAGTTGCAGATCTAGGGACAATGTTTAAGACATAGATGTTGGTGGTAGCATTTTCTTCAGCTTCTGTCCTAAGTGCAGACAGATGGATTTTTTTTTTTTTGGCTTTCTCTGTTCCTGAGAAAGAGCAGTGAGCAGTATTATACTCCAAATAATCGTCCTAAAGCAGTACCTAAAGTAAGGCAATCGGAAAGAAAGGCAAATCCACAAGTAGCTATACTGACTGAGGAAATGGCACTAGTATCACCTGTCTGCAAATACGTTGCCTTGAAATGGTGCAGCGTGGTCAAAGCATGCAAGACCATGTGTAAATTAAGTGTGCTTGCCACTGAACAGTCTCTGCTCTGACAATACCAGATTTCATCTTTGAATTGCATACCCCAAAAATGGTACAAATTATGGCTAATGTCTACAGCTAAAAAAAAATGCTAGTAAAGTCTTATAGCAAATGTGAAGAAATTCACAGTGCAGTATTTTTCTGCAGTTAATGCTTTTTTCCATACAGGAACTGCATTATAGTTTTAGACCCTGGCATTAAAAGATTAAAACAGATGAGACCACTGGCTTATATAACATATACTATGCTTGCTGCTGGTTGGAAATTTTTAATGTGGATAGTGCTTTACAAGCTCGTGATGGAGGAGAATAAATCCAATTGTAGGTTTCTCAAGACTATTTTTTTAAATTCACTTTTAATTGGCATAAGCAGAGTCATTTCTGCTATGTATATGACTTCTGGTAAGCATTCAGAGATGTTAAGTTTCCTATCAGAAATACTGGGGGAGTGGAAGTTAAGTTCCCTTCTTAAAAACTGTGAACCTTAAAACATACTTAAAGTTTTTTTAAAACAAAAATGCCTATGTGATTTGCTCTTTAATCACTAATACAGTGTTATGTCTAACAGTTTTGCTGATTTTGATGAGTTTTTTGATCACAGATGCTTTTGGAAAAGTTCATGTGTGGAAAGTATTGGAAGCTGGGAGCTATCATAGGAAGCCTTAGTACGCATTTTGTATGGTGCTGATTTTATGAAATTGTGTGGTAGAGCATGTCACAGATGCTGCAGGTGTCAGTCACAGACCACAATTTAGCTTTGTGGTGTTTCTTTGTCTTTTGTGCAGTTTTACAGTGAATGCTTAAAGTATTTTGGTGTACTTTCTTTCAAGGAGGCTATCCCTGTGCTGTTAGTGAGTGTAAAATTATGGCACAAAATACAGCTTTTCTGGTTAGTCTGAGGCAGAATTAAGTTGTTCATTTTTTTCAAGGTAATATTTGTTTCCTTGTAATCTACTAGTCCCAAAATGCACATAAACTGCAGCTAAAGTATAATAAACAGACTGTTCAAAACAGATGGAAGATTATTGAAGAAAATATCCCCAAAAGATACTAGCAATAGCAGCAGTAGTATGTTGCTGTTGTTGTTACTATTATTATTATCTGAAGAAAAGAACATACTTTTCTTTAGGGCAACTTTTTGTTATGTTATGGATGTTGTGTTGTTTTGTCTGCCTTATCCTGAGATTCAAGTATATTTGCTGTGACAAAGACCATACGGGGAAATGGTTATTGACACAATGTTGTGCTGTTCAGTTAAATTTTTTTTGTTGTTTTTAATGAAAACCCACAAAAAGTCAAGAGTGGATCACAGATATTTAGTATCAGTGGTATCATGGAAAAAATTGGAAAAGGCAACATTGTCAGTGTCATTTACCAGATATGGTAAAAACTAAAATCTAGTGCATACACATTTCAACTCTCCAGACAGTGAGGAGTCAATTCCAAAAGGAAGTAGTTGCTCTGTTAAATTGTTGAATAGTTCTGAATAATGCAATACTGCAATTTAAGAACAATCTAAATAAACTGTAGGGTTGGAACTCTTAAAATAGTTACTGCTTTTATGAATGTAGGATTTTTATGATTAATAATAGTACTAAAAAAAAAAAATACATTTTGCATATGATTAAGTTTTCTGGGTTACCTCCCTCCCCTGAAATGCACTTTCAGGGAAACTTTACTTTTTTCTCTCTTTTGAGGGAAAGAACAAATGAAAAATGTCTGTTAGCTGATGAAAGATTTTTGGCCTACAGAGCATGGAAATTCCAAGACTGTAATGTTTAATATTATTTTTAGGTTGTGAATATAATCTGGAAAATGAATTGGTATCAATTGATACAGTACTGACTTTAATTTATTGTGCAGCTAACCTGAAATGATAGGAATAAGAGCTATGAACTATCTTCCTTTTATAGTAAAAATTTGTTAACACAGAAACCTATTGATGATGAAGTTTGTGTTTGCAACAAATGCTTTTCTATCCCAAATCTATGCAGTTCTTTACAGACAAATAAATATGCATATATACTTCTTTTGAAATTTTCATTACAAATCCTGAGACTAGATTGTAAGAGAGAAAGATATAATACCTATTTTAGTTATTTCTAAGTGTAGAAAGACTTTGCAGAATCTCTGTAGCTTCATATTATGAATTTACTGACTCTTCTGAGTTTTGTTTAAATTGAAAAGTAACTTTTTCTTGTATTAGCTGTCTCTAAGAAACAGCTGTATTGATAGAATGTTTCACAGACCAGGTGTGCTTTATTAACATACTTAATCCATAATATACAGCAAAGTGTATTCATTTCTTTGAGTACAAATTATAACTGCGTGTGTACCTGGAAGGAGATTGTACTTCTGAGCAGACTGTTTTACCATTATTCTTCTGTCAGTTTTATAGATTTAAATACTGTTTAAGGAAAAGATAGGATATTCTTTATAAAAAATGTAGTAAAATGCCTTCTGTAATACACAGAACCACATATTCAATCAACCCTTTAAATACAGAAATATTTTATATGACTTTCATTTTTGGAATGCTGATCAAAACAAAAGGTATTGTCCTGATAACAACCATTACCAGTTAAAATGGCCTAGTCTTTTCTTTAATGACTGTCTGCTGAAGTAGTATCCTGTTCGGGAACATAGGTTGAACTTCTAAGCTTACTTATCCTTGGAGACTTGTTTTCAATCAGTGGCTGCTCTAGCGGACTGGAGATGATGGAATCTCTGGTTAGGTTCTCAGACAGCTGAATACTGTTCTTTGATGAAGAAGCTCTAGAAGGTTATGGGAATGACTGGTGACATGCTTTTATGCAGCAATTGCCCCTGGCTTTCATCTCTGAAGAGCACTAGCAAACATGAAAAAAGTTATTTATCACTGTTGTAATACTGTGGACTTCCAAGGTGCTCTATGAATCTATAGGACGAGGTATTCTTTGTGTTGATAACTTGCTTTTTCCCTCTTTAGCATCACTGAGTGTGGTGCTAGCTACCTTGCCCAAACTGTTTCAAAGCACAAAGGAAAACACATCCAAAAATAAACATGAAAGCAGAAGGCTACACATGAGGAGCTCTGGTCATGCACATCCTGTTGGGTCACTGGGTTGCTCCACCCCTAATAGTTGGATTCTTTTAAGCAGAGGAGGAGTGAAATACATCCATTTCAGCAGTGTTATCATTACAGAAGTTCTCTGTAGTTCATCCTCAAGATTTGTGCTTTCATGCAGTTGCAAACTGATTCAAACCCAGACAGGAAGGGAGTGAATCTGCTGAGAGGTGACTTATTTTTAGAGGTCTTTCCTACCACAGTGAATTACTCAGCCTTCCTTGGATAACATACAAATAACCAATTTCCTTTTGTGTGGAATAAGATTATGTTAGAAGTTACTGAACATGCCTTGAGAAACATTTGATCTTGAGTAAATGAAGAACAACTATTACTTCGGTATACAGTAACTTTGGAGAGAGGGAGTCTTGCCCCTGTAAGGTCAGAATGAATATTTTAATTTGTTTTAATTCATATTCAGCGGCACTTATGCGTCTTGTAGTCTGATAAAATGTAGAGTAACTTGCTTCCTGCCTTTGCTCATCTGATGATAATTCAGTAGCCCGTAGCAGACTTCACTGCTCTGAAAAGATAGCTTTGGGAGAAGCAGCTTTTTTACCATCTTTGTTTTCTGAACACTGTGGATGTTAGTTTTTAATGAGCTAGTTTAAAAACAGATCCTCTGTCAGAGCAGAAGAAATCTTACATACTGTTCCGATGGAATGCGGTGTAGGAAATACATGTATGAAACAGCACGCTGACTTAAACTTTGTAGCACTGTTCCTGAGATTTCTAAATAAGCCTTAAGTTCATCAGAATTGAGACCACAGCTCTTACTGCATTTGCGTGTAATACCAATTTGTCTTTTTAAGGTGTATGTAATCATATCCCTTATATCAAGGTATAATATAATCTTATACCTCATTTTTTGTGTCAGGATTATGGCAGCAGGGATTTTGAAAGCACTGTAAAATGTTAATGAAAATGAACATGTAAGGATTTTTTTGTTTTATCCGTATGGCCCTACTGTAAGTACATTATTTATCAAAGTATGTTACTGAATCTCTTGTAGGTGTTTTGCAGTGTGATTCAGTAGGCAGCATTTCAGAGATGCAACCTTTTACTCACCTTAGGCTGGAAAATACATGTTACATTGCTACTTGAGAATGTTCTTGCTTATTTCTCTGCTAGACTCCTGAATGCTTCAACATGTTTAAGGAGTATTAGGAATCTCATATAAATGTCAGTAGTTTCTGATGCACCTTTTCACCAATGAGTATTCCATACCAGAAATTCTTTCCAGTTTAAGTGAGAGATTAAATTTGACCTGAGAAATTAAATATTGAGAGGGGGGGAATCAAACAAAAAATCAGATTCGTGTCCAACCCTTGAGCTGTCAGCTTGATTTAAGGTATACTACTCTGCCAGTTATAGCCCCATAATCAATTGCAGAAGTCTTTGCTCTGATTTACTGATTTCCAATAGGGAAACATAATAGAGATATAAAACTATAGTTAATAAAATACAGAATATTTAGCTTTACAGAATGGGTGATCATGTGATTTAAAATAGTGAAGTGCTTGGAGACTCACAAACGTATAAAAAGGTGGTCTTGGAACACTCAGCTGTATTTGCCTGCTTCTGTCACACTCTCCATTGACTGCTGAAACTCTACCTTGATGATTTCTTCCTCTAATGAGGTTTTATTTGAGAAATGTGAAGTTGATCAAATTGTAAGAGCCTGTATTTGCAATGTAGCTAATACTGTGTTCACCAACCTCTCAAATAGCCATTTTGTCAGTATAAGGAAAAAATATTCCGTGTTATCAGATACAGCATACAACACAAAAGGAAGTTGTGGAAGGGCCCAAGTGTGTGGAATCTGTTGCCTTATGCTGTCTGCAAATCTTCAGTTGATGACCAATTCAAATCTGTGTGCAAAGAAACAAGCTAGTGTGAGAAACATTGACAAATGAAGTGGTTAGGCAAGCAGGAGATTTTTTTCCTAGAGCCACATGGAAGAAAGAGGAATATAAAAAGTCCTTCTCCCTTCCCTAGCTTTAGAATATGACAGTAAACACAGAATAGGCAAGATGTGAGCAAAGCTTTGGGAATAACTAACATAACACCTTCATACCTTCTGTGTTAATACTGATAAAGCATGCAAGTGAGTAGCAGGGGAAGATTTCAAAATTGTTGTGATACCAAGAAGGCCAGATTGCACTCCCAGTTTTGCTGGTGTGAATTGAGCATATTTCAGGTGAATACAGTAAAATTGCTTTGCTAAACGTGGAGCTAAGTGGGAGCAGCATCTGGCCTTTAGTGCTTGCTGTTACGTTGATTTTGACCATCCTTGTGATATGCTTTTACGGTTTTTTCTCTTGTTTTGCTTTGTCAATTTCTAATTTTAATGAGTGGTGCTCTGTCTGGTAGAGCAGATATAAATTAGTATGGAATGGCATTCTATCCTCAGTAGACAGACTTACATCAGAACAAGCCATGTTTGTCAGCATAGCAAACGCAGTGACTGCTGCTTTCATTCAGGTATATTAATCGCTTCATGTTTTAAAAAATGGTTGCAGAATTTGTGAGCGCTATTTATGACAGCGTATCTCTTAAGGTAACCTTCCTGGCCATTGGCAGTGGAGAAACATGTCTAGGAACTAGATTTTTCACTTCAGTAACACAGTTTTTCTCTTGACCTGATATGCACTGGTAGAAGTGTACAAGTGTTTTGATAGTCTTACTATGATCTGTTCTTTGCTAAATAATAGCATTATGACTAAAAAGTTCACGCTCGATATTTGTCCACTCTGTCAGATAATTTGCTGTGCCATTACATGTAGTATTTAGTAATGTCAGTGAGGCAGAACTTCTGCAGAAGACCAAGGGATCCAGTTAGTTTTGACTCTCCAAGTATCCTTTTCTTTGTTGTTATTCTTGGTTTATGGTGACAGGCACAGGTGCTTCAGGCACCTCTTAAGTGACTGGAAAGATTGAAAAATAACAAGCTGATTGGAAAGGCCTGATCATTCCTCATGTCTCTCTGCAACAAACTTACCTGGTGCATGTTTTTCTGTCATCCTTACAATCAGTTTGCACTTCAGTTTCCTAGCTTATTCTGAGTCTATTTCAATAGCAACATTTTGTAACTGTGTCACTGATCTCCGTGTGGAGGTGGAATAAGGCTTTGTAGATCTGATTTCTCTGAAATCATACTAGCATGCCATTTCTCAAGGGTGCAAATCTGTATCACTGTAGTAATGCCCGTCAGCTCGAAGCCCCTGTTGAATCTATTATACCAGACACTGTGCACAAATATATTGTCATTCTTATTTACAGCTTTTGTAAATGTTTATATGTTTATTTACACTTCAAAAGGTCTTAAATTATGTTGCAGAAAGCTTGGCTTATTTGAGGTTCCTTCTTAGATAAAAAGAAATAGAAACATCCCGTTAGTCTCCCTGATAAGTAATGCCTTTATTGGTTTTCTCATATTTTATCATGGTTAGAGGTAAAGTTGAAAAATATGAATTCATCCAATTTTCAAGTACAGAAATTATTTTGATTAATTCTTAAAATATTTAAATTACAGAAGAACATCTGACAAACTGAAATGTATACACTTAGTCTGCAGATGTTTTTGAGGCTGCTATCTTTCTTTGAAGCTTTACTGCCAAACTTGCACTTTCTATAACCAGCTTTTTTATTAGCAAAGGAATTGCTTTTCATCTTCAGCAGATTGTATTATTTAATGTGGTATTTCTAAGTGTGATGTGTTAAATGGTAAATACATATATTGCAAAACAACTGGGAGCCTGAAAATCTTATTTCAGGGAGCAAATTTCTGGCCTTTCTTCAGTTCATTTTTATTAGGTAAAAATGTCTTTCAGAAGAACTGTAAGTTTTGAAGCTTATAAAATTTGTTCTGACTTTTTTCCCAAATATACATTAACTATCAAATATGTGTCTCATTCTCATCTGTCGCAGAGAAAAAATGCATAACACAGATTACACACCCATTTCTACAAACAAATAATTCTATCTACTATGTATTGTGTGTATGTATTACTACATTAAATTTATATTTGCCTTGTCAAATTGCCTGGAGCTTTAGTTCTAACTGCATTTGTGGTTGGCAGTGTCCTTTCCTGCCTTAGAATGGATACCAAAGTGATCAACTGCGTAAGGCTTTGCTTACACTTCTAAACTTTTGGATTTGACACAGACTATCTGTTCCTTAACTCAACTGTAGGATCATATGTGGATGAGATTATTTTGGAGACTGATACTTTCTGATCTTGTCAGTGTTATCATCTCAATCCTTGGTTTCTTTTCAGATGAGTGGTGATTTTTCTTCCTTACAGAAGAGGTTAATCTATTATTACTGCTTCCTCCAGGTTCTTGAGGAAAATAGTAAGCCCTTAGAAGCTTGCTTTCAGCGATGAATTTTTTGTTGCTTTACAGCAATGGATATGGTTATGTGTTCCTCCAAGGCATTCCTATAGAATGCGTGCTTGTATGCTGCATTTGAATGGGTGCTTTCTACTTGTGCTATATAAAGGGTCAGGCAAATAATGTGAAACCATTTAGTAGATCAATGGATATGTTTTAATATTGACATTTTAAAAATCCATTAGCTTAAACCTGCTGGCATTAAAAAAGTCCCTTGGACAACAAGATCTGTGGCAGTAGAAGATCTTATGCAGATTAACAAGCCGAAAGCAAGGTTGTTCCATTATATGATTATTTTTTTATTCTGACAGTCTTGTCTTGTTTATAAAATTTTGTGAAAAATTGTGAAAAGCAAGGAAAGCGAGTCCTATGTAGTGGAATGTAAATTGCTCCTTCCTTAAGGAAGCACTCCCTTGAGTGAGCATTCAACACCTTAAAACTCAAAACAAGTTAAACCCCAGACATTATCAATTTATTAGGTATATGGATTAATAAATGGGCTCAAAAAAAGTGCCCTTTGCTTGCCTTAGATAGTACAGTTCTGATAGATGTTTTTTTCTGGTCATAATCAGAGCTGTAATGTTCAGTGTTTGCCCTTTAGACTGGTTCCTCCCCTCTTCTCATCCATGGTGAAACCCTGCCTTATTGAAGTCAATGGGCATTGTGGGATTTCAACCCAGGTAATTACTAATTGCCTCCCTCTCCTTGTATAATATACAGCACAGGCTGTTAGGAGTAGGTTTAAATCCTCTACCCACTTCCCTTCTGTAACAGTTCCTGTCCACTGACATAGTTGATGCAATGTGAGAGCATGAGGCTGGAATCATTCAAATGATTTTGTGGCTTAGTAGTAGTTCAGGAGTGCTTAACAAAGTGGTCAACCCAATACTTGTACTGAGGTAAATTGTATCAAAGTCTTGCAAACCCTAGGCATTCCAGGGGTACGCTTAAAAATGAAAATATAAAGACTTAAAACTGAATATGGAATATTTCCTGTTGCAGAGAATAACAACTACAGGGCCCAACCTGTCATCTGTGCTGATATGGCCAGTCCCAGATATCAAGAAGAGAAAGAGGTGTAAAAAAAACCCGAATAACCCATGTGCTTGCTCTTGAATCAATCCTTGTTTCAATCTGAGCAGTGGAACCCTGAGTTCTTGGGGTTAGTGGGTGTTGCTCTAATTCCATTAGTTCAGTGTGCTAAAAAATTCCTGGAAATCTGTTTACCAGGAATGTGAAAGTATCAGGCCTGAAACATCCCTGGGGCCTGCAGGCCCTCAAATCTTTAAATCTCAAGAGGATTTATGGTGCAAGCGGTTCATAGATAATTTTCTTTTCTTTTGGTTAATGGTTGTTTATGCCACAAATAGTCAAGAGCAGGTGACTTTCTAAGGCATGTGGTCCTTCTATTTTTATACTCTAATGAAGTGGATATTCACAGAATTTGTGTTTTCAGCTAATGTTTCTTTTAAAGCCTGTTGAAATCAGTGGTTTATCAGAATTTGTGGATTCATAGCATCAGTCTGATGTGATGCTTAAAGCTCATTTTCTTTATCCTTTGTCTCATGCCTGATTAGATAAGACCATTAGTGTGTATTTCCTCTGAACTCTGCTTAAAATAGTTCATCAGTTAAATCTCAGATGAAGAAGTTAAAAGAAAACTGAAACTCACAAATAAAAGATTATACACTAAATATATTCTGACTGAATTTTACTTCTGTTCATTTTAGATTACACTGATAAAATAATCTTGTCCTTCTAGATGCTGTACTTAGCTTTAGGCCAGGCTTTTATAACGTTTGTTTGGCGGTGATAAATAATTAGCATTTAAAATTAAACCTTGCCATTCTGCATTGAGTACTTACTGATACAATTCAGCTTGCCTGTGTTTCAACCTCTGACCATTTCCTGGGTAATTTCTATTTAATTTTGCATTCCATATCTCTCTTGACCTTTGAAAAATATCTTTTCTGACTACCAATGCAAACCATTTTCTTGGAGTATTAACCACTTAATTTTCCAACATAGACAAACTTTATTAATTTCCACAAAGCCCTATCCAGATGTTGAGTACAGGTTAGTGGAAACAGGTAGAAGAATTTTGTTTAAGCATAATAAACATGTGCATGACAATACGGTTTTTCTGTGACCTAGTCTTTGAGAAACTGAGTCCTTCAAATAAGTCATGCTGTTCTGAAAGGACTGAGTTATAAGGGAACTTGTTTGAGTGACTTAGGCTTTTATGCTTAATTCTCTCTGGGGATAATGCTGGAGACTCTCAGTACAATTAAGGGAAGATTAAAAGCTCAGTACAGGCTTATTTTCTCTCTTCTTTCTTTCTGCCAATACCCTTCAAGCCTGTGTCCTCTCCAGAAGCATGAAACATTTTTCAAAGGCCTTTTTTCTTTCTGCCATCATTTCTTGGGCAGTTTTCTGGTATACATCTCTCCCACAGATTTATGAATATGGTTTCTCTTTCTGCTTTTGTTCCTGCTAGCATTTAATGCTAATTTTGTTGATCTCTGGTTAAGAGTTCATTGTTATTTCTCCTTAGGTTTGTCTGTGACATTCAGACCTTATTAGATAACTGGGGATCACCAAGCAGTTAGGAAATAATTCTTGCACTCTTGAGGTTGGTGAGAATTATGCCATCACTCAGTATTTCTTAGCACGTTTGCTCTGCAGAGCTGAAGGAGTGAAATGTAGTAAAAGTGTATACAATTAAGCAGATACGTCTGAATATGCTGATGGAGTAGATTTGATTAGTGAAAAGGTACCCATTTTACATGATGCTTTATCAAAGAAGAGCTACACTTCAATCTGAGTATGTAATAGCTGGGGCATTTACCTATGCTGTTGCTTTGGTATGGTTGAAAGATTCTATGCTTTGAGATTACAGCAGAAGTTCACACCAGTACTCTCATTTTTGCAGGTTGTTTCTGTCTGATATATTTACATACATCTGTCGTATGGAGTTGCCTTATAGAGGATGTTACCGCTATCTGATCTCATATACAAAATGTACCTTGTGTCATTTTATTCAGAGACAGACTCTTCCTGTTTTAACAACAGCATGTAGATTTTTCTGCCTTTTAACCTTTCTGAAGAATTACTTGATATGACTTCAGAAAGTGATGCATACTAGTCAGCCCACAAGTAGTGATACTTGAATGGATTGTTGTCAAGTTTGTACTCTAAAATCACGTAAAGGTGTGAGGCACAGGAAATCCTGGAAATGCTTTGAGACCTACCAATGGTAGGAATATGGATTTTACTACTGTAAGAATTCTCTAAGGGATTGATTTTAGATGGACACCCATACTGTTAATCCAAGTATCATTACAGAATGGTGGGTGAATTACCTTTCCTGGTATCCATTAACTGCACAATGTCTTTGGATGGGAATTGAGTTAATCTGTATTGAATAAGCTGTAATGAATGGTTGTGATATCCAGAAGCAGACCATGAGTTGTATTTTGCCTCCTTATTTAACAAAATAATTCATACTACTAGTATGATTTTTATGCTTTATAATGAGTGAGGAAATAGTAGACCCACAAAAACCAGCCCTTGTCATGCTGTTCTGTTGCAAATAGTTTCTGCAGGGAGATGGAGAGGTACTTCCTATCTCCCTACTCCCCTGAGGGAGAACAGTGGCAGAGCTCACCCTTTGTGGTAGTATGTGTATGTAAAAATAATATCAAATGTCTAAAAAAAAATAGTGTGATTGACTATTCTTTCTTGTGTTCAGCTAATGCAAAACCTTAGCATGTTTCTTCTGTCCTTGACAACTAACATTTCTGTTGATTTTTTTTCCTTTTAAGTATACCTTTACTGCTAAGACTTTCGCTTCTTTATTTCAGTCTACATATGCATATCTTCATTATCTGATAATGCTATTGCCATGTGTACAGTTTAAAATTACTAATTTAATATGCTAAAGGGCTTTATGCAGAAGGAAAATGCAACTCTTACTTTGAAAGCTGTTAAAGTAATAATGAATGCTATCTTTATATTAGATGTGTTCTTTTTAAATGAACATTTTTAAATGGCTTGCTTTGTGTGAGTAGAATTTGCTATGAGATGCCCATCTGACTGTCCCCAAAATCAGATTGCTTAGCATGATAAAAATAAATAGAAACATCTATGGAAGTTTGGGTACTATAGAAAAGAAAATCTCTTAATGTTGCTTGTAAAATTTTCAAACTGTAAGCAGGTTATGTGCTTCACTACTGCTCATGAGTGTGCTGTGTTCTGTAGTGACACCTTTATCTTGGCATTTTTACTGTCACAGCAGTGCTTGTCTATTTATGGTAGGCATTAATCACAAACTGCCACATAAGAGAAGTGGAGGGAAGATATTTTCTCAGATATTCTGCATGGTGAGAGAGCAGTGGCATGGAACAGTATTTGGAATCTCAAAACAGGATGGTTCAGTTCCATTAAGTTGTTTACTTTTTTTAACAGTATCTAGAAAGGCACAATATTCTTAAGCCAAACCTGTCCAATTATACTCATATCATTGCAGTAATGGACAGTAGAATTTGCTGTGCCTGTGGCATAAAGCTCCACATACTGTCTTCTGACTTTTGCTGTAACAAACACCTGCTTATTTCAGAGAAGCTTATAAAGTGCCCTTGATAAACTGTTTACGTGTTGTAAAAAAGGACCATAACAGCATAGCATACTGCATAAATAAAAACCTGTTGTGGTTCCTCCTCATCATTCTTATGTCTGACTGGTTCTGTCCCTTCTTTTGGAACTAAAATGAAGTCTTTATTTAATGAGATCTTGATTTCTGCTTCTCTCACGCCATCACTTTCTCCATCTCCCCTCCAGAGAGCTATGGTATGTTCTCTAAAGTTTTGTCTTTGCACATTTTAAGTATCCATGACAAATGGCTCATGAATGGTTGCTGCCTTTGGAGAAATATTCCAGAGTCAAGTGCATCCCATGCTACTGACAAATTTATTCTCATTTCCCCTCCAAAATTTTTTGGAGTTCATTCTTTGGTTCTTGTCTGTACTGCTTTCTTGCCCCTCAGGTCATTTCTCTCTGTCTTCAGTACTTATATGCTTCCCTATTTGCACACTGTGGTCATGTCTATGTTTTGTTGTAACAACAAAAAATTTTACAAAATTACATGTCTGTTCTCAGTTTTCCTGAAATGTCATTGTGCTTCTTTGTATAAGCTCTCTGGAAGACAAAATGATATCTTTCATGTATATCTGGAGCATACCTAATCTGATGTTTGCTGCCAGTGTTACATGCCAGGATTTGATAATTGTGAGATAACAGCATTTTGCTATTGTATTAAGAAAGACTGTCACTGTAGTTGAACTTACTTAAATATCTATACAGAGCTAGAAATGATGGCAGTGGGAGGCGTGCTGTATACTCCAACTATGTTCAGGATTATTGCTTCCTAGACTTTGCTCACTCACTAGCTCTATGTAAATGATGTCTCCATTGAATTTTTCCAAATGGATCTTTTCCTCAGCATTGCTAATTCCCGAGAGACATTCATTCTATTTATTTTTTGTCCAGTGTTTTTATCTTGTCCTTATTTAGTGTTTTCATAATATGTTATCAAGCTGTTTATTCTCCCTTTGAGATTATGAATATAAAAAAACTCAGAACCCAGCCCTTCAGTACTTCTTTAGACACCTCCCTTTTTGTGTTGCCACGTTTCGTTATCTTTGATTGCAGTCATTTAGCCAGTTGTTAATTTGCATGACAGTGCTTCTACCCAAGGCATTATCTTTTTTTAAGATGAACTATGGCTATTAAATATGTTACTGATACTAAAATATGTGACAGCTACTACATTGCTTTCTTCTACTACTTGAGTGATTAAAAGAAAAAAAACAGCAACCCACATGTAAAGCCTCCAACTCTGATTAAATCTGTTTTGCTGCTTTACAGATTTGTTTCTGTTAACTATGAGTGAAGACTTTCTGATCCAACTGTAGCAATGTTTCCTGCTTCACTCTTGAAAAGTAATTTCCAAGTATTTTTGGGTTTATGCTAATTGTAAGGTACCTTAGGACATGGTGCTAGATACAGCCTGGTCTGAATTGAAATGATTAGTGATGGTAAAAATAATGCCATCCATGTGGATTGGATGGAAAATAGTGGAAAATTACTGCAGTTCTGGTATTGTAAAGGTCTTCAGAATCAATTGTGAAAATTCACTCCCAAATGAAGGGAAAAAAGTGTATTAGAAAATAAGGTACTGGCAAGGATATAAAACTCCAGTTATTTTTCTTTTACTCACCTGTTTTCATTTCTTTCCCGAGTTATTCCTAGCTGTGCCAGGACAAAATTCACCACAGCATAAACTGGTGCAACCTGCATTCCATTAATCTTTGGCATATCTGCTAAAACTTAAATTAAAGCAAATTAAGTTTTTTATTGGCACGGCCTCACAATGACCCTTTGTAATAATTATTGTTCTGCTACATTTGCCCCTCTGTCAATACGTACATCACTGAATAAATACAGAATATAACTTCCAAATGTTTTCTTGTGAATACTGTTGGTTACTCTGTAATATGGTAGGTATTTATTTCCACCTGTTGCAGAAAGTTTCTGGTGTTTGTGGAGTTTCCCTTTGTGCCCATGTTGCAAGAAAGCATGAAGAGGAAGGAGTGACCTTAAACTCGCCTCCAACTTTATCTTTTTGTTTCGTGTCCCACTTTGTTCTCCAGTCCAAAGCTGACTGGCTAACTGCTTAGTAGCAGCTAATCAAGGTCAGGAAGATAAAGCAGAAATACAATAATTATACACCACATTTTGCAGAAGCTGCAACATTCAAAGCATGCACAGTTGATTTCAATGACTAATAGAAATTATTTTCCATCTCCTTCTATGCAGGATTTCTGTAAATATTCAAGTGAAAGTATATTGAGTAAGTTCATTAGTGAAGTGGGTGTCAGTTTCTTCCTCCAAGTAACAAGTGATTGGACAAGAGGAAATGGCCTCAAGCTGCACCAGGGGAGGTTTAGATTGGTTATTAGGAGAAAATTGTTCACTGAAAGGGTTGTTAAGCATTGGAACAGGCTGCCCACGGAAGTCGCTCTCCCTGGAGGCACTTAAAAGATGTGGCACTTAGGGACATGGTTTAGTGATGGACTTGGCAGTGCTAGCTTACCAGTTGGACTCAATGATCTTAAAGGTCTTTTCCAACCTAAATGATTCTATGCTCAGGTGTATGATTGCTAATGTTGTGCTTATCCCTGTGATGTGGCTGAAACAAGTAACTTTTGTTTCTTTGTCAGCTCAACAAACCTGATGCTTTTTGGCCATCTGATTACTCATTTATGCTGCTATGCAGTAAGACAGTTTATAACTGTCATCCTTTATTTCATCTGCAACCTGTAGTCTGAAAAGGACATTTCACGACACTGACACTAACATACAAGTCAACATAGGGACATTTTGAGAAAAGTGAGAAAGTCAGCTTCATTGTAACACTCCTCTTCTAAGGAAAGCATGAGGCTGATGTTAGCTATACAGAAGGATAAGATGTAGGCTTGTGCTTTCTACCTATTCAACTTTTTCCAGTGATTCTCAGTACAGTATTGTTTGGCAAGAGTGTTCTGGAGCCCATAGGACAACATATAATCTCTTCTATTTTGTTCTTAGTTGATTGTTGCTCCTTATGTAGCCCATGTCGTGGTCTGTGCAGTTTGTACCTAGTAGACTCCTCTGATTTTTAGGGATCTGTGTTTGAAATTACATCTCAACATTTATTTTGAAAGAAAGATCCCCATTTTTCTTGGTTTTCCCTGCTCTTTTTCTTGCAGAGAGCCCTTGAAACGTAAACCGGATACTTGGTGTTAAAGCCTTCCTACTGATTTATTTCCCTAAACATCATTGATTATTTGGTCTTCTATTCACTAAAACCAAGGCTATACTAAAATTTTGCTGGCAGGATTGTGGGGAAAATGTCAGTGTTAGGTTGGGAAAACAGGTTTTGTGTGGTATAGTTAGCCTAATGTAGGGCTGGTATAAGAAATAGTTGCAAAAGAGCTTTTGCTGGCACAAATTGTATTATCACTAGGATAATTTGCTGGCTGAGGTTAAAATGTAGAGCAAGTGCTGAGTTGGCTTTCTGAAACTTGTAGTATATTCCCTTAATTTTTCCATGTCGTGGCAATGGTACAAGGGAGAAATGGGCCGTCACTGGTTAGACAGACTACCAGTTCTTCCCTGGGGAAAGCCTAAGATGTGCCAGCTATTGTGCAAAAGGCCGGTCATATAAACCTGTTGTTGAAAATAAGTTGTTTAGCAAATTTGATAAAGGCATTTAATTTTACCCTCTTGGTTTCTCCGTATGCAAGGTGAGAAGGTACTATATATGATTCCTGAAAGCTTTTTGATGATTAAGTAGTTGAACGTGCTATAAATGTTCAGATGTATCATATGCAACACTTACTTGAACACACAGACTCTCAACTGAAGAGACTGCCCTTTACTGCACTTTCTTGGGCCTCAGCATGAGCAGCTAGGTGCCCTTTCTGTGATGGGACTCTTGACTGTGGCTTAAAATGTGTGTGGGTGGGGTTTTTTCGTGTGTAGCTTTTGCAGGGTTTTAGATGTCTCCCAGAAAATAACCTTATTGATTGTTTAACCTCCAAAATTCTTTCTGCCAGTCTCAGTCAAATATTTGACATTTTAAACAAATCAATTACTAGCATAAATAAGCACTCTTGATATCGTATCCGTGGTTTTGAGAACATGCATTTTTTTTACATGCATGGTTTTATTTGTTTGAAATTACAGTGGGCTTGGAATCAAGAATAAATTAGAAATGCATTTATAAGTCTTCAAAAATAAATAATCTTTCCTGAGCAACACTCACTCTCCTTAAAAAACATTGTTTTGTTCTTTCATTTTCCCCCCAATTAGCTATCTTCCCTTTTAGTAAGGTTTTAATGTGGTTTTTGCAATAGAGACGTCATGTTTAATTAAAACTTACTTGCATGTTTTCAGTTACGGTTGATAATTTGTTCAACTTTACACTTCCAGTTGCCTTGAGTAATATTCTGTAAAATACATACAATTGATTGGCATGTTTGAAGTATTAGTATGTCATTTGCATAGCTTGTATAACATTTCAGCAAACCACTGGGGCTTAGGAAGTGCAGATGATGCTTTTTAGCAGCAAACAGTGATACGATGGCTATTCTTTCTTCTCTCAGTGAAGTTGGTTCCAGTTCTTCCAGCAGGGAGAACTGGAAATTGTTATCAAACCAACATGTTGTTTCAATAAATAACTGGGAACTAAGCAAGTGGGCCAGCAGTAATGTTCATATTTTTGCTTGACACAAGTGAATGCAGATTGATGTTAATTCTTGCTTCATGGCCTCGTGTAGCATAGCAGAGAAAATACATACTAACACATCCCAGTTGGTATATGTCAGAACTCTATCACAGATAAAGTTGTTGTAATTTTTAGCTGCTGGAGATGAGATGGTAGGAGGCTTAAATTTTATTACAACCATGTATAAAACCCACTGTTTGTTTGGTCTACTAAAATAAAATCTATGGTAAGTCTTTGAGTGGAACATAGTATGTATGGTTCTGCTCACTCATGTTTAGAAGAGATGAACTCAGACTGGGATAGGTGCAGAGAAGGACTACCATGGTAAGGGAGATGGAGTGTCTATTTTATATGGCAAGACTACAAGAGTCTTGGTTAGTCTGTTGATGTGAAAGGTGATAGGGAATAAGATTGCTGTCTATAAATGCAGAAGACCACCACTCGGGGAGTAACTTGTTAGAGAACAGTGCTTCTCAGAAGCGGGTGGGTACTAACACAGTTTAATCGTACATTAGAAGTTTCTTTCTAACAATCAGAGCAATGAGGTTCCAAATCAAACTTCTAATGAGAGTCTGGGGGCAAAAAAATACATGTTTAAAGTGGAGTTTAATTCTTTTTTTAGTTTTCTGCATCTACCTGCAATAGTAGCTCCAGTGCTGTTCCTACATCAGATTCCAGTATCTTGGCTAAATACTTTTTTCCCAGTACAGCAAAGACCTACATGAAACCATGGGGTCTAAATTTTAAGTTCTTAGTGAAATGGCGTCCTTAAAACTGATACTGCCTTTAGAGTTGACAGCACTTCTCACTTTTGTTTGCCACATCCATGTCATGCTCCTTTTTGTTGGTAGAAGCTGTTGGGAAGTTCAGTATCATTCTGTCCCCTCTCTAATGTTGTGAATCTTGAATTCTGTGGCACATTTCTCCACAGAAGGGGAGGAGCACTCCTAGCTGGAGCACTGTTGGCAGAGTAGCACCATTTCTTTTAGGACACTGCCCTGAGGCATGACGGTTGGAATTTGAATTTCATCCCCAGAGAAGGCAACTGAAGGTAGAACTAATGCTCTCTGAGTGAGTCCAGTCCTGAGGAGGATTTAAAGCCAGATGGAAGCACAGAACCCTGCCTCCATCTTTCTTGAAATAGAGACCTTCAGGTCTTTGAATGTGTGGTGGTAGGCTCCTATCATCCACAGAGACTTCTCAAATTCAGGGTCATAAGAGGCTTACTCATGATGTGCAAGGAGCTGCCTGAAGGCTGGGAGGGCATGAGGTTGAATGTATGTCAGCTCTTCAGTGTTTCCATTTAGCTAGCTGCTGGCAGCTCAGCACTGCGGATGCCTTGAAACTTTCTTCAGGTACCTTTCCTCAGTAGGTTCTCACTCTGGCTTCTGGATGCCCTTCTGTAGTCACTTATTTCATTCCTTATCAACAACACACAAAAAGAGGAGGAAAGCTGGGGAAGCTTGAAGTCATGTGCAGTCCCACACCTAGCTCTAAAACTGCTTTTGTAGCAATTCTGTGCTAATGAGCATGCTTAGCTCTTTGCTACGTTCTGTTGCTGAGGTTGCTGTGCCTCTGTGGCAGGTGTAAAAATAAGTATCTGTAAAATCCAGAAAGCACTTTGAAATGGATGTTGCCACATTTTGCCACAGTAGGTTTTCACATTAGACCAAAAATAGCCCCTCTTTGTTTTAGGGTTTACTATAATGAGTTAATTCTATTTCCTTCTTTCTTTTCTGGTTTCCTGTTTAAGACACTCCATGTAATGTTTTTCTCAAATGAATGCTGATAATAGAGAATAGGTCTTTATGAGTAGCCGAGACTTTTCTGCTATTCAAATATTACTAATGTTTAAGCAGCACATATTTCTTGTTTAATATTCAGGTATGGCATTTGTTGTTTAAAACCAGAGAGGAATACTTCTGTGATCAGGAGTAGTGGCTAGGAACAGCAATGATGTGAGTCATCTTGACAGTGAGCAAACTTGTCAGAATGTTCACATTTTCAAGATGGATGGTCTAAGACATCCATTTTTTCCTAAATATTTTTCAGAGTCCTAATGAAAATTTAAACAGCTGTGTCTCATGGTGTCTTGAATTGAAAAGACCATGAATTAACAATTGCATTTTAATGCTAAAATACTATTTGTTTACTGGAAAGTCAAAATAGTAACAATGAGAATGTCAGGTTCTTTGTAATACTTTTAATAGCTGGATTCCACAATCCCATAGTTTAAAAAATGTAATCTTAAGGAGAAAAGGGAGAATTCATAATGAACACATACACTATAAGGCACTGAAATAGTTTTTAACCAAATGAATTTGTATGTTAAATAGCTTTAATGTATAAGGTACTTAGGCTTTATGAAATAAAGCAAGTTGTTTGCATTAACTAATTTTGCATTGTCTACTTCTTCGGAATAAACTAGAATTTCACAATGTGCATATAATACATTTGTGTTACAAATTGAAAATCCTATGTTCCTGGCTGAAAAGTTGGTGTGTTAACAGCTGCCTCTTGTCTAGGGCCATCTGCATAGGGTAATATTCCTTTAACAGAATAAATCACAAAAAGACTATAGCAGACTTACTGGAACCATTATTCTGTATCTCTGACTACTGTTCTTGCCAAAGGTATTAAAAAAGGAGGGTCAGTGGATAAAAACATGATATTTGTGTGTTTCAGAAAGAAAAAAAAAAATTGTTCTACACTCACTGGCTCTTTAATTCGGATTGCCAATGATAATGCAGAGTCTACTGCTAAAGAAAGGTAGGATGCAGAAGCAGAAACATTAGTGCTAATCTGCTGCAGAAGGACTAGATAAATCAGCACAGCTCTCATACATCACTAAGAGAGAAGCTGATTGCAACTTGACCATGTGCCTAAGTGGTCACATCAGCAACAAGCACGGAGCATGGATAAAAAAACTAAAATGTACCCTTAGGGCTACTTGCTGTGCAGGACCTATAATAACATATCAATGTAAGTTGAAGATTTCATTATTTTTTATTTCCTTCTGTTGTGATTATTGTTTACAAGACTGTATTTTTATTTTGCATAGATTTAGGGGAAATATAATGAAGTATATACTAAGCAGATAATAGTTTGATACTATTTGTCTGTGAATAATAATGGGCTTTATTACTGTGTGTCTCAACATAGTTCTTTCTATGAAGATGTTTTCATTTTTAATCCTAAGTCATGTCTTAGAAATTGAGTAAGGTTTTGGGTGAGATTGTAGTGAGATCTCTCTTAATTTCTGTCATCTTACATTTCAAAATGATTTGAAAGACAGAATGCCACAAATATATGTATGTATTGTACCGTGAGAATTTTTGCATGTTTTTATTCTTTCTGTTAAGAAAAATGTTCATAAAGAGTGATTTCTCTGGACCTTTTTATTTCTGAATTAAGTGCAGATGGTAATTTTCCTACAATTTTTAAAATTTGTGCAATTGTTTAATGTCACTTAAGCATCTGCAAAAAGGGAAGGCAGGGGTAAGATGGAAACTGAATAAGCATTGATTGCTAGTCTGAAAATTAAATTTTAAAAGTTTTTGCAGTAAATCTGATTTCAGTTCATTTTTTACTAAATTAATTATTTAAATTGAGGGTCATGTACAGCAAACACATGTGTGAAACTATCCTGGGTAGCCCACATTTCCTGCTGTATCAGACTATAAACATGTTGGTTGTAGCTACTCAGGAATACCCTAATCATAGAATTCAGAGCAGAATGTTTAAATAATGCATGGGAGAATAAAAGGGAAAGGTGGAATTTCACTGTTCAGATATTAAGGTGGTGCTTTGCTCAAAGAGAAAAAATACGTAATAAAATCTACTGATGTGGAATTTCAGGCTTTCTCTCATGGCTTTAGGGCATGAGGCAGGGAAGCCTAAGACAGGTCTTGCTGTGCAGTCTGAAAGTGAGGGAAATTTGGAAGCATTTCTAAAAAATAAAAAGAATAATGTTTTATTTATTTACTTATTTTTAGGGAAAGATAGGGGCTTCAAGCAAAAAAATTTATGAAATGAAAAAGGAGTGAAGGATGCTTCAGTGATAGGAACTTGTGAAAATATGTGTACAAATACATTTGTTTTATAGTGTTGTAGATATGACCAAATGTAATAAGAGACTTAGAAGCAGAAAAAGCCTGCATGTGTTTAGTCTACAAATGGTTTATTTTTGTGGCAATTGAAAAATGTAGGGATAGTTGTATGGCAGTTGTCCCCTTCACAGAGCTAAAATACTCAGAATGTGGGCCAGTTTCTTGAGGGACAGATATTTTGTGTAGGTCTTAACCAAAACAAAAGTTACGGTTTATCTATTAATAGTTACAACAAGAATGATAGATGGGAATGGAGAAGGGGGAAGGTAAAGCTTTATGGCAAAAGGTTGCTCATTCTACCCAACAGAATATATAACTAACCTGGCCAACTGGCAAATGAAATGTGGACCAAGTGGAGAGTTTATTTTTGTACAAATATGCATATGCAGGATCATACGGGCTCTCAGTTGTACTTAGCCCCTGAAGCTGAATTCCCGTTGGGAACCCACAGCTTTAACAGTCTGACTTATGAAATAATAAACACATAAAAAGAGGCAACAGGAATCCAAGAGCATTGGTGATTTCTTTGACCTTGTTAATACATTGGGTACGTTAGCACAGAAGTAAGTTGTAAACTCCATGGCAAAGATTCCTATATTTTTGTTCTGGGAAATATTCTTCTTTCACGAGTGACACAGTGGTATAATCAAATCTGGCTTCTCTTAATGGAGTTGAGCTTCTGTTGGTAAAATAAAGGCATCCTTTTTTTGTGATTTGTGTTTATCGGAACAGCAGGAGATGATTCTGATTTACAAAGATAATGAAACAAGTAAGTGATTTTCTTTCTTTTTTTTGTAACTGGACACAATCTGTAAAGATTCATACCAAAGTTATATCTGAACAGTTAGAAGTGCTGTGTCTGCTAAGATAGTCTACAGTTGAGTTCATATTGTGATCTTAAAAGAAACACTTGCTTCTGTGTGTTTCTGTGAAGTTTCATAATGCAGTCACAGTTAAAACTAGGTGCTAAATGAGTTACACTGCATATGACAGAACTTGGACTTAGGTTACTGCTTCTTTTAAGTTTCCTTTTTAGTTGAAGGGACTGGAGACTGCTGAGCGCCTTTTGTAGGCTGTTTGGTCTTGGATGCAGTTTCCATTAGTCAAAACAAGGCACATCCTCTTCCTCTAGAGTGAAATTCAGAATGTATCTGTTTATTATGCTGAGTGTTTCAGTGTTATCTGTAAGCTCTTCCACTAGACTGTTTTTTGTCTCGTTTCCACCTTCAGTTTTAGGCAATAAATTTATGCTAATTACAGTTTCTTGTACTTCAGAGAAAAGTGTGCTAATGGACACTAATCCCTGCACTTTCAGAGCTGCAGGGGGCTCACTGATGCCAATTTCAGTATATTGAATTTGCTTATACCTACGATATTCAGGCAAACAACACACAAAATATTCTTACTCCCATTAAGTTTAATGGAAAAGCTCCTATTAACCAAGGTTACCAAGGCAGGGCCTGAGACCTTAAAGCAGCATGAGCCCTATGGTGGTATCTCACACAAAAAGGCTGCTCTGAGAAAGATACCTGAATATAATCATAGGAGTTCAAGCATTTCTTCTAGTTTTCTGTCTACAAAAGAGTACAACTTCGTGGAACTGGAAAGACTGGCCTCTGCTATCTGTGTTGGTCACAAAAGAAAATTGTATTGTCCCAAGGACAGGGCCTTCAGGTCCTGTGATATCAAAGGAGAAAGTGTATTGCTGTAACAAATATGTTGTGTTTCCGTCCTGAAGCTTACCGTTTCTGTTGGCCAGGACAAGGGGTGACATGGCTTTCCTTCTTCCTGCTCTTCCTTGTCTTTTCTGGGCACTAGTCACATCTGATAAAAGGAGACATCATTTTGCAACTATCCCAAGAGACCTAAGAACTGTAGATCTTTAAAGTATGTGAGAACAGTTCCCATCTTGCTTTATGCATATGCAGGCCTAAGAGCCCATTGATTTCTTCCACAAGTTCAATAATTGCTAATCCATCCACTGAACTGCCTGGAATACTCCATAGGACAACCGGCAGAAGCTGGCATAAAATGTTAACTCACAAGCTACAGTGTATAAAGTAGCCACAGATCAACTCACCTACTTTCACAGCAGCAGTTACCTGCTGAAGTACACACAGAAAATTGTGATAAATGACTTTGTCCTCAGACAGTGTTGCACATTCTGTGAAGACAATACACATAGTAACTGTCTCAACAAAGTGAAGTCTCATCCTAGTATTTTCTTTTAGGGAAACAGTGACTTTCTGGAAAGGGCAAGAGAATTTTACATGTAAGTTAAGCGAAACAGTACCAATTACAGCTTACAAGAAAAACAAACTTTTATAACTCAATTGGGTCCTCTAACCAAATCTTGGAACCTGTGTGGAAAACCATTTAACAGTTATAAGCTGTTACAGAAGATCATACCTGGAAAGGAATTTCCTTGGTATTTCTCCTTCTAGCTTTCATGTAGTTTTTCCCAGCCTTGCTAAATGCTGTTTCTGAAGTCCCTTTCTTCCAGAACCTAGTGAACTGCATGGTATCAGACTCTGCTGGGGCACATACAACAATGATCTCAAGCCGGTAGCTCCTAAGGACAATGACTCCTCTGATCTTTCAGTCTTGTTTAAGGGAGACTTAAAATGAAAACATGTTCAAAATGGGATCATGCAGATGGATGTCTATAACTCTGCTATTCAGTGAAAATTATAGACTCCTAATTAGGATGACAGTGTCTTGTGAAGTTTTGTAAAGCTTTTAATAGTTTTTGTTACCTCTCTTTTACTATCCTGGAAAGTAAATAGTTACATATTGGATAACCATATGGATGATTTGTTAGTGTATTTTAAGAAGATTGCTCACATGGCTCCGAGCCCATAATGGCAATGCCAGGATTTTTATGTACTGAAAATCTAAACAAATAACTAAAAAATGGAGGGAGCAATCACTGAAAGGAAGAGTGAATGGTAAAATGTAGAATCCATCTTTATCGTCAGTGTCTGAGATCAAGGCCATGGCAGAAGTATAGTGTGACTTCTCGTGCTACACTTGGGGCATGTCCCACTTAGCTTTCCAGTTTGAGCTGGGGAAGCAGTATGGGTGTCTGTTCCTTGTTTCCGTTCACAGCACTAGGCTGCCCCTGCTCTTTTTAAAACTCCGTGTTCCTGTGTCTGGTTTTTTTATTTCCTCAGTGACTCCAGCTGAACTTCCTAGCAGAAGGGGTGGAGACTCAGGTTGCACTTTTCATCAGAAGTCCATACAAACCCCATTTCTCAACTTACCACCTTAACATAGCAACTTCTTGTCATAACAAGGCCATTGAATAACCTGACATTTTCCTTGGGTAGGTGATGAGTGGTGGGAGTAAGGAGGGAGGCAGAAAGAAAGGTGTGAAGAATAATTCAAGGAAAATTCTCGAGGGACTGAGTAATTCCTTCAGGGAGGTGTCTCATCATTTTTGTTTGGTGCTTGAACGCTGCTTATACAACTTATACATACACTTTTAGGCTGTTCAAGTGAAAAATGACCCTATAATCTAAGTCCGCTCATAGCACTGTAAATGCAACCTCACTGAAGGGAAGGAACTGTTTGAAACACTGACACTGTCATAGTTTAGTAAGGATTTATCATGATTTGTAAAGCACATAATTCTCGTAACGGGAAAGCTTCACATGTTTTAAACCCTGGCAATTTTTCATCCAGCGAAGAGATCTGAGAAATACCCAGGCAGCAAGCCTTTTCTCAGATGAGACCGAGTGGGCTGTTTTATATCAGGAGCTCCATTTCCTACTTTGCTTCCTCTGCCAGAAATTCTCTTGCCAGAAACTCTGTCATTTCAGCTTTTATCTGTTTTTGAGGGGAATGAAGTTAACCATCCCAGTATCATCGCCATCACTACAACAAAAAAACCTGCAGACAGTGGAAGGCTATGGAAAACTGATAATTGGACACAATTGCAGATTTCCTCAGGCCATGATAAGCAGTAATAAAATTGCCAGCTCCATTTTGCATTGGGGAGATATTTGGTACAGATCTATGTCTTTAATATTAAAGTAATCTGTGGACAATTCTGAAACAACAGGGTAGCAAATGTTTTGTTTATGTCTTTTACTACATTTGCTGTATTGCCACATATACAATTAACTTTTGCAGCCATATAACTATGTTCTGGTACTGGATCTGTACCTTTGAAGGAACACACAGCACAGGTTAGATTTTTTCAGGAGCTTAAAAAAGTTAAAGGTAATCATGAAAATTTTCAACATTAGGCTACAGTAATTAAAACTTTGTCCTCTTTATATATATATATGCAAGACCACATATGCAAGGACTTCCCCACTGAAGCCTGCATTTGACAGAGAATTTGATCAAGAGTATTACCAAGCAAGCAAGCTGGAAGCTTTAACACACATAAGACGGTGTGTTTTTTATACCATGTGATAACAGTGTTTCTGATTGCTGAGTTCTTTATGAATAGTATAAGTTAGTAGAGAGTATTAGTATGGAAGTGTGGATGCTCAGCAGTCAGAGAGACCTCTCTCAATTTCATTTGTTGCTTTTCATGTCCGTTACTGCTGTGGTGAATGGCAGCATTCCAGATTGCATCAGAGTCAAATGTATTAATCTGCAGAGTGATGCTTTTCTGAGGAAGAGAATATCCAGGGTCCAGGTCTGAAGGGTTTTTTGCAGTTTTGGTGAACTCACCTGAGAAGAACAGTCAATATGCAAGTGTAACTGCTGAAAGTCTGTAACGTTATTTTCTCTGTATGTCAAGAGGCAGTCAGTGAATGCTTACAAAGGGTTTTTTTTGGCTGAGGAGTAAAAAAGCATAACTGAGGAGACACTGTGCTGGGGGTTAACATGATGTATCACTTTCCCCCCCCCCCCCCTTTTTTTTTATTTTTCAAATTAATATCTGTAGTGTGCTAATAACCTCAAAGCAATGACGAATAAAATGGTTATTATCTTTGTTGTACATGCATTGTAGCCAATTTTGAAAGTGCCTAGCAGTTATCCAAAAGATTCTGTGACATTTAGACAGCCATGGTGATAGTAGTGGTAGTGGTGCAGGGTGTCAAAAAACAAGAAAGTTGAACAGGAGTGACACACATACTTCCTTAAGGAGCTGGAGCACTGGAAGACTAGCAGAAAGTTGTTAATGCAATAATAGATCTCACTTCAAATAGAGAGAGCAAGTGAATAAAAATACAAGCCCACTCGCATTCTTTGGTATCTGAGAACATTTGTACCCAGTGAACATAGATTTGAAGGCACTGATATGGCTTTTCACCCCAATATGCTCTCCCTAATTCACTGTAGTTTTACTCCCATATGTATATAAAGTCCTCCAAATAAACTAAGCACAAAAATCCTCTGCAGAAAGGATTTTGTAAAAAAGCTGGATGTTAATGCTCTAAAGGAGACTAGAGTATCTCATGGGATTAGTGAGTAGGTGGGAGGAGCCGATTGCCTCAGGCATAGCCAAGGGCCTTTAATTCCAGCTAGTCATTAATCCCCCTGTAATGCCCTATGCTGATGCCACAGTTCCTGTTACAACACAGAAATAGAAAGCTGACTGACCTATGGACTTTGATGGGTTATGTTAATCTTATAATGATTGCTTATATTTCTAAATGCTCATCACTACAGCACTGGACAGAGTTTCCGTTTGTAAGCTTCATGTCTTTCCAGAGAGTTAGTGCTTCATTTGTTACTCATAGGAAGCCTGCAGTGATGTTATTGGTATTCCATTCTGTCGTAGCCTTTAAATAAATCTTGAAAACATTATAGCCCATATGAAGTATGCTCTGTGTATTGAGTCAAAGTACTCTCTAAAAGTAATTAGTATACATATTTTCATATCTGGAGAAAATGAAAATTGAACATGTGGTTCCTTTACTCTGTGGTTGCCATGTAAGGCAAAGTGTGGTTTAAGTTGCATTTGTTTTAGGTTTTGGTTTCATTGGTTTTTTTTAAAAAGTCCTGATATTTTAATGATTTTTTTTTCAATACCCAAAAAAAGGGAAATAAAGGACAGACTAGTTATAAATCATTTGGAAGCAGCTGCCATCACATGCCCTTTACATGCGCGCTTATGTACTCAGCAGTACACAATAAAAGCATTGCTGGGCAGATCTTAAAGTGCAGGAGGAAAAAGTTCAAGAGCAAGAGACTGCCCCCAGCTCCCAGCTTAGCAGATCATGTGAACACACATGACTCTAAGCAGCACAGAGTTTAGGTAGCAAACAGCAGCTGTGAGAATTTCCAGAATGCTAGACTTGTGTGCCTGTTTAAAATTTTCTCCTAAAATGTTTTTGCTTAAGAAAAAAGCTATTAATCTGACCTTTACATAGAGTCCTTTTTTTGTCAGGGATCCCAAAGTGTTTTACAGATGCAGAGATTTGGTACTGACATGCACAAGTCAGAGGGAAAGTTAACAGGCTGACTGCACCATGGTTGCAAAGAACTTTGGCAATGCAGAAAAATGACTGACTACAGGTGGGCTTCACTACTACATTCCCTGAAAGACCATACAGCAATACTGCGTAGCAGCTCAGGTCGGGAAGTGTGGGATACTTTACTCAGCTGAAAACATAGGTGAGTTAACAACACTAGACTGTATGAGAACAATGGTAAACTGCTTTAAAAAGAGAAGAGGCAGCAGCTGAGCTCTCTATAATTGGCACTTGTGGTGAAAACATAGATTGTATTGCTGAAATGTGAAATTCCAGCATTACATTGATTCCAGGAAAGAGAGTATGAGGTTGTTTGAGGGTTGATTTAGAATAAATAACCACTTCCTACAGTGCTGTCTGTTCTCATTATTTACCCAGCTGGGCCTTGTTTAGTTTATAAATTCAAAATCCACTACAGCAGAGTGTTGGGGCATATTAGAACAAAAAAGGAGGCTTAGGATAGACTGTCTTTTGGTATACTCAAAATGTCTACAATTTACAGAATATGTTCATAGGAGAAGTTGTACGTAAAGTTTAGCAGTGGTAGGATGGTAGAAGGTTAGTATATGGATATTTTTACCACTCTTGTATGTGAAATCTCATTACCCTTGTAACTGTCTCATAGACATAGAGGGAGAAGAGCCTAAAACCAAAGTTCTTTCATTTTAGAAAGACTAGTTGGAATTCTTTTACGTTCAGTTATGTTTGCTAATTCTAACATTTCAGCACCTTTCCTTGAAAACTAGCGTTTTTCAGAATGGGTGTTTTTCAAACCCGTTTTGTTATTCCTTTTCCTTCCTCTGACTTTACTGTTAAGTTTGGCTTGCCACTATGCAGGAGGAGGAAAGACGAAGGAAGGAGGAGGTGGTAACCCTCTTTGCCCTGCTTACTACCTGTTCTCCCTCTTTCCACTGGCACAAAATAAATTTTGTACTGTTTACAGAGCTGTCAGAGACAAAGAGGGGTGGGAGGGAGGAAGAGGACAACAGAAAAAGGTAAGAATGGGAAGAAACCTTTGCCCTCTGGAGTCATGGTGAGGTAAATATGCATCCATTCACCCATCTGAGAATGACTGTAGTGTAAATTAGATCATTTTAGTGCATAATGAGAATTTACTCTCCTACAACTGGGAATTAGCTAATAAAGTCTTAATTCCATTTCTCTGTGACCCAAGAATTTTTTAAAATTGTACAAGTTAAATGATGAATTAACTCAGCAAACTAGTCCCTTAGAGATGGTATTTACCAGGTGAATCAGGGGAGCTGACTGATGTAATCCTGATCTTCCATGAAGGTATGTATGCGGCTTTATCAGGTACTCCCTGATGGCCTGGGCAGTCCTGCAGAAACCCACGGGGGGGATTGTGCTAGCTGGTGGTGTATGCACAGTACTGAAAAATTCATGTGGAATTAGGGGTTTGTGTCTTTATCCCAGAAACCTGAAAGTAGTTTCCTTTGATTCTTTTTCTTAGCAGATCTCCTGTCTGCTAGCTTTGATGATCTGTGGGGTCTGAAATATTGCAGACTTATGTTTCAAAGGTTGTTCTATAGGTAGGAGTATTTGAAACCAAAGGGAGGATGTTTGGAGCTCTGTGTGGACCTAACTCAACAGAGTTTAATGTGTGTTGGACATAAATGGAGGTCTGCAGTACCAGTACATACATGGATGACTGGAAACCACTGGGCTAAACCCATCCCAAGATAGTAGTGACTTCCTACTCCCTGTCTAAAATGTTCCAGAGAGGGACAAGCAATCCTTATGTACTGTTTCCAAAGAGACATGTCACAGCAGTTTGATGCTGATTTACTGCTATTTGAATTATCTGGTTTGAGTTTCCTTTTTCTCTGAAAGGACTTTTTTCCAAATATTTTTAAACTTCCTTCCTCATGTTTGTCTTTTTTCCAGATTCCAAAATTAGATCAAGTCACATTTCCTCATGGAACTTCTGCTGTAAGGAGGCATTGAGCTTTTGCAGCCCCTAATCTGAAGGTGCCTGCTCCAGTGGATGACCTGCGCTGTCATGCACACTATCCAAAAACAATTGGACAATGGCAAACTTTAAAAGTTAATGCATGTCCTGATTACTGTCCCATCCCCCTCAGCTTGTGATTTCTGACTCTTTCTTGATGTCGCTGAGTCCTGTTTGTTGAAGGTACTATTTAATCCATGACTTGCCTGCTGCATTCTTGTTTGACCTGTTAACTGTTAAAGCAAAGAAGCTATTTTAAGAATGGGCTTGTCAAAGAGGGAATGTCTCATCCCTTCAAAGACCTCTAAGGATTAATATTTGATTAAAATGTGACTGCAGCATGAAAATGGGTGCCCTGTGTCTTTTTGTAAATGAATGACTAGTAAACTTGTGGACTGTCTGGTTTTTAATTGGCAAATTATTCAGTGAATGCTTCAGGGGGAATTGCAGGGGAGGGTGAGGAGTGAGTTGATTTTTAGATGAATTCATTGCTACTTTTATTCCTAGAGATAGTCTGAAGATGACTAAATCCCCAGATGTATCCAGAGATGCAGTTTAAATTTCCTCTCTGGAAAAGAGGAAGAGGACATGCCCTAAAACATAGGATAACCCCCCAGGCCCTGACTTGTGCAGCCCCATATCAAAACCAGGAGGTTGGGTTTGTGGTCATCTTAGTGGTGGCTGTACATATGACCCAAGCAACTGCTGCACTATTCTTTTTGCCTGCTTCTGTTTGCCTGCTGCTTTCTTTATGAATTTCAGTGAATGTCTACTGATAAAATCTGCTCTCAAAAGGGCTTGGAGACCAAATTCCTGTCCATTTTCATATTCTGATGGATCAGAAGGACAGCCAAATCTTTAGATATGATTATGTACGCTCTACAGAAGACTCTAGGACAGTTGGTACAGAGAGGGAAAATAATGGGTAGACTTACTGTATAGTTACCTAAATACATGAGTGGATAACACTGTATCAGTCTACTGGAAAATACCATGGAAAGGGGTATCAGGACAAGGAGAGAAGCATAGCTTGAATTTGTTTAGTTTTACTTTTGAGTTTGTAAGTCTTGATAGCACTTTGTAAAAAGAAGAGACTGTCCCATTTGATATGTATGAGTTTGATGTTACTATCTTTGCTTCTCTAAGTAATGTAATCCGATGTAACAGCTCATTAGACACAAAGGGCTCCAGAAGCAGTCTCTTTGAGTATGCCTCTTGCTGGGTCAGCGTGGGGCTTCTGCAGAGGTCTTTGACTAATTGTCTTTCCTTGATAGTTGGCTGCTGACTTCATAGTAGAAACAGAATAGCAGAAAGTATTTTGAAATGAAAGAACAAAGCCCGAAGGGCGACTTTTATTTCCAAAGCACTCTCTTTCAAACCATAAAGCTTGGTAGAAGTGAGATGTGCGGGCAGCCTCTAGTACCTAGATTACCCCTGCACTGTGGACAGGCCACGGAGTAGTGGTGCCAGCTGCAGTCAGAGACTTCTTTCATGCTCAATGATCTGGAAGACAGACAATTGGGAATGGTTGATTAATATATGTATTTATCTTTATACAGCTGGAGACAATGAGACATTCCATGCAGATTCAGGGTGGATGGGAGTCAACTTTTAGCTTTTCTCAGTGGAAAAGGGGCCATTATTTTTAGTGACAAGAAAGACTATACAAATAGATCTTGAATCACCTTAATGTTACATTTTTCTTTTTTGCCTGATGTTAATTAAATTGCTTCAGCGAGATACTCTGAAATGCAATATAGGGCGGAATATATGCAATATATATGTATGTTTGCATCTTCTTCATTTCCATTGCAAGACTGCTAAAATTTTATATAAAAGATGCAAACCCAGTTTGTTGTAACATTGGAAAGGAAAACCAAGTGCTCTGTTGCTTTTTTAGAGTTTTATAGAGTGCTTTGGTTACTTTTGTAAATGCCTTAACTGATCTTGTGTGGAAAAATGTGGCTATTTTCTCATGTTGCAAAGAGGCAAATATTGCCTCAGGATTTGCCTTGCCCCTTTCTGGCTATTCTTTCTTGGCTTTGCAAGCAATTTCATAAAGTCCCAAATCTGTTCAGTGCTCCCTGTTCACAGTAGGCCCCCCTTCTCAATTTTTGCAGACCTGGCCAAGAAGATGACGTGTTGGGCACAGGAGCAGGAGCCAACAGTTGGCAGGGCATAGGCCATTGTTGCATTGAATGCTTTGTATTGTGGTACCACAGCCAACAGCCATGGGATGCATGGGAATGTGTGAAGGGATTGGATGTAATCTGGATTTGCTGTGATTCTTTAGAAAGGGATTTCCAAGAAAAGAGATTTATAGACAGAGTAACATCATGCATTGCCACTCAATATCATCAATGTCTAGTACAAAGCTTTGAAGCTGGGAACACACGTAATTAGATGCTGTTTAAGAATAGACTGCATAAGGAAGCAAAGATGGTAAGAGGGTTGCAAGTGTGTGGTATTGAATAGCTGCATCCATTAGTGATTTGAACTCCTTGAAGAGTACATTAGACAGAGTTGTACCTGAATGAAAACTTAGCATTTGAGATCTTTGTTGAAGTAGGCCTTACTATGTTAAGGGAAAAAGAACATTTCCAAAAATGTTTTGTTACAAATTTATTTATATTTTCAAGGTTGAAAAAGATGTAGCTGCAATGACTTATATAGCTAACATAAAAGTCTCAGTGGGTTCATTCCAGGTGCATTCCTCTCTTAGGTCTCCCTGATTTTAGCCAGTAGCTTCTGTTTTACTAATATTGGTGACTTCTGTCACTTCTTAAGAGGACACTGAAGAGCAGGAATGGGTTTTCCAGTGATCTGCAAGATATATTTTGAAACATCACAGAAAGGTTTTGAATCTGGGCTGACCTTATTTGTGGGTAGCAATGTCCCAGACATGATGGACTGGCTGTCATCATATTTGTAGGGCTGGAAATTTCTAGGGTTGGTCATACAGCCTGGTAATGAGGCATATGCAGTATTGCCTCATTCTCTTTAACATTAACGGTTTGAATTCAATACCAGCTATATGTATCATGTACCCTTGTAATTTAAATTGTAATGGTGTGCAACAACAGCAATAGCTCAGTGAAAATGTATTTAGAAAACGATGCACATGGTAGATTAAATTACTGATCTAACTGGAATGTTTAGATTCCAGGTATGTCGTGTTGAACTTGGACAGAATAGAGGCCTGGGAGAAATATATAGTCCCTGTAATGCTGCATTTTTTTAGTCATAATGGAATTGTAACTAAAATTCCTGCTGGTCTTTGACTGATGGTCCTGGCCATCCTATGTGCTTCTGAAATACAGTTTACCATAACAGAGTTTCTCTAGCTTTCACCCAGCTTACTCACAATAGGGAAAGGTTTTCCAGATAGCCAGGGAAGCCGTGTCAATCCCTAGTTACCCTTGTGCCCAAGCTCCTGTTTTTTGTGCCAGCTTGCTTGCTTACCCATAGCCATATTCATCTCCCAGGGAGACAGTGCTGGCTTGTCAGACTGCAGTTGCCCTGAACAGCCAGCATAATGGTTCAAATTAGGGCAGCTGTTTTCACAAGCTGCCTCTGACATTAAAGGAAACAGAACTGGCCCAGTGCTTAGCACTTTGGAAAAGCCATCCTCTTTGCAAAAAGCATTTTAATTCTGAATAAAACATTGGGTTGGCTTTTAGCTCATGAATAGCACTTTATTCCACTTCAATAAATATCAGTACCGACAAGTAACCACATCATGTCATGACCTTACCTAAGTGTATGGCAACATTCCAAGTTAATTTTGGCTATTATTTCCACAAATGCTTAGGTGAGGTTTTCGTAGGTATTTGATTCCTAGTTTGGCAGTGCTTTTGCAGGCACAAAGGCTGTAAAACAATCTGACCAACTATCAAGGCTCCATGGACTAGTTCTGGCACTGAGAGTATCTCAGGTACTGCCTTCCCAGACTCCTCCTGAGGAGTTTACTTCTTTGAGGAGCATGTGACAGTTGAGTATTGAAAGACAACTGAAGAGCTAGAATTTTATGGGAAGGTTTGGAAAGCAGTATTGCTTTATTAACAGTGAAAGTTAAAGCAATTAAAAGTCAGTGGAAGACAAATGCACTCTTATCCTACTTGTGCTCTCCAGAGTCCATGAGGAAGGGATGTCTACCAGGGTGCAAACTGGGAAACAAGTTTTCTTCTTGCCTCACCTGGCCCCTGATTCAGGCAGTCTGCTTTCTGCTTGATCAACTGAATGAAACGCCTTGGACAACAGAATGAAGCTTCTAATGCTACTGTAAGATCATTCCCACTACAGTCCCAACCAGCAGTTGCTTGGCCTTGTGTGCTATCATTGCAAAGATGAACTTCTCATCATGGTTCCCCTTTTTAAGACTGTATTTGAATAGAGGGTCATCTTCATTTAATAACTCTCTTATTGGAGTTGGAGGCTTGATAAAGATAGTTCATAACCTCACGTGGAAGCCCGAAGTTATCATATGCTCATTGTGGGATTGTTAAGAGGGCCAGCACTTAGGTAACTGTGTCTCTGAATGCTGAAATACCTTTAAATTCTGTCCCTGGGATCACTGAATGTCAGTGCTGTGTAGTTTCTGAAACGCCTAAGTCGTTGCTATAAATGGAGCGTGGTTGCTTAAGTAATTTCAGTGCTTTAGGATATTTTGTACCCTCAGCTTGTTTGCCAGTTAAATAGGGAAGGTTATTTTGTTGCAGATGCTCTGTGTAGGCTATCACTCAAAATATTAACATTAGAAAGTGTAGACTCCTGCCAGATTTCTCTTGACATTTTTTATTTAGTGCAGAGAAAAGCAGATTGAGGTTCGCCATTTAGTGTTTGATGGAAGGCCCTCTCTCTGTCAGTGCTCTGTTCCTATACAGCAA
Organism: Falco naumanni; assembly: GCF_017639655.2. Classification (NCBI taxonomy): domain Eukaryota; kingdom Metazoa; phylum Chordata; class Aves; order Falconiformes; family Falconidae; genus Falco; species Falco naumanni. Next base: position 45,296,079 of record NC_054061.1, read on the forward strand.
CGAAATCCCACATACTGTACTATATTCTGCCAGGAAATCTGCTAACCTTTCATGTAATATGTAATAGGTTTCATAGCCAGTGCTGCAGAGCTGTTTTCCATACAGGAGGATTTTCAGCTATTTTTTTCTGCTGCCTTGGTAGGATGCAATGGTTCATTCTACAGTGCCAGATGTACATAAAACAGGAAATTATATACTGTTCTCTTGCTTATTGAGCAGAGAGAAGAATCTACTTTTAAAACCTAGCTGGGAGAGGTTGCTAGAAATGCCAAGTTTAAAGAGGCAGATCAAGTATGGGAGATGAGAAGGCAAGACAAAACTTGCCTGAATGTGATGATGAATGCTAAATCTCAACTGAAATGCAGTTGATGTACTGACATTAAAGGGAATGTACTGAATATATAATGACTGTGGATATATGCATGGGGTTTTGTATTGTAAGATAATAAAATGAGTAGTTCTTTGTACATACATTTACTGACACTGATGGGAATCTCAGGAGAGCTCTAATGATCTATATTTAAAGAGATATCAGCCCAGTTACATACTGTAGTGTTTGTCTGTTCCTGAAGGAATGCAAAATAATATTATTTTGTTTAGCAGTTCTGTGGGATCCTTAATCTACATACCTTGAAGCGTTTTACAAATATTAAGTATTTATTTCAGTAGCATTCCACTGGGCTGTGTTCACAGGGATGGTGATGCACTGATTATAGAGATCAAGTTAAACAGTCCCTCATGAATAACCCTGGTGCCCAGCTGGTCACCCCTAGCTTGCAGGTTCTTTCTATTTGGCCTATGGCCTTTTCCTGTCAGGTACCAGGGAGCAGCTGCTTGGCTACCCTGCTGCCTAATTGCCAAGTGCCTCCTGCTGCCCATCAGGCTGTTTCAGTGTCTGAAAACTGAACTCTGCCACTTGTCCATGCAGGAAGAGAGTATGGCTTGGGCTGCGTGACAAGGAGCCACCACAAAGCAGGCCTCTGGATGCCGTAGCTGCAGAGGTTTGACCATTCTGCTGCAAGGCATGAAAAGAGAACCATAAAGGAACATACCAAACATAGTATTCATTCTCATTAGTAAGCCATGCCTAACATGTGACACTGAGAATTTTAGTTCTAAGGAGATAAATCTTTTATCTTTCAGAAACTTCTAAAACATACTGATAAATTCAGAGATGATTTGGGTCAGGCTCTTTGTAGCATTTTCTACTAGACAGAGCCACTTTAGGAGCTGTTTTTAATGCGTGTGTTACTGTTCTTTGTACTGTTTAGGGTGATGGTGAGAGATCTAGATAAAATGTAGCTCTGCACAAATTAGAGAAAAGACAATCAGCTTCTCTACTGGGAGTGCTGCTCCAACAAAGGAAGTGTCAGTTCAGTCCAAAGTCTTGTCACTTACCTTTCATCTGGTAGCTTGAAACAGCTTTTCTGGCCACCGTCATCTCCTTCTGCTACTAGTATACACTCTGGAAACCCCTCCTGAATTACATCTCTCTGTTGTTCTAATTAAGCTGATATATAAGCATTATTTGAGTTTTATGTCTTTTGGAAAAAAGTCACACTGACTTGAAATTGGATTAACACATTGGTGCATCAGACCTTTAGTTTCTGTCTTGGGGCGGAGGAAATCAGCAGGCTTGTGTTGGTCTTGCTTGGCATCTTATTTTGCTCACTTCTTCATTAAAATGGCACCTTTGAACACTTGTAGCTATTTTCCTTTGTAAGAGGCCAGATTTGATGCAGCTATTGTTGACAAATAATTCCCTATTAAGTATTCGGGCAGTAGCACTTTCTTCTCTTCTCTGTGTTTTCCCACTTGTTTCTGTTTGCAGCAGGATTAGCTCTAGCTGAAGCTGGCACTACAGACACTCACTGGGCCCTGCAGTCATTCGATAGGTCTGCAGGCCTGTTTGCATGCCATCTTTGTAACACCTGTCAAGTTTGTTAAGCTTAGGTGATACCGGTGATCGGAAACCTTTGTGATTTTGCCATGAAAAACCACCACCAGATGTTTTTACAAGACAGTGGCAAGAGTATGTCATACTATTCCATAGGGCTTTTGTTTACTGTTTTTGGAACCTACAGTGATTTCCTAAAGCTTGAGGTGAAAACGATTTCTGAAATCGTTATGTGGTTCTTCTGCGGAGGGGCCTTTGAAGTCCTGTGCTTATCTGCGTTCCCTATTGCTGAGGCAGTGCAACAGTGCCTGGGAATAGAAGAGGGCCAGGACACAGCTGGAACATAGGCTGGCTGTATGTGGCCCTTCCCAAAGATGAAATTTCTCACTGCAGAAATGAACAGGAAATCTGTTAAAGGGTAGTCAGACTTCACATTTCCCAGTTTGAACCAGTTTTGGTTCAAGTATCAGTTATGGTGAGTGAGTGGCAACTTGGGAATATGGCAGAGATCTCCTGAGATCTAGTCTTCAGTACTAGTTAGTGGACAATACGCCTTCCTGCCAGAAGGCAGGTGCTCGTTAGTGCTATTGGAACAGATCAATAAATACAAATCAGTTTTGCTGAAGCCAGTGAAGCTGTTAATTTATGTCAGCTAAGGATCCATTCCAACACAGGTGTGTATGATGGACTTTAATTCCATAGGAGTTATGCAAATAATGAACTCGCATAAAAGACAGAGATTACAGTGGCTGTCTTATCTAAAAGATACCAAGACTCTCACAGAAATCTGAAGTTTATAAAACTAAAGAGACAGTATAAAATTGCATTCTGTGATGCTCTTTAAAGAACCAGCTAGCACTGTGTAGGGGAATACTTGTAAATTGAAAACTAGCCAGTTAAATATGGTAGGCATATGTGTACAGCTTCATATTCTATAACACTGAATTCCCCTCAGTACTTTCAAAGGAAGACAGATCAGATAAACAGCAGTTACCATATAGGGAAAAATATATACATATTATATGGAAACAATATTTTTGCCTTATTTCTAATGTATTTGATTTTTATTACAATATGGGTTTCAAAACTTGTCTCTAATACTGTTTTAGAGTTGTGAGTTAACAGAAGAATTAAGTGAAGTGAATTTAGATGTGAAGGCAGCGTTTTCTCTCTGTTAATGAAAACTTTCTTACAGGCTGTTCTATAATTACACTTGTGGCTTGGTGGATAATGCCTTGTTCCCATACGCAAGTCATTTGATTCCTCTGGTGCCTCATAATGCTCAAGAAGCATGGACTCTTGCAGTGACTCATGCTGTAGCTTATTTTACTGCATATTCTATATAAAGACTGTCTTTGAACAGTAAGTGGATACACAGTATCAAAGTGACAATAACAAGCTTTGTCTGTCTTGCTTCACGACAGAGAAAGAGCCCTACAAAAACAGACGGAAGCGTAGGTCGTTGCAAATTAGGTAGCCCTTCAATTAAGAAATGCTCTAACTCTAGTATTACCAGTGACCTCGTCTTGTCTTCTAGAGGGACAGAAAATCTTGTCCCAGTATAACAATATGCTTGCTTCAAGAATTAATCATTCTTCTTGCTGTCAGAAAAAGGGTGAAGTATAGCAGATTACTTCTCAATAGAACCTGCCTCTCTCCTATCAGAGGTGCATAACAATGCCCATGCATATTTTTTACCACTGTAACAGCAGGTAATAGCAATGTATTCCAAGCCAGAGCTGCCTGTTTCAGATGCTTAGCACCTTCATTACTGGTGCCCACAAAATCCTGAAAAATAGCAACTTTAGGACATGCCAGTGTGTGGTCATAATGAAAACACTTAGAATTGCTAAGAATAAGAATTGAAGTTGCAAGTAAGTTTGGGATATAAAGATAATCACAGCCAATGAAAATGATTGAAAAGTTTTTCTGTGAGTGGAAGGACTCAAAAAGCTGATTTCCTTTCCATTTTTGCTCTTTCCTGCCACCAATATTTACCATAACTTCCATGATGTATCTTCTTGATGGTAAACAACATATGTGGTGTTTGAAGTTATATCCTCAAGGATTAGCCAGCTGGTGTGAGTGTACAGGCTGGTCAGCTGGCTGTTACTGAGTGAATGGGTGACAAAGAACGCTGCCTTCTTTTCCCTTAGTCGTAACAGAATATTTGGGATCTCTCTCCTATCAGTAATTTTTATTTAGTTTCTAGGACCTTATTTGAACCCTATCTCAAATTTGCTTAAAGTTTTTCCACTGGAGTCAAAAAGTGACTGGGAAGAAGGGAGGAAAGGGAGGAATTTCCTGCCAGGCAAAGCAGTTACGTTTCCTTAGGAAGGCAGAGCAGCAGAATGGAGTCTGTTTACTCGGAGCTGAGTACAGAAGGTCTGACACATTTTGGCCACAATTATAACACAGACAGCAAGGTTTGTTTGGGTGTGCTTTTAATGAGAATGTTGGGAAAATTATCAGGGACTGTTCAGTGTAACAGAAACAGACAGAAAGATGAGTGGACAAGATGCTCTCTCCTCCCAGCTGCCACTGCACAGCCAGACCCAGGGTTATTTACTGTGTCCTCCTAGCAAGCCCTTTAAAAAAACACTTTGTAATGTCCTTGTTGAGTCTCTTCGAATTTTCAAAATGTACTTGTGCAATGTAAGTCTTAAGCAATCCATTCATCTTCATTTGATAATCTACAGAAATTATTTAAAATCATAATGTAGTAATATTATGCACTGTTATTTTTCCTGCTCTTCTGAAAACCAATTTAGTTTGCTTTCCATGTAAAAACAGTGTATTTATCTAGTACAGCTGTTTTCTTTGTGTAAATATTATTCATTGCAATACATTGTTTCCAATGGGTTTGGAAGAAGAACAGCCAGGGTTCATGAGAAGCAGGTGGTAGCGCCTCCCCAGCACAGCCTGATTTATTTATTTTAATACCTTTTTGTCATCCTTTAAACAAACAAATGAAAAATGATTCCATAAAAAAGAAGGAAATAAGATATTTAAGAAGTGAACAATTGAAAGCAATGAACTAGAATGACGTTTTACTTTCAAAACTAATGTGTTACTCTACATCCTGGTTGTATTAAACCTATTAATCTAGTAGGGTAGGTTGAGATTTCAATATGCTAGTGAAAATTCTTTTAGCCATGTGCGAGGGGGTACCCAGAAGAAATGACTGTTTGCCCAAATGGAACAGAAACATAAAAGTTCAGAAAATTTGTTCAGTTTCTAGTGAGCTTGCTATCAAATAGGTAACTTTTAAAGTCAAGTATAAGTTTTAGAATATACTTTTAAAAGCCAGGTTTTCCAGAATGGCAAACTTAAGTGCCACCAATGTTTCATGGAACATTTTTAGCCAGCTTGATAGAAGTTGTCTCTCCCCTGAGGAGCTGGTACTTGGGCATTTGTGTTGACAGGTTTAGGATGCTTGATCTTGGCAAATTGTTTCTGGAGGAGTCTTAGTGCAGGAATCAGATTTTCTCATTGCCTCTCAGATATGGAATTTCCTTGCCAAATTGCCTCACAGAACTGCTGTTTTTACATATGTGTTCTATGGCCAAGTTTAATGGTCTGTTAGTGAGTCTTCAGTGACTGCCTTTCTCTTACAGTTGATTACAGTCTTCCACCATCATCATTTGTGTAGTCCTTCCACATAAACTTATTAACTGTGCCTCTTTGAATCTGGTTATGTCTAGTTAAACCTCTGTTTGGAATAGTGTTGGCTCTGTTTCTTCATTGCATCCCTTTTTGGTGGTATAGCTGTAGTGCAAGGATGTAACAAATACCATTCTTTTACATCCCAGAGAGTGTTTCCTAAGGCATTCTCATTTCAGCCTTTTGAGGTCTGTCCTGTGATGACTGCCAAAGCTGTGAACTTCTTGTTCTCAGTTTTCTCATGCTCTGGTATAATTTTATTTGCTTTATGTGAACAGAAATCCCCAGTGAAATATCCTCTTCTTGTATTTAGTTAGTTTGTGCCATTCTGCACCTTTTGTGCTGTGCCACTTGCCTGCTTGCATCCTGCCTCTAAGTGCACTGTGAGCCTTTCTGGGTGGGAGGCAGGAGAGACAGGATCTGACCTTTCATATTGTGTGTAGAACTTAGCAACGTTGGACCCCAGTCAAGATGATTTCAGGGCTCTATTGGATAGGGGAGGAGACTGATATGATGTCGTACTCTTCTCCTTCCACCCTTTTTCTTTTTCTGGAAAGATTATTTTTCAGTTTAGTTCAGTACTTTACCCTTCATTGTTGGAGTTGTCTCCATTTTTTTATGTGCCTCTTGCTTCATTTTTTTCTTTTGGTCATGTGTAGATTCATCCTTAACATCTTTTTGCTATTTTTCCACCTAAGAAAATCTACAGTGCATCTTTATTACTGTGCCCAGCTGCATGTCTCGAATGCTTTTTAATCTTGATGATAGATAACATGACAGGTTATAGTGAGAATGGAGGCTGATAGTGAGGAATGAAAATCAAGGTCACCGTTTTTTGTGATTATATATCTTACTGTGAAAGAAACTCCCATTAAAATAAAATGAAATAAATAGAAAACAAAGGCTTTTGAATACAAAATTCCTGCTCACACTGAAGTGTCAGCCTAGTCAAACTAGGCTGCAGGCTTGATACTCAGCTCAATTGGAAAAAACACAATTTGAGTAATATTTAAATGGTAACGAAAAGGATTTGGATTATTTTTACCCATCTGAATTGATCTGTGAGAATATTCTGTAATTTCTTTAAACAGGTCACTCAGAATCTCAGAGTAGTTTGGACTCTCTTGTCTTCCTTTGAAAGTCCCATTTTCTATCCTATTTTCTTCTAATTTTGCTTATAATTTACATCCTGGTGCCACAACATAACAAAATAGCAAAGGAAAGCAATGCTTATGGAAAATAGAGATTAAGCTTGTGATTGGAAAATTGGTAGAAGTTGTGTTATGTGCTGTTCATCTTGATCTGCAGAATCTTGTAAGCCTAGCCTGTCGCAACGACAGGCAGATTTAAGGAGCCTAGCTTCCGCCTGTTGTGAAATTGCTATCTAAGACATCAACAGGTAGAAGTGCTTCTTTGGTGGCAACAAGAGAGAGGAGGGAGTTAATTTATTAGGCATATCTGTCAGTCAGTTCATACTGTCTCCTTTTCTTAGTGTACCCTCTTCCCTGAGGTCTGTCCACTCCTTGTGATACCTCATCTGCTCAGTGGACTGAAGAAATCTATTTAGGCTGTGTATTGCACTCCCCTGCTACCCTTCACCCATTGCTCACCAGAACATTTTCACTTCTTATTTCTTGTTAATGTTTCTTTCTTAGCTAACAGTTAACTTTCAGTGGGACTTTCTTCATTCTTTTCCATCCCTGTGTGCCTCCATTCCTCACTGTCCTCTCCTGTGATGAGGTTTAAAAATGTTTCGAGGGCTGAGGTGAAATGAATAATGTTACTTTACATTATGTCTAAAGAAATGATTGCGTGAGAAACAGCCACAGCAAGACTCTGGGTTAGAATCACAGATCAGCATTTGGTGTGCAGGCTTTTGTACTAAGTAAAATGTCGGAGGGAAAAACCTTGAAAACTTCCCTGTCCACGTAAGGCTGTTGCATTGAAGGTTGTTAATGTATTTTACCTAATCCCTGTGTTACAGCACAACTGAATTCTTAACGTTGTCTGCATTTCAGTTTGATAAACTCTCCAGTTCCTCTCCAGTATGTTTTGATATCTTTAGACAAGATGCAGCTGTACAGGTCTATCAGAGGAGACTATGTTTCACAAGCCTTTTCAGGGAGCTTCAGAGGTGAGGGCCATGAGACGTTGGGCTGCGCGTGTGGATGTCAGGCAGTATAACTAAACACTGTGTTACAAAGTAGTTGAAATATTATTGTGAACTTTGGTGGGGAAGTACCACAGCCAGCATTTATTATAATATACTGTGCATGAAGGGGCCTCTGGATGTGAGCAGCTGGACCCACGAGAGATTTATGCTGTCAAGGTAATTCTAGTGGTGCCATTGCACTGACTGCTAGCTGAGTTGGAGCTCAGGTATTTTGGGGTCCTGTTGAGTGATATCAGTCTGATGGTGAGTGATTTTCTGTGTTGGAATACACTCTTTTCCATGCACTAGAAGGAGCAGACTATGTTCAGTCATACTTCCTGAATTATAATTATTTAGTTTGTCTTTAGGTTTTCCCCTCTTATTTTATATGGTACATGTTTTTACTTCACAGCAGTGTTACTGAGTGAGCTGCACAAACTGCTTTTAAAGCAGCTCACACTGTAATCAAAATAATGCTTTAAAAACATTGAAGAAAGGCTAATGTTAGAAGGGAAATTCCCTTGTATGTTTACTTATTTACATTTATGAAATAGCCTCATTATGGTTAGGCAGAATCGAGTAAAAACAACCGCTTTGAGGAATTACCCATGAAAAGGAAGCCTTTAATATTAGAAGAGTATTGGAAGTTGTTATGTGTTTGTTTCTGTGAGAAGCAAAAGCATGGCAATAGACTGACCCAACAGAACTCATTAAGAGGTTTATATTGATTGTAGAGGAATTAATATTTAACCTAGAGTTTCCTTTCAGATGAAAACAACTTTCTAGACCAACATAATTCTGTGCTTAGAGGTTTTAAATATGAAAAGCAGAGTTACATATCTGCTCACCATTTTGCTTTTTCTTTGTTTCAGATCTCCTTGTACAAAAATACAAGGGGAGGAAAGAGAAGAAGCTGTTTATGAACAATAGATAAAGCCACTGCTGCACACAATGTCAACATAAGGCCAATATGTCGTTTAAGTTGCACTTAAAACCTATTTTTAGGACTTAAGTACTGCACAGACCTTGTGGTGACCTTACAGAATTTCATTACAGAGGAGCATGACTTCAACCCACTGTCAGAGCACAGCCTGCACTGAGAGGTTTGCAGCTTCTCTCTATCTCAGTGGTACATACCTAGTTCCACATACATTTCTTCAGATGAAGCCTTTTTCATAACGTTAATGCAAAGATATGTTGGTCATATGTATCAGGCCTTCTGTATCTGCAAGGTGGTAATCTCAGGGTGGAACAAGAACTTGGTTTAGAGGCTCTTCTGACTTCTCTAATACACACAATCCTTGCTTTTTACTTGCGCTGCAGGTTAAGATACGTGATCAGAAACAAGGCACGTGTGTTGCTGCAATTACAGAATTTACCATTCTGTCAAAGCACTTTACAAACATAAATGTCTTCTTGGTGTGACCTTTTGTCTCAGCTGACGCTCTGTTCCAGAAAAATACTAAAGATCAGTGCAGGGAGGCACACCATACGGAAGAAACAGTGTAGGCGGCAGCCCATAGCTGCCCAGGCAAGGAGCTGGACAAAGCCAGCCTCATCCTGTGTTTGCAAGTCTCATATTACCTGTCTCTGATTTTCCTTGTACACTGTCTTCTTGCATAGCATACCCAGACTGAGCTCACCTGAAAAGGTGCATCTCTGATTCCCTCCTCATTAAAATAGTGTATCTGAAAATAGGAAATGTGACTGCTTCAGGGTAAAAGGAAGTATTTTGTGCCTAGCACTTTAGGAAATTGTTCTTGGAACAGGTTTCCCTTGTGCATGACCCATAAGATGATGCCAGACTTAGCTTGATCTAACTGCTGTCAATATAGATTTAAAGGTTGGCTGTAGTGGTAAGAAAATTTATGTTAAAGTGGTAACTTCTAGTAGTTCTGCTCTTTGTTTTTGAGACATATTTGCTAGCTTTGCTAATAAAGATGGAGGTTTACAGTTGCAGGTATACATAGCAGAACAGTTTGAAGAAGAGTGAGATTCTATTCTGCCACTTACATAATACAGAAAATTCCAGCTAAGGTGTGATTTGCCACCTCTCTCCTACAAGTGATAATGAAAGGGGAAGGAAGGAGAGCACAGCTTTATTTTCTGATCTTGTATTGATATTGAAGCACTGCTGCTGACAGTCATCATCATCTGGTTTTAAAGTGAACAAATTCAACACAGATACAACTGTGAAAAAGTAAATACAGAATTGTATGATGCTTTTTTTCAGCCACTTTTGAAAATTTGAACTTCACATTAAAAGCAGTTAAATTGTTACATTTTTTTTCCTTTAACTAGTTTATCTATTCTAGGGTTACACAAGTGTAGTAAAAGAAAACACATAAATCAAGTGGACTGTTTGTTCTTCTTCATTTATTTTCTTTGTCCTCTTTTAAGTATATGCAATTTTTCCCACCCCTCCCAACCAAGTCCTGTCTCCACCCAACTGCATTTCCTGAGTGGATTCCTCTAGGAGAGAGAATCGGAGGGCTGCATGACGGCATTTCTATATTTAAATTAGATGGAGCAGAATAGGCTGTGTAATTTGTTTAATCACTGCTCATGCTCTAATTTCCTTGGATTTGATTTTTTGCAGTGCAGTCTTATCTTCGGGTTTCTATCTGGTAGCCAAGTCTGCTATTTGGCATGATTTCAGGGAGCTGGGTGCATTTCTCTTCTCAACTAAATATCAAGGGGATTCTGTGGTGAAGCAAATTCTGCATACAGAGCTTTTCAAGCATGATAAATTGATTTAAGTGGGAATGTGACAGAAAAATATATGCCTCCAAAACAAAGAGATAAAATAAAATTTAAAGCATAGTTGATTAGAGCCATGCAGAAACATTCAGAAGATGGTAAATAGGTAAATAAATGGAAAAGATGCAGATTCATCTGCTGTTATATAAACTGTACTAATTCTGGGATCAGGATTCAGCAATTTTAGTACAGGCATTTCCTGTATTTATTTTATCTAAATATGACTAAATGGTACTTCACTTCTGCTATTTCAGGCCTTGTCTATCTCATTTTAATGACTTGATAGACTGACGTATACATAACAGTCTCTGTTCAGTAAGTCATGGTAAGATCTTCTATTTTTCCACCATACATAAAGATATGGTTTTGCTAAACAAAAGCATTGGTTTTTTTCCTGATTTGTCTTTATCCTTTCCTTTAGAAATATCGTAATTCTGTTCTATTACCTATACCGTGAGTGACAGTGAATATATATATTTTGTGAATGACAAAGACAAGTGTTTAGTAATACTCAGGATATTTTGTGTTCTGGAGTGAAGCACCAGCTTCAAGCAATGATTCGCTATCCAGTGTAAAACAGCCATGGTTCAGGTCCTTTTTGTGATATCCAGTTAAGTGACATTGACCTGAAATGTAGCGAAATTCTCTGATTGAGCTTGCTTGGAGAAATACACTTAGTAATTTGTAAACTTAGAAGGTGGTATCTGAAATCAGAATTATGCCAGTCTCATCTGTGGGTCTCGGCACATACTATTGGGCAATAGCAAGTGTATTTTTTGGTTTTCCCCGTGTAACAAGATTGAGTAAAACCAGCTATGAATATGATTATCAGGGTTGGGTTTTTTTGTGGAATTCTGTAAGAATTAAGAATTAAAAACTTTTTATGGGAAAACACTAATGGATAGTGGGCAGATGACCTGAGATTTTACCTGTCAGTTCAGTGAAGAGCAACCTTTGGAGCATCAGATCTAAAGGCAAAGATCTAGACTCTGAGACAGCAATCTCTGCTTGCTTTGATGGGTGAAAAGAGAGTCCAGGGATCTTCAGGGGCTCATTCACTTCTCTCCTTATTGTTCTGGAGAGAAGAGAAGAAGAAACAATGCACCATGGGAGTGACGCACCCTGATGAGTAATACTCACAAGGGATGGTGGTTCATTGCCAAAATTATATGACTGGTGCAGCCAACTCAGAGAAAGAACAGAGTTGTACTGAGAGCATCAGTGATCAATTATTTATTGTCAAAAGAAAATAGAGAAGCTGGCTTACACTGTCAAGGTACAGCATATATTTTCCAAGACAAACCATTGCAGGAATATGGACAGCTAGTACTAGGAGGATTGCCAAAGTCAGGTAAGAGTCAACAGTATCTAATAAAACAGTTAGCACAACGTTTTGAAAAGTGTGTGTGGAAAGGGCACCTTGATGTTTGGCCTAGAATTCCTACAACTGAAATGAATTATTTTGTGTTACTTCCAAATTTGCAAGTAATGAAGTCTCTGCCTTGTCACCTTCTCTGCTGCCACTGCTAGGTGGAACAGGAGGCAGCAGAAGTGCATCTGGTCAAGAGTGACACTGTGGGTTGAGATTGTGAGTCAGGGAGAAAGAGAAGGAGAAAAAGAGAGTTCATGTATTCAACCAAGCACCTGTTGCGGTCTACAAAACTTCTTCCAATGTTACCAGATACTTCCTAGCATCTGGTCACATGTAGGTTCACATTGGCACGGGGAAGCATCAGAAACCTGACTTGACTCCCATGTGCTACAAACCGCCGTTGCCTGGGTCCTTATCACACAGTCCATCAAATACTCTTTCCTGACTGGAGAACTGCTGCACTTGAGGGGAGTATCTGGTGTGGAACCTGCGTTCAAATATTTATTCCTTTCATCAGTCCTGAGTCTTTCCTGTTAAGAGTTCTCTGGTTTTGCTACACAATGCACATAGACAACAAAGGCTCATCATTTTTCTTCACACCTACCTGGCTTGTTTTGGAGTGTTTGTATTGTATAGATCTATTTTTTGCTCCTTCTTTCCCTTTAAACAGGTGTTAGCTCTTCAGTACATGCAGCAGAATAGAAAAGACTAACTACAGAGACATATTTTATATACCTTATGTATGCTAGAAAAATTTGTAAGGAATTTAGAGATAGCTTGCATCAGAATTATGGTAATTGCCTTTCTAAACATTAACATATAAAAATACACCAAATCATGTTCACAGAGTAGAAGAAAATCTATTGTAGTCATGAAAACCTCTGAGACTAACTGCAGCTAACTGTCAATGCAGTCTAAATAAGAGCATGTGAAGGAACACACTGGAAAATCTGACAATGAAGGGCCTTAGGAACTGTTGGTAGGAAATTCACCCACAGCACCTCCTCAGTAAGGCAAGTGTGTGATTCACTTTCCTCCATTTCTCCCATCCCCAACTATTCCTTGTCAGCACTCTTCAGTGCTTCAGGCTGTATCAGTGGCTGAAAAGGTCGTGTTAATTTTCACCACTGCATGGATATGAGGTGGTCAGTAACTGGAAGAAAAAAATACCGTCTTTATTACTTGTGTTGTCATATTAGGTGCAGGAAGTGTCATCTTTAAGCTGTTGCATGGTAGAGTCTGTAAGTTGATAGAAATCTGAAGACAAAGTGAATAGGTCACAGTGTAATTTTAAAACCTGCTTGTCATGTTGGATTTAAAGAACTTGAGGACTTTTGGTAATAAACAAGCTTATGATGATTTGCTAACTGTTGCTGTCTTTCATAAGGAAAGCCTTTCCAGGCTTCATACCACCAGTGGAATATATTTTCAAAAGACTTTTGTAAATATTTAGTCTGTTAATCTTCAGGATGATTTTAAATGCCACCTACAAGTACAATTTAACTTTAACTTGCATTTTCTTTTGATTTACAGACATTACAGTAACACCATAGGTCTCACAGTCAGTATTGTGTTTTCCTCATTTTCTCAGCTTTCAGAGCTCTCATGCGTGGAACTTTATTATTCCGTCTGATACTGTGAATTTTTATGCAGTTACCAAGTCTTTGCATACTTGTTTCTCAGCAAACAGTGTTTCCATGACTTCTTGACAAATAAGTGTCCCTTGACATTTAATTTGACTGATGATGTGATGCAATTTTAAGTGTAAATTATACCTCCTATGTCAACCCACACCCCACTGAGTTATCTTCACGGGAGACCAAGTGTAGGCAGTCGTATCAGTCCTCCCTCCAGATACCCAGATACAGAAGGTAGTTTCGTTTATGCAGAAGTCCCCTGGATGAGTCTGAACAACTTGAGTTTTCTGAGGGCATGTCTTGAATTAGTGCCTCTTCTGGTAATGCTGCCTGAACTCCTTTACAGGCAACACTGCTCACTGGGCTTGCTGTACCAGACTCGGAAGTAGACTCATCCTGTGGCAGGGTCAGACCTTCATGTGGAAGATGCCAGCGTTGAACTCCTTGTCAGTCTGTGCTTTTGTTTCTGGTGGGCTTTGGGATTAGCTGCCTACTTTAAAGTGTTATATGCAATTCTGGCTTGTTCTAACTGTAGGTATTTTTGTTAAGCTAGGCCTCCAGATCTTTAGGAAATTATATGGTGTGTTCTATGTTTCATTTCATGAGAAGAATAATCAGGAAAAATATTACAGAATTAATCAGAAGGGAAACTGTCACGTGGTGTATGATGATTGTGAACGTGGTATAGGAAATAAAAGAGAAAATGACGGTCTTCCTGCAATTCAAGTTCATTATCAAGGTAGATTAAATGTAGACTAATAATGTGTTTCTGGGAAAATGCCGTTTTGGGAAAAACAGAACAAAGAAACAAATATAATCTGAATGGTGAGGAAGAACAAAAGGAAAAAAACCTATAAAATTTGATTTTATCACATTCTATATGAAACATTTCAATTTTCCATCTCTAAGTCACATTTCAAGACAAAACTCAGTAGAAGGTAGAATAAAACATTTATCTACTGTTTGAGTAAAATGTTATTTCAGCCCCTTGTGACATGCTTTCCCTTGTTTCATTTGGCCAACCAAAATGAGTTTTTCTTTTGTTTTATGTATGTGATTTACTAGTTGAACTGAGAAAATAATTATTTCTCATGTTCTTCCTCTCACTGAGTTCCAGGCATAGGACTGGATGCAGAGCATGGTAAAGTGAACAGTTTGGGAAAGAAAATAGGAGATTTTTACCCTCAAATGAGGTAGCATGTATTTTATGTGACTGACCAGGGATATAATACAGTTTTGCCTCTCTAAGTTTTTGGCTGGATTATGGATGAGATTTAAATAATGTGTAACTAAGCTATAGGATATAATAGCTTGTCTAAAAGTAGGATTGGATTATTAAGATTAATGTAGTCTTTGTAGCTTTTGTTATTATTTGGAATGCAAGACATTCAGTCTTTAGTGCTAGAATTGATGTTATTTTCATACCCATTTCCAAGAAAAAGAAATGTTAACAGGATAATTCAAGCATCTGTTAAAATCCAGCAGACCACTTTCTAAAAGTTAATACATCCAAACAGCTCCATAGAGCAAAGGATAACATTTTCAAATTAAAATTGTACTATAAGGGAAATCTTCTGTCTCGGTTGTTACGTGTGCTTAGTTGAAACCTCCATGAATTTCAGCTGGTTGGTTGTTCACAATCAGCTCATTGCACACCCTGAGGACTGCATGACACATTTTATTTATGCTGATAATCAGCATCCCTGTTGCACAAGCTTGTTTTCTGACAGTTCCAGAAGAGAATTATAAATGTTTACCCCTAAGCATGACAATAATATAGTATGATTGAAAACAAAAAATGTGTCACTTCTTCATTGAATGTTTTGTATTTGATAAAAGGATATTTTTTTCATTTGGTGTTATTTTTTAGCTTCTGTGAATTTCTTAAGCCCTAGACAGAGCTTTGAACCTTATTAATCATGTCACTAGCATTCACTGAAGAAAAATACCGGTTACTGACATCAGTTACAATTATGTAGTTCACAGCAGTAGGAGGGACATTATTTTTATGGTTAAAAAGTTTCATCTATAATACAGTTTGTGTGTGTGTGTTTACATAACGCAAGGTTCTGGGTTTATGCTGGGTTTATGTGTTTCATAAACTTGTAGTTTCTGAAAACCAAAGTTAGTGCGTTGGAATTAAATGTTTAGTAGTTTTGCACTAAATCCTGTATATTTCAAATTGACACCAAAATTGTAGTGGTACCTGATTCGCATGAATCCTTAGTTAACCGCCTTGTCTCCATCCCTACATTAAAGCGGCTTTCTAGCTTGAGTTCAGCTGAGTAGTGCAATTTCAAATGAGCTTTAAAACAGCCTTTATGGGAAATCACACAACTAAGTACAATATTGATTTATTAGAACCCTCAAAGTCATACTCTGGGGAAGATGGAGGAGGAAACTGTTTTAGCACAACTTTTGATAAAACAAAGCCAGCGTGCTCCAGTCAAGAAAGTAGGCTGTGTGGTGTTAAAAGACATGTCTGACTACCTCATATTTTGTGTGTGCATGTGAGGCACGAGGCAGCAGACACACAAATGTAAATACTACCTAATCCATTGAACAGCTTTATACATTTGTACCTGACTGAATGTGCCATTGATGTCTTTCAGAAATATCGACAGTATATGTCTGGACTTCTCACTCCTCCTTATGGTGTTATGGAAACTGGCTCCAACAATGACAGTAAGTGTGAGAAAATAGATGTTAAAGGTTAGAAAAAAAAAGAAAAGAGAAGAAAGGGATAGATGAAAGTTCTCTAGTTTTGAGTGTTGGAATTTACATGTTAAATGCAATTCAGTATTATGACTGTATTAATACTGCACATAGTAGGAAATACTTTGGAACTTGCCTAACTGCATTCCCAGCTGTATCCAAGTGTACACAGAGCTGTACACAAATCTGCACTATGAGCCAGGCCTGTTGATCAAAGCATACTGTATGACGTCACTTAACATTTAACTGGTTATAGGTGTTGCGTTATTTCCATGGAACATGGCCATGAGTCCCGCTACTGAAATAAATATAACAAACTGACTTACTTTTGTAGTTGGAATGGGCTACACAACTTGCTTGGGAACCTAGGTTAGTGCTTGATCAGACAGCCTGCAGTAAACATGCTGCTGCCTGACCTTAGTTACTTAGCTAAATAAGTTTGGGTATGTCTCTGCCTCATGAGAACCTGTCAAACTGTGGGACAGGGTTGCAGACACAAATCCAAGGGCAGCCTTTGGAATGCATCACTTCTGTAAATGAAGGTACTTTTATTTAGTTGCCAGAGGATTATTTAGATGCCTACCAGGACAATATCTGATGGCTAACAATTGCATCTGCAAATTTTGTCCCATATGTTATGTGTTCAGTATGTTCTATTTGTGAAACAATAGCATAGCATAGCATTTGACTCCAGGTACTAAAACACAGGTAATGTAAAATAAAAAAGCTGTAAGTAATTCCTGTATAAAGACTTCAAATATTACGTTGTGAGAAAGTACTATGTTTAGCAAGCTGTTTATAGTACTTACACAAGTTAGTTTTTTGTGTTCGCAAGAGAAAACTTTTGTATGAATAAATCTGTTTTGCTCTTAAAAAATCATAGATTAATGTGTAAGTTATCAAAGTATCGAACCCTCCAATCCCCTATTCTAGTAATAAATATCTCCACTGTTACTTAAAGAATGTACAGTATGTATCTATATTCTTTTTTTTAGGAATGCCAGATAAGGACAGTATGTCAAGCAGTGCTCTTTGCCAAGTTTCTAAAAATTGTAATAAGGTAAATCACACCTAGTTTTGCCTTTGTTTTTTGACTGGGGGAGCGGGGGGCCGACGGGCAGGAATTTGGTAATAAAAATGCAAAAGTACAGCATTAAATTGAAAAGAACCAGGTGCAAATACAAAGCATGTCATTGATGCATGTGAGTACAGTATAGCATTGTGCCATACAACTGGAAAAAGTAACTGGTTCTGGATCACCGTTATGAGAAAGTATACTGCTGCCCAAGTTTGTGTTACAATCTGGTTGTCCTATCTTTGTCAGAAAGGCGCTGAGGGTAAAGAAGAAAAGCAGCACTGTGACAAGACCAGTGCATTGCCGATGGATCGTAAAATTCATAACTAAACCCTATTTTAAGGCTTAACTGAGTCTTAACTGATGCATAGGCATTGTTCCGGCTCTTTGCTCAGGGTGAATTTTCTCCTGTGTTCAGAGAGCAGCTCTACATGCCAGTTCCCCTTTGTAAAATAGTTCTGTGCTTTCAGCCTCACCAGAGGAAGAACCCACATGAAAGAACTCATGAATATTTCTATGCCGGGTTTAAAGTAATTATAATAGTGGGAAGAAATAGTGTTGGGCATTGCTGTAAAGATTAATAACTTTTAGAGTTTTTTATAGCAGGAGTAGAAAAGTTACAGTAATAAATAGATGCTTGGATGCCTTCTTTCTGGACATAGGAGTTTAATTGGATGCATTTGTGTGATGTTATTAAAAGGTTAAAGGTATTTTTCGTACACAAAATACATGTCTTGACAGCAGATAAAGACAATGAATATTTTAGTGTGTTTCCTTAATGCAAAAATAACTGCTTCCACCTCTCCCTGTCTGTCTGTCCTGCTTCCTCAAGGGTACTGACCTTTCTTAATTGTCACATTCAGCCTTTATTAAATGTATAAATGTAACAGTATGCAGTTCCTCTTACTAGAGTCTTTTTCACTAATGCTATACCACTTCCTGACACAGCCTTATCCTGCAGGAAATTAAACATTTTTCTATGTGGTGAGCAATAACGCTTAGATACTTAGATAGCACCTTTCATTCTGTAAGCATTTACAAACAGTTATGAGTTAAGTCTCAGTGCTTCTCTAAGAAGGCAGAATCACAGAATGCTCAGAGTTGGAAGGGACCTCTGGACATATTCTAGTCAAACCCCCTGCTAAAGCTGGTTCTCCTAGGGCAGGTAAGGTGTTGGCATTTCAATGCTACACTTGGAGTTAGGTCAGATCAAGGGTGTTGCCTGACCTCTCAGTGAAAGCACTAGGCATAGAATCCAAACTAAAAGATGTTGTATTTTCTGAAACATAGGTAGTAAGGTAAAAACATTTTTCTTTTCTAGAAGGTGGTATCCCCACAATCCTGGGCACAGGTGTGGTGCTGTGGTGCACAGCTAAGGGTGGTACAGACCTTCAGGTAAAAAGTGTTTTAGAACTGAGCAAAATTTAGTGACTAATACCGCTGCCAATAGCTGTGCTTCTCTAGCACAACAGGACTCTTCCCACACAAAGTAATGTTCACCTGGGTAGGAGACAGAACTTGGCTGAGGCAGGCTCAAACTGTTCAGTGCCTTTTACAGGAATAAGACCATATTAATTTCCTTTCCAAGACACATATATAAAACAACCATCCTTCTCCCTCCCACGCTGTACACATTTCTGAGGAGAAGCCGAGAGAGTAAGTATGTGACAGATGCTTGTCACCTTGTCTCATGCTGGAGGAACTCAGACAGTCCCATGACAAATGTGGCAGAAGAAGCTACACAGTGTATGAATCCTAGATCTGTGTTTTTGCCACATGGCCACAGTTCTCTTCGGTTACATTAAGTGAAAGGTAAATGCAGCAGAGATAAATACCTGAGTGTTTTGTTTACTGCATGCAAGCTTCATTCCCGCAATTTTAAGCTGGACAGCTGTTACAGTGCTTGCACAACATGTCCATCTTTGTGCTCGGCAGTCAGTTTTGAATGATCAGGGAGATACTGGGATTGCAGGGCCAAATTCCTGGAATTGTTGCCATCTATTTGAAATACAAAATAACAGCATACCAGAAAACAGCCCTGTGTTTGTGTATTTTATGTATTTTGCTTATTTTAGAGTGATATATGACTGTCAGGATGGCTACTGCATCAGGGAAGGGCATTCATCCAGGGAACGGGAAGAGTTTGCAGGACACCTTTAGACTACTTGATATCTTTAGATTGCCAGAATGATGTGGGACTGGCAGCAAATACATCTCAGAGAGGTCTGCAGGCTACTCTCTAATGTCCAGAAAAAGACTGAGTGAGGAGCTTTCTGAGATTCAGAGAAAGTTCCTCAAAATCTTTTTGATGGTAAGAAATGGTAAGAAAACATTACACTCTTAGTGTAACCTTACTCCTTAGAAGGAGATAACACCTTCAGTATTTCTGATCATAATAATGCTTTTATTCTGGGTGATGTGTGTTGTTTTAACCTTCCAGGGAAGTTTATAACTATAAATAATTTGCTTTAAATGAATTTTAATCTATTCCACTCTTGAAATATGAAAAGCATGTTTTTCTCTTTTAGCCTGTGCTGAGCCTTTTACAACCACCGTAATAGATTATTTTCCCTATTTGCTAATTATTGGAGTTTCATCTTCATAGCTCAATTTTTTTTCTACTGTCACATGTATTAGTTTTTGACGAGTAATGTAAGATTTTTCTTTTAATACATGCCTTGAAATCTTCTCACCATATGGGGATGTTTGCTTTTCCTAGTTCATTAGAATCTATAAAAAAAATATTTTTGGAGAAGGCAGCAAAGAGACTTTTTTTTTTTTACTAAACACAAATTCATTTGCATTTAGGGTTACATTATTGCACATCATTTGATGCAATATAACAGTTAAATTGAGCATAAAATACTGAGACAGAGTATACTGCTGTCCTCAGTTATATTTTGGGGAATGGAAACAAAGTCAATTTAAAGCTGTCTTACATAAGGGAAGATAACACAGCTTAGGTCTTTTTAACTAGTCAGTCTAATACCTGTACACTGGTCTCTCTAGCTGTAGTTTTTGAAAATTCCTGTGGGGCAGAGTTAGATATAACTGCATCTGTGAGATGAATATAACCCTCAAGCCAAAATTACAAAATCAATAATAATTTCAAATACATTTTTGGAAAAGATACAGAAGAGTACTTAGAACACAGGGGAGGTCAGGTTCCAGTGTGCAGACAGAATAGGTAGTGCTTCTGTTTCCATATATTACCAGCAGAGCTGGCAGCAGGGTTACACAGAGCTTCCCACTACAAGATCCTGTTCTTACAATTTGGCCACTTTTTCACTGTTTATGCTGAATTTGCCATGCTGAGAGTATGCTTCTGGCTGATTTTTAAATTGAAATGGATCACACCTCTCTGACATTGAGTTTTGGGGAAAATACATAGCACATATTAAATAACTTTTCCCAGTGATACAGTAGCAATGCCATCTTTTGGAATAGGAGGTCGACATCTGGGGCTTGTTCTGGCAGTAAGGAGTGCCATTTGCAACCCCCTACAAAATAAACTGTATTGTTAAGACTTGAAAAATCTCAGTTGAAACTGGCTCACTAGAGGCTCGTTACAGTTTAACTGCAGGCTTGTGCACACAGGCTGTGTGTGTTGTGTGTGCAGCATCCCCACACTATTCGTCTTTGGTTCTGGGCTGCTTGGGCAGTCCTGTGTTGATCTCAGTGGTATGGGTTTTCTCGCAATCATTCATTCTAGTTGCTAGAGTGACATTTTGATTATTATAAAGCCAGACAGTAACTGAAAAACAGTTGTCTTCCCTGTGCTTTTTCACCCCCTACTGGTGCCCAAGTGGGAAATGAGTAAAGAAGTATCCCTTTCAGCTCTGGAGACATGAGATATGTGATAGTTTTAAAGAAGAGTGCATTGCAGAAATGTGTTGTAGAGGCACAGGAACGAATGTGGAGAACAGAGGACAGACCCATTGAAAGCATGAACTACTGCTTTGTGATGGAGTGTGGTGCTGAATGTTTTTTTCTGCTAACAGTAAATGTTTTAAACTCCTTTGCAAACTGTGGATGCTATGTCTAAGATAACAGGAATGATCCACAGAAGGAATAGAAATCTGTAATTAAAAACAATTATTCAATTTACTCAAGTAGCTGGTAGTCAAAAAGTCCTAATCCTGCTAATGATCCAAGCTGAAGTTTTATATTTTTTTTCATAATGGAATTTCCATATTGCAGTTTGCTAAAAGAACGCCCACATCCTCAAGAAACTGCACCTACACACACACACAAAAATTAAATAATTCTGCTTGAAAGGAAGGCTGAAAAATTAAGTGCTCAAAAGCAGAGAATTTCAAGAATGGAGGCTGACTGAGCAGTGTTAATGAAGTCCTCTTATCCATGTTTATGGTACGGACTTCAGTTCTTCATGTTTATTAAGGTACAGACTTTGATTACCTGCTCACATATATTTTTCCAGTGACATATTCAATTAAAACAACATCTCATGTCAAAACCCATGCTAGCTTTCTTTTCGTACAACTTAATCTCTATGACTGTTTAAAACCTACATAAATTTCTGCCTTCATTGAAAGCATACATCCTGAAAGAGGGAAAAGTGCCTCTTTGTCTCCTTTGTACTGATGAAACCATACTGAACACAGAAGATATAAGCAGATTAAGTTGTACAAACTCATACAGTCATTCTTGCTATTAGGTAAACAATACGTCTTTTTGCTGAAATCTCACTCATGCTTTATTTCTGTTAAGTCTTTGGATTTCTATTGTCATCAAGAGTTGCAGGAACTCCCCCTAGTGCACGAATATTTGAGAAACACATGGATCAAGTTTGTGAAGTTTACAGGCTGAAATGTCCCCTTGATGTTTTTCATGTAATGACCAAATGGTCTAGACTGGAAGCTTATTTGAATTGATTTATTTGAAGGTATTTTGTATAGCAAAGCTACTATAGGATGTGCTGAAATACTCCTCTGAAAGTCACCTTTTCATCCATATTCTTCCCTGGTTAATTTGGTGTAATCTAAATGTAGATTACTGAATTTTTAACAAGGCTTAGGTGCCGTACTGATTTTTATGCATTTCAATAATTTGAGTGATTGTGAAAACATGATTTGTTATTTTATCAACTCTAAATGCATTTAATAAAATTATATCCAAAAGATTTTTTCAGTTGACAGAGAATGATATAATCTAAGTGTTAATCCTCAAAATACTGCAATTTTCAACATTGCCAGGCAAATGAATATTCACTTATTTCAATCTTCCAGCACTTAAGTATGGCTCTGGGCATTCGAAAGTATACTTTTTTTAAAGATGACATGGCAGCCTTGAAAAGTCTACACAAGACACCATTAATAATCATGTTCATTCACCATATTAGCTACTCTAGCAATAAACCCAATAATTTTACCTCTTATTTCCCTATATTTCAATTTATTTTTCCCAGATGACCGAGAAGAAGACTTATCTTTTAACATATTCGGTAGATTGTCAAATGTGGAATTTGATAAAGCATTAGCAGAATGCCAAGGGAAATGTTTCACATGCTTATGAAATTTTCAGCCTAGAAGAAACAATAAAAAGAGAGATAGAGCAGGAAAGCAGGCAGTGTACTAGCAAGGTGCAATGACAAGGTGTTTGTTTGCAAGTGTTAACGTCTCCAACGTGCATATGAAAACTGTGTTATATCAGAACTGATTTTCTATGTGGATGGTTTATATAACTGTCCAGTGGTATGTGTGCATTAATTCCTCTCCTCTCTTGGGCTCTGTGCCAGAGTCAGTTCTACTATACAATGTTAGCATAGGTTAAAAAAATAATTCCCTTTCATTTTCTGTTTTTGACGTGATTGCATAAAAGCACTATGTGCAAACATTTCTAAATAATGTCTTCATACAGTCCTAACTGTACCGATTACTTTTAGGGGCTGCTCTGATACTTTGGCACCAATTTCACATATATGAAAGTAATTTGCTTAGAGGTCTGTTCACGTTCTTCATTTTGCTCTAAGTGGAAGTGTTCAGGGTTCAATCATTATCGCAGCCTGTAACAATTTGGCTAGTGCAGGGGCTGTGCATATAGTCCCTGGCAATGAGTCACATGGTGACAGCATATGGCAGGAGAGATAACAAAGACAGGAGTGTGAGATGAGTAGGAGTCTGCGAAAAATACATTTTTCATATGTTAGTAATGAACTTCATCATGAAAAATGTGAAGGTCTTTATATGTCATCAGAGCTCCTTAATATAAACAAAATTGTTAGTAGGTCTGCTGACTTACATAAGTAGACTTTGCATAAACTAAATTGTTGCAGAACCACAGGGAAGGTTTTGGTACATCGGTATCTCCAATTCCAGCCATATGGAGATGATACACAGCTGTAGGTTTCCCTTCTAAATGCCAGTGTGAATAGCGATGCCTCAAAGAAAACCTTGCACTTGCACCACCCCATCTTCTGTTACCCTGTTCAGCTACCTGATAATCTATGAAATATCTGTGACCCATGATTTCATTGTGTACCCTGAATTCTGGAGACCCTAATGGCAGTTCCTACTGGCAACAGTTTCTTATGCTGTAACTAATGATATAATTGAGCTCCAATCTGACCAGTACAGAACTAGCCAGAGTAGTCCCAATACGAAACCTGCAGATTGGGTTAGTGATTCTCATTTGATCTATTATTATACAGAAATTAGTAGCATTGTGGAGAAAAAGAGCAGAATCCTTGGTCCAAGTTGCTGTGTATTTACCGGTCCACATGTCAAAATAACTTCTCTTCAGTGTGTACTTGATTCAGGTCAAAGATCCCTGGTCCTTGAAGCCCTTCCATGAATTTGGAAGAAAAAACATGGTCCTTTCTTTCTACAATGAGTTTTTATTGTGATGGTTCTAAGGACAGGTCTAAGGATAAATAGATCTGTCTGCAATGGTAGTGAGATTGGTAAGAGATGGAGACAGGACTTCTCTTGGCAGATGAATTAAACTTTTTGTAGAAAAGGGCAGAATTTTGCAATCTACAGATGCTAAAGGAGTATTCTTAATGTTAAATTTTACTCTCATTTTAGCAACAGAGGATTAAATATATGTAGGTGTATTTCAGTTTTAAAATATAAACAAATTGACACATTTATCTTGGGAGAAGATGAAATGGGAAGGATACTGAATAGTGTCCGATAGCACAGCACAGTTGAATTGTTACCACCTGAAGACAGGGCTTCCCTTTTCTGTCAAAGCTGCAAAACTTCAGAAGCAACCGCTGCCCTTTGCTCCGGAATAAAAAACTGAGCTTGGAAAGGTGTGTCTGCATCTATCCTTCTTTAAGTGCTGTAATGACTTTCTGAGTCATGGTGAAACTACCTGCAAGATCCAAATCAGTGTAGTGCGGGTCTTATCATTAGGGAGGGGGGAAAAATGGAGAATGAGAGGTATGGGGGAGAGAGAGAGAGACCTCTGTTACCAGCAGAACAATCCATATACTCAAGTCAATATTAAAGCTAAACTATATGAGTTTTTAGTTGCATGACCTTTACATCTGAGTATTAATATGAATTCTGAATGAACAGTCCCCTCAAGCATTCATCACTGTTATTTTGGTGGTCTCCACTTCTCTTGCTTTAAAAAAAAATATTATGTCAGTCTTTATTGCAATTTATGTGTATCCTAAAGCCCTGCAATTCTTGTTTCTGCGGGGTGCTGTGATGCAAAGGAGGGATGAAGGCTTCTGCTACAAAAAGCTTGCAGTCACAGAAAAGATGGAGTGACTGTCAGACAGAAAGGTGCTGGTTTACTCAGAACATTGTAAGGCATGGGATTTATATGTGTTCACACATTTCAAGTGACTTTTCTTGCAGGACCTTATTGTGATCAGTCCTTGGTGCGATAATCCTAAGAGACACTATGAATGGGAGGAAGAATTTCAGAAATCAGTAGACAAATGGAAAACTAAGTGATACATATTTCTTCATTGATCTTGTGATTTGGTGGGGATCTAACTCACACTGTTGGCTGCCTTCAGGGTAGCAGAGTAAGCAAGTACTCACCTCCTCCCTGACTAACCTCCGCACAAAAGGGTGCTTGTGATAGTATGGGAAGGGCAGTTTGGCTGAAGAGATATTTTCCCTTTCTAACTCCTCTTGCCTAGCAGAATAACTGTTGCTATCACAGTTTAGATAAATAAAATAAATAATGTAAAAATAACAGAAATTATTAGAAAATACTAGAATTTGTAAAATACTCAATATTGTGGAGTAGGTATGGGACCTTCTTTCAATAGCAGCATCACTCTCAGTTCCAGTTGTCTGGGGAAACAGCATATTGCCTTACCTGCCAGTGCTGGCAAGGGCAGTCTGATAATATATACTGCGGAGTCACATTTGATGACTCCTGCTTCTTGGCTGTGTCTTCTCTGTGATTCTGTCCCAACCCATAAAAACCATGCACGTATGCTCCATTTATCTCTTGCACTTGAAAGGCAGAAAGTAATTATACTGAGAAAAAAAGATAGTCCTTTTCAAGGTTCACGTCTTCAGATAAGTCAAGCGTATACAAGTAACACATTTGGCACTTATATTTGAAACAGCAAAATGAATTTTTTTGAATCTTATAATTATTTTCTCAAGTTTGGCAGAAAAATTGGATCAGGGATCTTAAAATCAGATTCATTCTAGTCACTCATATAATCTCTCACAGAGCATTTTGACTGCCTGTCCTACAACGTGTGCTGGAAATTGGTATTCCACAAAGTCAATTATAGTTCTGAGTCTGTAAGAAGTAATCAATGTGTCTGATCTGATCATTTAGCAGCATCTTTTTTTGTCTGTGTACAGATGACAAAAATTTGAGAGGTTAATAAATAGTGGAGAAAAGCTGTCCAGTGATTTTGTTCTTCTTTTTGTGCTAGCTAGTTAAGAACAAGAGCCTGTTGTGCTGGCTCCACGTGAAGAGCAACACCACCAAAACAAGCGTTCAGCTTGTGGTGCTCATTTAGAGCCATTCTGAGTTAGAATTGCTGAGGCAAAAATGTCTGATATCTACGACAGAGCCAAAAAGGTAATTAAGGACTATTATCTCCAGTGATGGTTAAGGAACAAGTGCTGCTCAGGTATTTAAAGATTTATGATTTCTGACTTTTCATTATTTATTCTTTTTGTAAATATCCTTCTGGAAGAGAGCTTGGCACAAGACTGTGAACATATTTGATGTTTGTGTGCTGTATCATCTGTGATACAGCTGTCTTAAAGATAACAGTTAGGGAAGAAATACAAATACACATAGCTGAATTGACTACCAGAAAAATATATAATTTAGATTCCAAAATATAAATGAAAAAAAAAAACCTCAAACCCAAAAGATCAGTCTTACTTCCATTACCAGTTATTACACTGCTTCTAATTAGGATTAATCAGCCACATTCGTTTTCATCTTAGGAAATTAAATTATATAAACAATTTGTATAATAACCTTAAATATGAACTGGATGGAGAAAGAGCCAGTAGATTAACAGGGGAGAATTATGATTAAGTCTTTGTAAACCTCCCAGTACTGCTTTGTTCAACCTCACTCTTGGAAGTAGCTAAATTCAAATGCATGAATCTGAGCCGGCTGAAGAAACGTCATCTCTCATGCGACTCTTCCCTTGTAGGCTTTTGCACAATGGCTCAGATGGTTACTTTTCACCCAAACCCGTTTTCTGACACAGTCCATCTTAGAGCAACATGAGGGTCAGCATTTACATCAGGAACAGAGGTGGGAGAGGGTGGCTGTGCAATAGGAAGATAGTGAGAGCATCATCTCCCAGAGCAGAGCACCATTTGGCCCAGGGAGAACCACAGGGCTGTGGCTGCCCTTCTACAGCAGCTTCCAGTGACCTGTACTGGGACTGTAGGGCACCTGTCCATCCCCATGTCCCCTCTCTGACATCCCTTCTCTCTGCATCCAGCTACATGTGCTCTCTCCTCCATCACACTGACACTCCTGCTTGACTGGTGGTGGTAAGGGAGCAGAACTGACAGAAACACCGTTTATATGAGCTTAATTTTCTGCTGTTTTGGATGAAAAATAGCTTCCTGGCCAGGGCCAGCATGCAACAGGGCAGAGCCTGGGTGTGGAGTTCAAGGAGGGGATAGACCACAGTGGTCTTGTTTGAGGCTGCTGTGAACTGTCTGCAGCCTTAAACATCTGGCCTCTGCATAATGCACTACCAGGCCTGTCAGCTACAGACTGAGGCTCTCTCCTGCCCCAAACCTGGCGTTTCTGCCAGCTTATGTCAGCTGCAGGGGAAGCAGAGGGACAACTGACAGGGTGTCGCTTTGTCAGGGCAGCTTGCAGCTCTACTGCAGTTCACTGCTAAATCACAAAAGAAATACAGTCTCCTGTGTTTAAATACAAATTTGTATTATTTGTATAAATAACAATTTATTATTGCTGTAATACACATACAGATCCAGGCAAATATTTCTTCCCCTCTCCCCCCCACCCCCCCACTCCCCCACCCAGGCCTTGGATTGTTTTAATTCTGTGATGAGGGATTTTCAGCTTGTGGTCTGCAGGCTGCTGGGTTCTGGCAGCTTTTCCAAATGAATCTGGGAAATGAACCTAAGAAAAGCCTATTGTTACTTGCTGCACAAGGTTCCTCGTCTTTACTGGCAAAACTATAGGGGTCCACAAGATAAAGGAGCCTAACACACACACACCCCCCTCCCCTTTTGTTTCCCCTGATTCAGTTCACACTCTGCTGAGTGTCAGTGTTAGCTGCTACAGATTCCAGAGCAATGTTGGAAAAACCTGTCGACAAAACTCTTAACAGTAAGGTTTCTGGCATTGCTTATACTAAACGTATAGCCACTGCTCCACAGCAGTCCTGGGCCTGTGTAATAGAATGGCTCTCTTGTCTTCCTGATACTGATCCAAACTGGGGGAAGGAGGAAGGAGAAGAAAATCAGGAGGTTGCCTTGCTAGAGCTCCTGAATGCTTCTTCAGTGTTACAGTCAGTGTTCTTGAAATGCTGTCTTTTGTGTTTTGTCTGGCTTTTCTGCTATGAGGTCTGGGGTGGAGAACCTGGATTGCTGCCTGGAAAGCGCTGTGTGACCTTGTGGTAGTACAGACACAGGAGAATCTGCAATAATATTGGACTTCACTGTACCAGAAATTCCTCAGGGGAGGATGCATCTTCCATTCCCCCAGACAGTCTCCTAGACCAACTGTCATGGAGAAGCTGAAGATTCCTACATCACTGCACAAATTATATTTTTTGTAACATAAGTTAGCTGGGAATACTCTATGTACATTCAGTATTTCCAGGCAAGCTGTTTTGGATTACAGTAATTAAACTTCTCTGGAACAGCAAACATTTTCACACTGTGATTTCCTTAACATACTGCAACAGTCCTTATTAGAAAGAATACAGCCCACAAAGAGTCACTAAAGAGTCAATTAAGCCAGAGAAGATTTTTGGATTATGTTTAAAAAGGAAGTGAGTAGTTGACAGATGGCAGGGACAGAAATTCAGCTGGACAAAGCAATATTTTTAGCGATGATGTGAAAATTAAAGCCAACATTAAAGAGAAATAGGAGAAAGGGGATAAATTACAAAATACATACAATAGGTCCCTTTCCATTTCACAAGGACAGGGCTGGTTCTGTGATATCCCTAAAAGCCAGACATCACAGAATTTACACAGCTTGGGCTGCATACTGAGAGAGCTAAAAAGAGGTCATCTCTTTCAGAAACATACTATGGTGAATTGGGATGTAAAGAGATGTGGTTAGCTAGGGAAAATGCAGGTAGAGTAATTTCACCTTTCCATCAGTCTTGGGTTAATTATTGCAGTTTTCTGTGTGCATTTGTGGAGCAATTTTTTTTCTCAAGTTGCAAGAAAGATTCATTTAGCAACAGAAGCAGCTTTAGAAACGTCTGTCCCTCACTAGTTATCAGGGAGGATGAGCTGAAATTCAGAACAGTAAGATCAAATGTGAACAGGCTTGATTTAAATGATAGCAAGTTAGGCAACTACAAGCTCTGTAGGAAGTTAGGAGGAGGGAAAGAACAAATTTACAAATATGAAATATCTACTATTTTCCAGTGCTGGTTATATTTTGTTCAGGTTGACAGGAATTAATACTGTTACTCTTTTACTGTTCTCTGGGGGAATACCTACTGTTCACACAGATGCACATTAACTCAATGTTTGTGTTTTATTTACTGATTATTCCCATTGCATTATGGAATTAATGTGAAAAAAAGTGCATACTAATCCATGTTGTTCAGAACTAATAATTTGATTCCAAATGCCTTTGTATGTTTTTTATCAATACATTTACTGCCACTAAGGTATGTGAAGACCTCTGAATTAACTGATTAACTAATACAACAGCTTTGAGTTTCATTTCACACTAGTTAAGTATGTAAGACTACAATTGGATTTTACTGTAAAAGAAAAAGAAAAGTCCTTGCCTTTCACAGACAGTATTTCCCCCTGAATGTATGCTGTTGGACTTTGCCCTTTACTAAATTGGGTGATGATATCCCCTCACAGCAGGAGGAGGTAATGAAGTTAGTGGGTTGTCCTCAGAAGATGCATGTTATCCCTCGTGACCAGGTCCCTTCTGTTTTGGTTAGATCTGTCCGGTCATGAAGGTTCATTGTGGTTAGCAGAGCTGTGGCAATGCTAACAAGTCACAGGAACTGTATCTTGTGTTGGAAGCACTAGGAAGAAGGGTGCTACCCTAACAAGACCACAACCCAATTTTGAAAACCACCCAACAGATAAACTGCACAGTCTGAGAGGCTTGGATGAGGCAGCATAGGTAGCAGTCAGCACATCAGCACCCTCCACTTTGACAAACTTTTTGTAGACATCATGGGAAATAGAAGTTTTAAGGAAGATAAGAAGGTTGTTTTGTGGATACTTGCCAAGAGCAGAATGCTTGTCTTTTCCACTGACGCAAAAATAGGTAAATTAAACAGAAGTGCTTGAATGGTTTTTATGTTTATGACAGAAGACTTAAAGTTGTTCAAGAAAAGAAATGCTTGGCTGAAAGAAGATGTTTATGCTCTTTTAAAAATGTGTTCTGGTCTAGTCATCAGTGTGGGATTTCTTTCCTCTGTTTACTTTCACATAATATAGAAACAATAATTTACCTTTTTAAAGAAATATATTCTGCGAAGATGGGAAACCAATACAGATCATTAAAAATCTCCTGTGAAGTAGGATAACAGAAGGTGTTGATGGGGTATTGATAGATTATACCTTCTCAGTTTCATTTTTAGCAAAAATTTGTTTCTGAAAAGGGTGACAGAAAGAAGAGTGAGGACTAGATAGGGCAGCTGGAATCTGAGGCAGATGTGCCAGTCTCCTTCAATGTTTCTTCATTTCATGTACATTCACACAATGCACTGTCCTGAACTTGGAGAATAAGGAATGTGGGATCACCAGAAGAGACACAAAATGAGTTTAAATTAACCTCTCTTCCCCGCTTGCCAGAGGGTTTACCTTGTTGCTGACCTCCCCAGGGAATTCAGGAGGCAACCTTCAATGCCCTCTAGCCCTGCCTCACTTTGATGACTTTTCCTTTCTGTGTTAAAAACCATTATAAAAAGCTTAGAATGAATTTGTAGACACTACACTTCCAGGATTTCAGTTGCAGCATTCAGCAGTGTTTTTAGTTGCTCGTTCTCATCACTTGTCAGAAATGTGAGTCGTTACTGTCATCCTCATTTTACAGATGGAGAAGCTGAAATACTCAGAGGTGGAATGGCTAGCTGGGGTCACACAATACATAAACCACTGTCACCCAGGAGACAGGTGCTCTTGCCTCACTTGGGTGGTGTTTTGACTACCCTGAAGTCAAGAGTTTTACCATTGATTTTAATAGGTTCACAATTTCACCCACTAATTCACACTCCATCCAGGTTTTGGCACCCTTATATTTGGCATGAAACCACTTCGTCTAAAATTTCACCACCTAGTCCTCAGAGGGCAGTTCTGGCATCTGGCTGTAATCAAAGCGCAAGAGAGCCCATCCTGCTTGTCTAGAGACATGCCTCCTGGGAGGTGGGAGATGTGTGCAGAAGTTATAAAGGTATCTGGAAACAAATGAAATAAAACCTCCAGAAGCTCATTAACATTTAACTTCCCTTTAGTTTGCCTTTTGAATAGTTGTGTACCTATAGCATGGGTCAGAGGCAGGTCTTAAAAACCAGTAACCTTGCTGCCTAATATTTACCATACTTTTTCATCTTTATCGTTATAGTTTGTTTCTCAAGAAGTAAATGATTTCAGGTAAACATACTATTAAAACCATGGATACCGAGAAACCAGGAATTCTCATGAGAAACAATGAAAAAAATGCTTCATTCTTTTATAGGTTAACAAAAATGCAGCAGCAGAGAAACCCGTGACAATGCTGGCTTGAGATTCCTTATGACAACTGTAGTCATACCTCTGTCAGAATATTGGGAATGCTCACAGCAGAGTTAGCATTTTCTGGCATTTTATTCAGTGCATGCAGTGTAGTTATAGCAGCTGTTTCATTGTAGCGGGGAAGTAGAAAAATGACAGGAAAATAAGACATCATTAGCCATGTTCTCAGGGTTTTTGTGCACTGGTCATAGTCTGTTTCAATATTCTTTTTCCCTTTGACATTCACAGTGAAGTATCATTTTTGGTAATGGCTGAATCATTTTGTGTTAAAAGGATGGACATTTACAGTTTGTCAAAGAAACATTGTAGAAGTGTTAATAATGCAATTTCAATTTAACTTTCTAAAATAAATTTGCTACACAGATTGTATTTGAGAATTTAAAGGGACACATTTTCCTGTTTATGCTATTAATACATGTAGATTACTAAAGAAAAGCAATTTTAGAATGTTTTTTAAAATACAGCTTAGTCTTCACATTGTATTACATTTAAAGAATATAGATTTTAAAACAGTCATCATTACTCTGAATATTTTGATAGTAGTCCATTTACTGACAGTATTCAAAGCGTTTTACAAAGGTAGAAATTATTACTATTCCTCTCTCTAAAAAGGGGAAAATGAAACATGGTGTGATTATGTGATTTGCACAAGGTCATGTAGTCAGAAAAAAAAGAATAAAACTGAGCTGTCTTAACTACTGATCCTTTCTACTAGTCTATTTTGCTTAGTTTCGTTAGTTAAATATATGGGTATTTAGATTACAGGTGCTGTAGTTTTATGAAACTCAGAAGATTTTTAAAATGTGATTAATTCCTGTTTCTGTGGATGTTCCTTAATTTGCGAACAGGCCTGTGACTCTGTGTTCCTCCATTCATACCTTGCCCTGCTTCCCACTTTTGCTGCTCACAGATGTTTCTTAAGAAACTGTATGGTTATCTTTTGTGAGCATGGGTGGTTTGAAAATGCTTTGGTAATACAATTTTAGATTATCTAGACTGGCTACAGGTCCTTTTGGTACTTGCATTGTTTGGTAAACATAGATGAAGAGCAGAAACAAGTGCTCTTTCTGAGTAATTTGTCCTTTGTTAATTGCAAAGTGTTGCTAAGTCACCTACAGACTTGCTGTGAGATCAGTCATTGGCAGTTTTGGACTTCTCCAGTTAGGAGATGGAGCAGGCATTTTGCTCCAGTGCTGTCTCGTGGAGAGTGCTGGGGAGCACAGGTTGGTTCTCTCAGCTGCTAAATACATTTTGAGGCGATAGCAAAGAGGTCAGTGAAATGTGTCCAGCATGGTAGTGATGATTGCATTTCTATTTCCACAGTTTTTGTCTTCTAGAGGAGCGTAGTGAGGTCTCCCTGCAGATATGATGGTGGTCTGGGTTGGACAGAGCTCAGTCCTTGTAACATAGAATCACAGAATTGTTTAGGTTAGAAAAGACCTTTAGCTCATCAAGTCCAAGTGGTAACCCAGCACTGCCAAACCACTAAACCATGTCCCTAAGTACCACATCTACATGTCTTTTAAATACCTCCAGGGATGGTGACTCCACTACTTCCCTCGGTGTAGAGGAATGAAGGCAGTGGGTTGATTATCATTGATAATATGCAGCTGTGGCCTTGCCAGTGGGCAAGTGGGTTGATTGACATGGATGATGTCCTGCTAAGTAGTTTAATAGCACTGAGGATTGTGGGAGAGGCGGTAGGATGGAGGAGTAGTGTGGTCTGGCCTCTGGAGGAAGGAGAAACAGCATGGACTAGTAGAATCTGACCGATGGTAAAAGCCTTGTTGCAGCCTACTAGTTTGTGCTGCAACAACTGGTACCCTGTGTGAGGCTGACTGAGTTGGATTGCGACTACAACACCTCGGCAGCCTATTCCAATGCTTGACAACCCTTTTGGTGAAGAAAGTTTTGCTAATATCCAACCTAAACCTCCCCCAGTGCAACTTGAGGCCATTTCCTCTTGTCCTATCACTTGTTACTTAGGGGAAGAGACAGACCCCCACCATGCTACAACCTCCTTTCAGGTACTTGTAATCAGAGAGGGTGGGCTGTGTGTGAGTTCAATAGAAATCTCTAAAGCTAATTATATGCCTTTCTTTCATTGTTAAAAGCTCTCCTTCTCCTATGGGACACTATTGTGTAAGATCTGTGGGAGGCTTATGGGAGGTAGGACAGAGATGATATAGAAAAGTACAAGGAAGAAAGGGATTCATACAAAGGTGAGCAAGGAAAATATTATAGACTGGATTTGGGAAGTAATTGCATTCTGATGTGATCAAGAGTATTTTTTCCCCTCATATCTTTTTCTTTGTCATTTTTAAAAGACTTTGGTTGGAAATTAACCTGTATTTCATCACTCTGTCCTGTCTTCTGTAAGAGGGTGGTGGCATGTCCAGACCAGTCTACACTGATTGCAAACTGAAAATGTTTGATATAGTTAGTATGTCATCGGTTACTTCCTCGAGTGTCACAAATAAGCAGCAGATCAGTTTTTGTGTGCTCTGCTAGTGTTCAGTTTGTTCAAGTACAAGCTTAAAAGCATAGAAAGCAGCATCTAAGCTTTTTATTCCTTACAATTTCAGTACCACTGACTCCCTTATATTTTGCATTCAATTGCTTTTCTTTGGATTTTCTTTCTTACATGCAGTTACCCAAATTTTCTGACCTATCCCCTAAATTAGGTTAAAAAACCAAATTTGATTGTTGAAATGTTTGCTTTTATCAGCATAGTAATTGTGAAAGTTAAAAAAAAAACCCAACAAAAAACAAGAACAAATGAAAAAAACCTTCATGACTGCTTTGGATTTGCAAAAAAATTTCAACATGTATATGTTTTATTTGTATTGGTAGATTAGGGGATTCTTGTCCAAGTTCTTTTCACTTGGAAGAGTGTCCACTTCTGTTCAGCTGCCTGCTGGCATGAAAAACCTTTGTATTTTTGGGACTAATTCAAATCAGACTTTTAAGCCTGTTAATGTAATGAGTATCTAAGGGCTTAATGTAAAGTTCTGCTGAGATCCTTTAATGACTGAAAGAGGATGGCCTGCTATGTTGTGCAAGGAAAATCTACCTCTTATAGAGTGTTGGCAACAACCCTGTTTCTTGTAGGGTGTTTTTTTGTATCTTGCTTGAGGAAGTCTACTGTGGGCATCAGAAACTCTTAAGAGTAAGTTGTTTCGCTAAGGTTGCTCAATGATTGAACTGATGATTCTGTTCCCTTAGCTTACAGATGGGAAGTAATTCAAACTACCTAAAATCATGTTTATTAATGCTGCTGTTTGGCATAGGGAAACGGATTTTGTGCCTGTATATTTAGGTTGTAACAGTATCAATGACAATTCATTTATGCTTCCCCAAGGCAATAGTAGAAATAGTTGATGATCAAAGCAAAATTATGCCACCAGGTATTCAGGAAGATTCAATGTCAACATTCTTTATAACTGAAGATGATACTACTGTTTTATAAACTTCACATTTTCACTTTGTCCTGGGATTCTGCCTTGACTTAAGAAGATAATAAGGGCAAAGACTGTTATGTATACATCCCAACCATGAGAAGTCCCTGTGGCAGAGAGTGTGTGCCAAGGTTTCTTGTGGACCGTGCAGCCTGGGGGGCTGGTTAGAGGTCATGACTTGGGTTGTTTTCTGATGACAAGCACTGATCAGTGTATCAGCATGTTCTACATAGGGCTACTCCAGAGATCCAGCATAGGCTAACAGAGCACAGAAATTCCTACAATATTGGTTACATTTTCCTTCAAGTTTTGAGAAAAATAGTTTTCAAAGGACCTTTTAATGACAGGATCTTTGGCCAGCTGCTTCTCTGATGTTTTGCAGTAAGCTGCATTCACTAAGTATGTTGTCTTACCTGCAGCATCCTAGCAGAGATTGCTGCAGTCTGCATAGTCACACTCTCTCTCTGCAGATGGAAATAGGACCAATGGTACTGACTTCAGGATACTCTATCCAAGACTACTTTCCACCTGGAAATGCACTCCCACAGCTATGATACTGTATGCTCAGCTTTCTCTCTGCTATATGGTTATCCTGTAGCACTGGAAATACTGATTCATATTGGGAAAAATCATCTATACAAAGGCTCCTCATCTTTGGAGCTCTTATCTATGCCTTTGGTCCAAAGTAGCTCAGATAGATGATGTATTACAAAAAAAGGCAACAGTTTGGAAATGGACATACAGATTTGAGAAAGAATCATAAGAGCAGAAGCAGGAGGTATTGTGTGGGAAGGCTGTGGGGACCTTTTCTAATTGTCAGCTGTATCTTACTGACTGGTTATACTTTCACCACTATTGTGGGAATGTTTTTTGTATGTTTTATTTCCTCCCATGTGAACCAGTTAGGGCATTGATAGCCTTTCAGGAGATGTGTACAAGGATATTCAAGCATGTCTGTCATAAATGACAATCATCAGAAGTCATTTGGAATCGGTAAGAGCTAAAGATGCTCTGCTTTCTGAAATACACTTAAGAGAATCATCAGATGCTATGGGCCTGACTCAAAACCCATGGAGTCAGTTAGGGATTTACCAGTAATTTCAGTGGGATTTGGATTAGGCCCTAAATCACCAATGAGCAGTAAATACTGAGGATGTAAAACAAACAGATCTCTTAGTGATGTGGCTGTTGCTGCTGCCACCTTTCGACTTGTGTGGCTTTTGTCCTTTGTTTCTTCTGGATTCGCTGGCAGTCAGAGGAAAACAGATGTCACTTGCAATTCTTTTCAGTGCCCCAGTCGGAAATAAAGGGATCAACAGTAGTGCACAGGTTTAGCCGATCACCCTGGTAACCTCACATGCCATGCTTAACTCCAGTAAATACCAAAACTTGTTCTCTGTTCAGAGATGAGCTACACTGAGGTCATGGGAAAAACATGATTCATTGGCTTTTGTTTTATTTCATCTTAGTTCTTTGCAATACACATCTCCTACGTTAACATTTGAGAGTAGTAAGTTAGGTCCCCTCCGTCGTTTCGTTCTATAGATCCAAACTGCTGTAGATCTAAAGCATTCATTCATATGTAAAGGCTCAGAAGAATCATCCCTTTACAGCTATTTAACAAGGGGAATAGAAAAATGTATTTTTATAAGAGGTGTTCTTGGATTTTATTTAGCAGATTCAAGTGACTTGACAAATGCAGCCCTTGTCATTCATTATATTATTTCTTTTTTGGCATATGGCTTGCTCAGTGATGTAAGAAGCGCAGAAATAAAGGCAGCCCTTGCCCTATAGTTTGAAATCTAAGGCCTATTTCTCTAGTGATTAAATGTGTGCATATAATTATACACATGAATAGTCCTATTTAAATCTATGGTATTGCTCTCATGCATAAATATTGGAATCTTCAAAGGAATAGAGTCTAAAGTTGTTACTTTACCTGGTTCACCCAGTTTAACTAGGGAGTTTTGTCATTGGCTTCATGAAGCATTTGTTTGAATGACACGAATGTGAATGCATAAATGTTCAGATATGGAGTTTGTCAATGTTAACGCTGAAAGCCATTTTATTACACTTTCTTATAATAATTTTCTGCTTCCCCCTACTAACACCTGCAGCCTTCCTTTCTCTACCCTCCAGACCCATATGCACCTTCTCCCCTACGGGGGCATCAGCAGGTCATGTGCACTAGTTGGAAAAGGGCATGAAGTAGCTAAAGCTTCAAAATAATGCTGCTGTATTGCTTTATCTCACGCTGAAGGAGGGCTAAAAGCAGGTATGCTTGATACTGCTGTGGCCAGGAGATGGGTAATAATTTGTAAACTGCTCTAATTGGCTTGCATATTGGGCTGTTCACATGATAACTTTTCCCTTATTCAGAAGTTCTGAAAAATGTGGTTATCAAGTAGCTGTAGTCATACACCTCTGTGCAACATGTGTGTACTTAAGTCACATTATTTCTTCACAGATAGCATAATGTGTTAAGAAGGTAATCAAACATCTTCTCACTCTGCTCTTTTATAGGTGAGTTAGTTCTAAGTCCTTTCTAATCATCCCTTAATAGGAGAGCTGAGATTGTAGACTTACAAAACATTTCTTGGACTTCAGTCAAGTTGTGACTGTTATCCTAAGATACGACCCTTCACAGAATCCTTTTTTTTCTGACGGGAAGTTGTTGCTGGAACACTGTATCTCTTATAAGCTAACTGACGTTACATTTCTCCTCCTTTGAAGCATGACTGGCCTTTCCATAGCAAACTCAGTCCAAGCCCTGTTGCATTGCGGCTCGTCGCTGGTGCAGCCAGAGTTCACTGCATTGGCTTTGAAAGGCTGTAACTTTGAGGGGACTCTCTGCTGGGCATGTCTTTTGGATGGCAACGACATTGTTCGTCAGTAGGAATGACTGCCTTTCTGTCTTGTAGACCAGGCTTGCTGCTCTGGGGCTTGTATCTCTTCAGGCACCACCTTGTGGTTGAACTAATTTTAGACACGTAAGGGTGTCCTCAGAAATGGCATGGTGCCACATGGTGAGGCTAAAAGGTATTTCAGGAAAGCCTCTAGTCCACCTCTGAGCCACATGCGCAATTCATGATCACTGTGTCACTCCTGACAGATACCTTAGGTATCCTCCCAAGCCTCCAAAGATGGAGGAACCACACCTCCCTGGCAGTCTGTGACAGTATTCACTGGCCACACTGTTAGAAAAGCTTCACCGATGCCTAACCTGAACTTCTCTTACAGCAATTTAATCTCTTCCTGCTCTCTGCACGATGGACTAGGTCACTTCTTTCTTCTTTTCAAAGGCCTTTTAAATCCAAAGACTCTTACCACACTTTTGCTAAGACTTGATTTTTCCTTAGCTGAACAACTTCGATTATTTATGTTGTGCTTTCTGATTAGTCTTGTTGCTCTCCTCTAAATTCTGTCCAGTTGGTTTCGATGCTTGTGAGGTGGGCAGGTGAGACACACTGCTTTAGCTTAGATCTTACCAAGGCTGGCTGAAGCAGAACTGCATTATGTATCTAATCTGTTACTACGTCTCAGTACAGTATTGTAAATATACTTTCACACAAGTATGGCATTGCTTATTCAGTTCTGTTTAATACTATTATAAACCTTATTTCTTTTTTCTATGGAACTGTGCCAAGACACTTGTTCCCTACCCTGTCTTTATACAGCTGATTCTGCCTGCTTCAGAAAAGTAGTCAGCACTACCTGTGTTGCATAACAGCATCACAATTTTTTCAGACCAATGTCAAAACTGTATCAAACTCTAAACTTATTCCCCAAATGTACATGCACTCTCTCCAGTCCTGAATTCTCCTGCAGAACCAATCAGTGTATGTTCTACTTCATCCTGTGTTAATATTTAATATTATCAGATGTGATATATTCTTGAGAATGCTGCTCAGGACAGACCTCTGGTATGACTGCCAGTTTGACTTAGCTTCACTGGTAATGGCTTTCAAAATACAGTTTTCTAGCTGGCTTTGCGCCTGTTTTAAAAGAATTTAATCTGCCCTTTGCAGGAAAGAATATCTTATGAGACAGTGCCAAAGTTTTACTGAAGCAAAGGGTTGAAAATCTACTGTTTCTTCCCTAATTGATCAATGTTGCTGCCCGGTCACAGAAAGAAATGAGATGTGTGGCATGATTTGTTCTTGATTAATACACGTCACGTGATTCATCTTCCTGTTCTTTTCCAGGTGCTTACAAATGGACTTTTTTCTGGGCAGACAACTTAAGCTGACATTTTTCAGCTCCTCCTTTTCCCTTATTTCTGTCTTCAGCTGCCTTCCTTAGTCCCCAGGAGCTGTCAGAGGTGGCTGCTGACCACCTTTTAGTTTCTTCAAGCTACTCAAGTTTCCTGCATGAAATTCTACAAACCCAGCCAATCTGGAAATAGCTAATTTATGTAATCTTTTCTCAATCATTCTTTTGTTTTTTTCAGGCTGAGGTTTTACTCCTGTCATTCTACTACTTAGCCATGTGTCTGCCACTGATCTTTCTAATGAACACTGATAAAAAATAAATCAACTGCTTCTGGCCTTCTTGAATTGTCTGTCAATAGATTTCCTTCTGTTGAACAGTAGATCAATGCTTTTTATTTTCTTTGCTTTACTGCTAAAGTACTTGTGGAATATTTTTGTACCTCTTGACATTTCTTGGTAGATCTGTCTCATTTTATACCTTTGATTTTCTAATTCTGTCGTTCGTTACTCAATTTATTTTTTTATACTTTCTTTTTGTAAACCCCCTAGTTTCTGCTTTCTGTGCATTTCCTTCTTGTATTTCAATGAAAAGCTCTTTCATTAGCTGAGTCTTTACTACACCTTCTAGCTCTGTGCTAGTATATATGGTATGTGTGGTTAGTATTGTTTGTTTAAGTAACTGCAAGCTCTCTTCAACTCTTTTTACCATACACTTGCTCCCCCATGACCTGCTCTAGGAATTTAGCTATCAGTATTCTGGTTTTATGGAATTTTTTTCTTCCTAGACCATTGTTTCCACTTTGATGTTCTTACTTCCTTCTGTAAAGTTCTGACACGGGACTATTTCATGATCACCTTCACCCAAGTTACATTCTGTCTTTGCA
Organism: Falco naumanni; assembly: GCF_017639655.2. Lineage (NCBI taxonomy): Eukaryota > Metazoa > Chordata > Aves > Falconiformes > Falconidae > Falco > Falco naumanni. Next base: position 45,336,305 of record NC_054061.1, read on the forward strand.
GCTGATCCTTCTGTATTGGTCAGGATCAAATGTAGGTGAACAAGCCTTCCTGCTGCTTTCTGCAGATTCTTGTGCTGCACCTTAGCTTTCACCTTGGGTTTTTTCTGTACTTTTGGGTTGAATCAGATTTCTTCTAAATGCTCTCTTTTATTTTCTTTTTTTTTTTTTTTTTTTCATTAGGATGGGAGATTTATTGACAAATCTTCATCTATATTAATTTTTTCCCCTACTACTTTTATGCATTTTTGTTGCAGCTTAACGAAAACTCTTAATGAACAAAAATGTGTATTCATTTTCATTGGTCTATTGCTGTAAAAGTTTCTTATGTTTTGTCTTACACATTGTATATCTCCTTTCAAGTGTATTCTTAACTAGAAATAAAATCTGGAAGCTAGATTGAGTATATTGTGCTTTACTGATTTTAAAAAAATAATCTTTTAAGAGCATAGAATTTAAAAATTATTTTCATAGTGACTTAAATGCCAATTTAGCCAACCATTTAAGTATATATTTACCTTCAGTCTCATAGAGCTTGATGAGGACTTGAAATCCTTTAAAAAGAAATTGGAAGGAAAAATTATTACTACTCAGAGTGATATCTCTGACTTCATTGTTTATTTATATAGTTGTTTGAAACTGTTATTCAGTGGGTTTCTTTGCATTAGAGGCATCTTTCAAAAGATTATTGCTATTCATAGCGTGCTTTAACTGCAAATGTAGACTGTCTAAATCATGTTCCACATAGTACCAGGAACCAAGAAACATTGAGAGATGTTCTACGGCTGTTCTGGTGGGACAGAAATATTTGTAATTTAAATGAGTCTTTGAAAAGTTGTTGACTTATTAATGAGAAAAATCAGGAATCCCAGTTTAATTGTATGGATTTGCCTTTTTAGAGACTTCTTGTAAGGTAGGAGTGGAAATGAAAAACCATTTGCATTACTTTCCATATACAGGCTTCTCCATTAAGATTATCTTTATTGATTTTTGTTATGTGCTTCCCTCATTCTCCCCTTCCTGTCTGACCTATAGTCTCCTGGTGCATTTGTAGCTCCTAGCACTATTTGATTACTACAAGGTCTTTATCACATCATTAAAGCCCTGTGGGAGCTAACAAACAGATGTCCAGCTTAAGAAAGCTGATACCCGTCAACCCAGCGGTACATGGCGTGTGTCTCACCACACACATACTTCTGACCCGGTGTCCTGCCCTTGCTGTGTGGGTTAAAGGAGCCATGGCTGCCACGGGCCGAGGTGCAAGGTCTTGCCTTGGTGGGAAACCTCTGTGTTTGGCATGATCTGCCTTCTCGGCAAGCGCAGAATCCCAGCCAAATCCAGCCCTTGTGTCATGTCTCCTGGCATTTCTCACTAGAAGTAAATTTGGTCCATGCTGTTAACTACCAGTCCCAACAAAGCAAAACATCTTCTCATCATCCTGAGGTAGCAGCTGAACTGCTGAACAGTTTTGCTCTCCTTTGTCTCCATTTATACTGTCCTTTAACCCTTTACTTTCCTTTCTCCTCTGGGTTGTGCTATATGCTTCCTGTCTCCTTTCACGTGTTTATTACATGCCTGTTTTCCCACTTCTTTTATCCTCCTTCCCTGCTTCTCTCTTGTAGCCCCGATAGTCTTACCTTTCACTTTTCCCTTTGCAGAATCCAGTCACCGCCTTTACGTTTTGCTTTTTCCTTCACCAGCCCCTTTGTGAAAGTCCTTACCCAGGTCTCTGCGAGTGGCCTGCATGCTCTTGCATTTCAGAGGGTGGCTATGAGAGGGTTGCCAGCTAGGCCTCACGATAGTTTAGAAGAGACAGATAGCGGGGCCAGAGCTTTTCTTTATTGCGGTTTCTTGTGCTATGCTGTAAGGGAGAAGAGAGCTGAGCAGGAAAAGGTGCTGAAGGAGGAGAGATTTTCCGGGGGGGGGGCCCGAATGGCGGAGGCAGCCACCTGCAGAGGAATGCTTTCATGCCCATTGTGGGTCAAAAGCAGCAAGCAGAAGAGCTAGCTATGCCTGCGTAGCTTCAGATCTGGTGTGATGTTTGGCCACTGCACACTTCATTAGTACTTCAGAAAGTTTAACACGCATTTGTTATTCATCTTCACATGTCATGTCACTGTTTGAATTTGCTGAGCTTTAAGAGCAAAGTTTATCTCCGGGATGTCTTCAGAGAGCTTTTTCTACTCGCGTGCCCTGGGCAGAGCTTGGGCTTACGTGTCATTCTTTGTTTTAACAGCTTCTTTGTTCAGTTTTTTATTTCAGTCTTTATTTTATTTTACCGTTCAACCTTTAAAAATGTATTTCATTTAATTTCATTTTATTTTTCAGACACCTCTTATTGAACCTCACATCCCACAACGTCCTACTAAAACCATTACACAGGTAATAGGACATAGGTGTGCTGTAGAGCCAGGCTGCTGCTAGACAAATGGAAATAACTCCGATTTCCAACATTGTGATGTGTATCAGCTGAAGTAATGCTTTCTGTTAGATGTGATAAGTATATGAGGCTTAAAATCCTGAATAAATACTACATCGCTCTGCAAAAGTAAGCATCTGTGCAAGGACTTTTACCTTAGGGAAAAGAGAACTTGTGGGTTTTTTTTGCAGAAAGCAGTACAGAGATTGCAGAAAGTTTAAAATCTGTGTCTTGGTCCCTTTTTTTTCTCCATGATCACCAAGGTTCCTTCAGAAAAGATCCTCAGAGCTGGAAAGATTTTGCGGAATACAATTCTGTCCCGAGCACCTCACATGATAAGGGATCGTAAATACCATCTGAAGACTTACAGGTGTGTGAGCTGATTGTATAGAGGTCTCTGAATTTTTATGCCTGCCATCCTCTGATTTGTGATTTATGCCTTGCCATACTTGCAGGTCTCAAAAGGTCTGAAATTATTCTGTGATGCTATTTGAGTCTGGATGTTATGCAGTCTTTAATGGGCCTGGTAAATCTTTTCTCAAGTAATTTGACTGAAAATTGAGTCCATGATTGTGAACAGAGCGTTCACATTCAAAAACTCTTCCAAAGTTAATAGCATAGTTAGCTGGAATATTCTGTGCAATACCAAGTTAAAATGTAGATTCTGTTCTCTTTGTATAACAGTAAGAGATAATGGGAAAGTTCATTAATATATTACGTTACTGTACTGATTGCTACAGCAGTGTTGTTCAGCGTCGAGTTCTGAAAATTCAGCTGGTGAGAAACATTCCTTATGTAGGTTTTCTCCTCTATTTAAAATTATATTTGCTCAGTGTATTGCCAGGCTTTCTTATCTTCCTGCTGGTGGCAGCACTGCCTTGCTGAAATGAGATAACAATGGCACTTGTAGAATAGTAATATGACTTCAAAGAGTCAGAATCTATGTATGTTGGCTTAAGAAACAATCAATTTGTTTTAGTGTCTACTGTTTAAATCAAATATCTAATGCATTATTTAGAGTATATTTAAATAAAAATTGGTTTAAAATCTCTGAGTATGTCTTTTTCTAAATAGTCAATCAAAATGTTGGTGATCTGCTTTTGAGATAAGTGCATTGATTTTCCATATTTCAGTCCAAAATGTGTTTGGAGTTTGTGAGTTAATCTGAGAATATATCATGATATGCCATTGCTCATTGTTCCAGAAGAACAAAAGAGCATGTATGATAAATGAAGACCGGTGCTGGTCCAAACAATCGCACCATTTTATCTTATACATAATTGGGAAAAAACTCTTACTGTTCTCTCTTTGATTTTTTTTTAAATATGAAAGGCCAAAATTTAGATTGGGTCCAGGTGAGAGAAAGTTTTGTCATCAAAATGGGATTTTAATTGGAAGAGCATTATTTCAGCTCAATTTCAGTATTACCTATTTCCTTAGTCTCCGAGAGTGATGCATGAATTGTGAGCCACGAGAGCCTGTCTAGAAGGACTAGCCAGCTTCCTCTCTGTTCTGCGTGTGATCAGTTACAGATTTGTATGGGTTTGATCCCATTGCTTATTTGCTTCTGTTCTGCCAAGTATGACAAAAAATTTTATTTAGTTGACCATGTGGCTTTTTGGTTTTTTCCCCCCTCTTTGGGCATTCTCCAGACCTTGAGGCCTGTTGTTGTCTGCCTGTGGGTCATTCAGGAGCTGCGAGGTGACCAGCACCTACCATGACAGAGCCTCAGAAATGCTGTAGACAAACCAGTAGTCCCCAGATACAGTGTGGGCAGAGTTTGATTACAAATGGAGGAACACCCTCATAACACCCACTCTTCCCGTGGAGGCTGTTCTCATTGGCAAAGCTTTTACGGTGTTAGATGATTGTTTTAACACAGGATTCTGAAGAGCGTGAGGCTTTTGCTTTCCCATGGTATACGGAGAAGGTTTTCTTTGAAATCTAGGTTGGAGGTTATTGCAACAGGTCTTCTACCAGGTGCCACAGGCTCAATCTGATCCCCTGAACTTTGCATTTCCCAAAACACTTGTCATTCTGTTGAGGTGATCCTCTCAAAACTGAATACCTTCACTGGTATTTTAAGCATGTACGCATAGATGGTGGTATTGTGTTTTCCATAGCGAGATTTGACTAAGGTTAGACAGAGTTTAAGGTATCATTGTTCTTGGCAGACAGTGTGTGATCGCTCTCTGGCTAGCTGCCTTTTCATTTCTATCTATTCATTTGTCCTTCAGGCAATGCTGTGTGGGGACGGAACTAGTTGACTGGATGATGCAGCAAAGTCCTTGTGTCCATTCACGAACCCAGGCTGTTGGCATGTGGCAAGTATTGCTGGAAGAAGGTGTTCTTAACCATGGTAAGATAGAGAAAATCAGCATCTTTACTAAAACATGGGCAAAGTGTGACATCAGTGCCTCTCTAGATCTCTTTCATGAAAAACAAAGGGATGATGAGCCCAAAAGAAATGCTGCAGAACAGCTTGTTCGTTCGTAAATGCAGGTGCAACACACAGACAGTATTCCACAAATCTTGCTACCAATATACCTTTTAAATTTACGAGAATATTGAAAAGTAAACAAACAATTTATAATGATAACTCTGATACTTAGGAGTACACTGACTTGTTCATATATTGCAAGAGCTGGATAGCACTCAGGCCAAAACCAAAAGATGTATTACCATACACAAAACTGATCTTCATCAAAGATCTGCAGCATTTGGAAGTGAATGTGAGCACTTGTACTCGAATCCATAATTTTGGAATGATTTTTAGTGGATTTGGAATGATTTTTAGTGGATTTGGAATGGTTCCCAAATTCAGCACTCCAAATATTCCAGTGCAGATATCTGGGATTTTGTTAGTTTTCTGACTGTATTTTACATTGATTTTCAGTTTCCATTTGGCAGGATTTACTCAGTAACAGGATATTATAGCCCTCAAAAGGGTAGCTTTCTAAAGCAATATTCATATTTGAAGCTGTGCATGTACAGTTTTAGTAAATTCAGAAGAGCTGCTCTATTACAGTACACTTCCTTTTAACCTCTGTTGTGCTTCCCATATCCCAGGGAGGAATTTCCATGCTGAGAAGACAGATTGTTTCCACCGCTTCCTTACCCCAAGGGCTTTAGCTTTAATTCCTGCCAGATACTCCCTTGAACTCCCAGTTGCAAGCTGCATCATAGTATCCAACTCAACATCACTGACTTGCTTGGAAGACCAAGGGCTTGTCCTTTACCATATCATAGCCTCTTTTTAGATAAAGTTCTTCTCTTGGCTGCCTTTCAGTTCAGTTCTTCCACCACGACACAGGTCGATGAACTTGCCCCTGGGATTATATCTTGATGATGTACATTTCTGGTACATCAGAAAGAGTTTAAATGCTTTTGTTACCTTTTAGCCCAGTCTGAAACATGTAGGGCAAGGTGTTCGTGCTAGGGAACACCTCTTAGAAATTGATGATGTAACCATTTTCCCCAGTGTGAATTATTTGCTTAAATAAAATGGTTTGAAACAAAACCAGATCTAATAAGAAAAAAACACATGCATGTATGTATACATGTATACATGTTGTGTATATGCACACATATGTATGTTGTAGAGAATAAGATCTGTCCCAGCTGAAACCGGGACACGCACAACACACATATATAGAAGCCTTTTAGAAAGCATTTGTAGTACACAATTTAAAAGTGTACCCTTCAAGCTACATCATTTGGATATATGTGAGAAATGAAGGTGTTTCATAATCTTGCAATTTCTCTGTAGCTTTCTTCCCTTCTTAACTAATAAAACTGTTGCTACACAAATTTCTACAAGGTTAACTTTAATGAGGAGAGCTTAGTGTCTCATATGTTGTGTTGTTCTCAGTGGACCAGGAACACCACTTTCAAGACAAATACTTGTTTTACCGATTTTTGGATGATGAGCGGGAAGATGCCCCTTTACCAACTGAGGAAGAGAAAAAGGAGTGTGATGAGGAGCTGCAGGATACTATGCTGCTTCTGTCTCAGATTGGGCCAGATGCTCACATGAGGATGATTCTTAGAAAACCGTAAGCACATTAATGAGTTAATATTATACATGAGCCTTCCTTGTGACATGGAAACAAGATAAATCTACATTTATTATCAGGCATCTTTTAGCCAGTTATTTCACTTCAGTGCCAGTTTGTTCGGTCTCTGAAGTTTTTAAGTCTGCATTAAGTCATTTCCAGTCCTTATTAATGGTTATAAGTTGAACTGTGTGTTGAGAATCACCATCAAAGGCTTTGAATGCCATCATACTCACCTTGAGGAAAATGCTACATTATGATTTTTTATCTTGTTCCTGAGCCTCCCCAAAAGTAAGTTGTAGGTAACAGAAGAGTCCTGCTCTGTTAACACTTTCTGTGTAGATGTGCCATTCAATTAACTATGCTGCTTTCAGTTATTGTGAGTAGAGTGGTAGGGTGGCAGCAGGTACCTTTCAAGTACAATTGTCAGTGGCAGGCATTAATTAGATTTATTCTTGATAGAACTTTATTGAATTAAGACAGGCTGGACGTGGCCTGTTGCGGTTTGCTAGCAAGGTGTGAAATGTGGATCTGTGGGTTTATTTATCCATTTTTATTGTTATAAAATCAACACATGCTCTCTGTACCTAGGCCACAGAGGATATCTGCCTAACCTTTTCATAGCTATCAGATCATGTCCTTTCACACATCGGTGGGCTAACCATCCTTTCAACAATATATTCTGGTCACACTGAAAACTGCGCTAAAGGCCTTTTTTATAGGCAGCTTTATAGTGACTTCAAAGCAACCAGTATAAACTCTGTTTGACCCTCCATTGAAGGCAACCTCTTCATTATGCAGGTAGTGTTTAAGGGCCACTGAGGACACATTTTACTGCTAATCAAGCACACTGAGAGTAATGAATTACTTAAACTCATCTCACTGAAGATTTACTTGTAAGGGTCAAATCAAGAAAGATACATACACAAAGCTGGATTCTGCTCCTTTGAGGCCATTGGAAAAGTTTGTCTTTGCTGTAGGATAGAAGTGGGCTCTGCCTACATGAGAAACTTTTTTATACTAAAAATGTTTTGAATCTGCTTAACACAAGTGCTTGCTCCTGTTCTATTCCTGTCTTTATCCTTCCCCCGCTCCTTTCTTGTCTCTGTGTTGTCTGTTTAGATTGTAAGCTCATTTAGATGGCATTTTTCCAAAACCTGATAAAAGCATCTAGTTTCAAAAGTGTCATCAGATACTTGTGCCTTTAAAAATAGGTATTGCTGCCATGCAGCAATAGTTTTAAAAGTATAAATTCTCTTTCCTCTGTTTAATAGATGCCTAGTCAAACACAACCAAAGGATCACTCACTCCCTGTCACAGAAAATACATAGACAAACCAGACTGGGAGCATGGTGGTTCCATAAACCCTTATGGTGTCAGGGAAGCGAGTGAGGTGTTTTCCCCTCACATAGATGTCCTGTGCGTTCTCGACTGGGGAGCGGAAGGGTTTCCTGCACCCATGAGCAGACACCTTTACCTCAGACTGACTGAGCAGGCTGGCTCTTGGAGAATTGCCCTCTTAGGTTATCCTGGGTTTTGGCTGCCTACTACATTTGTTTTCCATCATAACTTTCAGAGCAGACAGTGTAAGTTTACCCTGGCAGGATCGATGTTGATTATCATCCACAGTCCTTGCAGACAGCTGAAAGACTGGAATGATGCTGTGGAAAGTACTGCTTTCCCCTCTGTGTTGTCACTTGCATAGCATCATCTGAAAGAATATTCATAGGAGCTTTTTCATGCAATATAGTGAGGGGAAAGAGGTTTTCTCAAGACTGACAGCAATCTGACATCTTTCCCTATCCGTGTCCCTGAAAGTGCTTATTTTTGCTGCCCTTTGCTCATGGAAGCAAGCCTGTACTGCCAGGCACCGTATTATCTACCGTTCTAGTATTCAGTTTACATACGTTATGATTTTGTTAGTTGAAAATCCACCCTGGGCTGAGCTGTGCCAAAGCTGTTAAAATCTCCATGAATCCTCAGAGTCCTGCTAGTTTTGAGTAGACACGGTTACAGCTGCCAGAAGTTCAAGGAACTGTCAGGGCTTCAGAGATGGTGGCTCTAGCTGACCTGAACAGGACCCACAATTTTCAAACCAACACAGCTGCATTTTATAATAGTCACCATTTCCAGAGAGGTTGCAGAACTCAGATAATTACCCTGAAAGAAATAAGACAATATTCTTTGATGAGAAGATTACTTTGAGAATTTGATTGTATAATGAAGCTGTTGCTTTGAAAGGTACTTTCTATTGTTCAAAATCTGAAAATCTCTAGCAAAAAGTGTCACTTGTTTTGACAGCAGACTTAAAAAATTCTCTGTTTATTACATTAACTGCAGCATTTTAACTGTCAAACTGTGAAAGAATGTTCTATAGTTTAAAAAACAGAATAGAGCTCAGGGAAATTTTTGGCAGGCTCTTGTTGCTATTGGGTGTTTTTTTTTCTTTGGAAACACATACACTGAATGTGAAAATAGCTTTTTGTGAAGTAGCAAACAGCTCTCTGCTCCTTTTAATGCCTGGAGCACAGGTGCAGACCTTGAACAAGTCCCTAGAAAAATTATTATAGAATTAACACAGCTCTTCCTTACAAGTATTTCTGTCCTTCAGTATGAAAATACATCATGAAAACATTTTAATAGATATTTTTATTTGATTTTAATGGTGTTCAGATATAGGTAACTTGATGGTAAACCCTAATTAAATAGGATGCTATAATACATAGCTAAACATAATAACAGGAGTCTTTAAAGGGAGAATGATATTCATCAGACAACAGTATTTAACTCAGATGATATTATGGATTATATTCTTTTTTTTAATACTCTAGGCTACAGTAAGTTAGCAGTATGACTGAAATAATAAATCTGTGTTATATATTCTTGGTGACTTCACTCAGCAAAGTTTTTTCACAGTACAAAGACTGATATTACATGTGACCAGTAATCAAATTTTAGTGTCATTTGCAGAAGTAAGCTGGACAGGATGCTAGGGAGAGGAAGTGAAAACAAATCTAAACATGGTGAACAGCACAAAATACATACATAATCAAATAACAGTTATTGCTAAGAATCTATAGCTTTTTGAAGGTCTTGTAAAAATTAAGCAAGATATATTTATTCTCTTGTTCTTAAATTTTTTTATTTAAATATTCTACCCAGCTGTTAGTGGTAAGAACCACACTGGATTTCTCCATAAAGGCTGTATTAAGTTCCATAGTCCTTGATGGAGTTTCCTGCCAACAACATTTAATAAAGCAAGTGTTATTCCTGGGACAGGAAATACAAATTATTTTTCCACATGTCAGTTCACTTACATTGATGGGTACTATATGTGGTAAATGGTATTTATAGAGTTAATCAAGGAGCAGTGATTCAAGTACAAAGATTCTGTAATTAGCTTCCATGCTAGAGTAAGTGACCATGCATTCACTTTATCACTTTCACACTCAGAGGCAGGTAGTGGGTAAAATTATTAATGTCTCCTATATATTCTTTGTGGTACTTGAAAACAAAATTTGTATTCCAGAAATATATGCTTATTTGACATATAATCACAATGTCATGGGGTCTCTGATCTTTTGGCTTGTTCTTATTATTTGAGAATTTTCTGGTTAGCTGTGTAATAAAAATAATCAATAATATTGCTTGTATGTACATGGTTTGTCAATGGCAAAGTACTATGTTATTGTCAACATCCTAGTCACAGAGAAGCTCAATGTCTCTGACCTTGATAAATTCTCCAAACACTGAACAGTTTTTATTGATCACTTAATATCACCTGAGTTCTGCTGTTCATTAATGTGTAGCCTCGTTCTCTACCTATTCCATTTATTATCCTGTCTATAACCAGCTATTGCTGTTAGAGTGTGTCCCCTGCAGAAACTAGGTCTTTACACAGCAGGATCCTAGAAATCAACATCAGTGGGTCACCACACAGGTTTTACGGAAGCAGCGATGCCTAATATCTCTCCATGTGACATCTGCAGGCACAGTAGTAAAGACTGGGTACGTCCACTATAGATCATCAGTCCTCCCAATGTGCTAACACAGGAGGCAAATGAACATACCAAAAGAAGAGTGTACCCTTTTGTCTTGATAGAATTTGATGTATTAAGACATGATCCTTTTTATTTTAATTTCATGTAGAAATTTGTTAATTTTTTACACTGTTTTCCGTTTTCCAAAACATGCTGGCTTTGCAAGCATGTAATAGAGTTAATTTTTTTACTTGCTATGGGAAGTATTATTTGTTAAAATCCTTACCTTGCGTTTCTTAAATCTCCAGTGAAAGGTAGCCACTGCTGGCTTAGCTTTATTCTGCACTTAATTAAGCTGCTACTGCCCCACATAAATCACTAGGAATGGCAGCCTTATAATTTCAAGCCAAATTTAGAAATAGTAAAGAGTTTTTTGAGTCACTAGAGGGCACAGCAGTACCAAATCACTTTCTGTTTCTCCCTTAACTGTATGAGAAAAGAATAGTTTCATCGAATTTTTTTTTTTTTCTAAATTGGATTTTAATTTGGGGAATAATAAATGCATGTCATTGGTAAGTGAAGAATGGATGAAAAGTACAGCTTGCTTAGCAGAGATGTTGGTTGTCCTTATGTTTTCTATGACTTCTTCAGTACTTCTGAAAATCTCCATCAAGCTTCTTCTGTAAGAAGATGCAATATAACTGCAGAGTGGCATGATTGCTGGGTGCTTTCTCTACCTCACACATGATTAGGTGATTAGGCAGAAAACCTACAGAGCACTATATTACTTTATATGACTTCCCTGATTCTCTAGATACTAGAACGTCCTGTAACGTTGACATTTTAGGAGGAAAACTTCTGTCAGAAAGGTTCATTGCGACATTTTTTTAGGACTGTCCAAAGATTCAACTGTGCTGTTAATTCTTTTGACACCACATGTTGCAGACAGCAGGATTTGGAACTGTGCACTAGCCTGTTCTTAATGTTGGCATGGAAACCTTCTCCTTTGAAACTCCTGCCCCTGGACTGGACTTCCTGTACCCCATTTCCTCATATCTTAAATGTATCCTCTCTCCCTTCTTATGACTAGATTGCTCTTTTCTTCTGTTCTTGGCCCATGGATTTAATTATTTATATTCTTCTTTTCACAAATGTAAAGCACATTGTTTGAAAGGACTTAGTCCTATAAAAGTAACTTGGGATAATGCTTTAAAGGATTTTTTTTTCCTCTGTGTGTGTGTATGTAACTCCAATGCACTGCCTGAAATTATATCACAGGAGAATTTGTCCTTTTAGAAAGTAGGATTGTATTAGACACTTCAACCGAAGAGGATCTTGTCTGTGGGCAAAAGATCAGGAGTTACGCAAGCTCCTACAAATCCTTCTCATAGGTACCGTTTATTAGATCCTCCAAAGCATCTCTGGCACATGGTAGTCCTCAGAGTATTTATATCCTTTTTTAGCAATCAGAAATTTTTGCAGTGCATAGACTACAAAAATGCAATTATTGCAGTCGCAGTGAAATGTTGTATAAATTCCTCATTCCTTGTTGTGCTATAGGATTATTCCTTCATCAATGTATGCTTTTTATTAATGGCAGCTTCTTGTATTTTTCAGTGAGAGAAGTTGAAACTGCTGAGTGGTTCTGATTTACCTTTGTGGCTAAACAACAGCACTCAGCATTAACTCTGCAGCAGTCATTTACTGTCCTCCAAGATGCACTGCTGCCTCTCCCAATTTGTTCAGCAGAAATTCACGCACTCCTTTATAAACCACTACTACTGTCTGTTTGCTACAACTAATTAGCGGCACATGCAAAAAAGAGTGCAGGTCCCACACTCAGGAGTCCTTTTGAAAGGAACAGATCTTTATGTACCATTTCTGATTTATCTGACCATTTTACATATAGAACACTTGATTTCATCTGGAAAGCTGCCTAATCAGGGTCTCTCTAAAGTGGTTGCCATGGCTGCTGCTCGGTGTCATTCAGGTGGTTTCGTAGTGCTTCCATCCTTTGTGTGTTTCAGTCCTCCGGCCAGAATCATTGTTTAGTCCCTGTTTATTGACAATGTACCCTTCATTAGACACTACAACAGCATTTTGTGTTGTTTTGTACTTCTCTGATTTTGGGCATTTATTGCATTTTGCTGTCCTTTTATCTTCTCTGTATAGGCCTGGACAGAGAACTGTAGATGACTTAGAATTTATATATGAGGAACTTCTTCACATTAAGGCCTTATCTCATCTTTCTACCACAGTAAGTATTCTTAAAAATATAACTCATTACCAAAAGGGACGTTTTTTTGATGCTTTACTAGAATTGGAGTGCCTATAACCCTTTCCATTTATACTTGCCATGCAAAGAAGTTATTTCCACCTGTGAGGACTGCCCAAGCACTATGCAGATTTAGGTTGTCTTTTGGATTTCAGATATAATTCTTTTCATGTGTTTCTGCACAGCTGCTACCTCGCCCACTTGGCACAGGTGCTCCCATCTGGGTCCATATCTGAGTTTAAATTAAGATGCATGCAATCTGACCTGACACCTGGGAATGTGGTGCTCCTGAATTTTGCAGAATAGATGTCTGATTTCTGAACTGTAAGAAGTCTTGGCTTTGACCAGTTAGGAGGGGGAATTACACAGTGCAGAAAGGTGTACAGGGTAATGCTGGCTGGTTAGTTTGGTCGTTGAGTGAAGGAAGCCTCATTAGACACCTTCTCTCTGAGTGGGCAAGAACAATGTAGAGAACCAAGAATAGATGAAATGGAGAAAATGCCTTGGAGGAGAGAAGGTAAATGTTTAAAGTCTCACCATCACTGACACACTGTGTAGGTAACTGAAGCAAGCTAAATAGCACTTGGTAGCAGCAAGATGCGGGTGCTTTCAGAAAAAGGAAGCCAGTCAGAAAGTAGATTTATGTTTGGCAATATCTCCTTTGGAAGCTCTTGATATTTTCAGTAATTCTCAGCTAACTTGGACAGATGCAGCTAATAATGAAGCTACAGAAGTATTACAGAAAGATAGTGCGCCGTGCAAGCATACAACACCTGAGCAATGTTTTTTGAAAAGACTATGTAACCAGATTTAGTAACTGAGCTAAGAGGGAACAGCTAGACAAAATCCTTAAGCATCTCTGGGATGCAGAAAGTATTTAAAGAAAGACTTCTGTAACATCCAGAAATCACACTTTTCAAATCAAACAAAAGAAACTACCCAAGGTAGAGAGATACTGAGAGGGTGTGGGAAACACTCAATACTACAGACATAACCCAGAACAAAAAAACCTGAAACATGGAACGTTTCCAGCTCAGAAGAAATTCAGACTTGGTCAGAATCCACAGCAGATAGCATATAGAACAAAAATGGCAAATGATACAAACTGCAAGAAGTACTTGGCATTTTGAAGAAGTGCAATTAATTCTATGTTTAGTAGGAATTTGGAAATGCCAGCATATTACATGCAGCATGAACCAAAGCAGAAGACAGAAACCATGACCAGTCTAGAGGAAGCCTTCAGAGGAGCAACAAACAGCATCGCTTCTATGAACCATAAGATTAATGGTCAATCAACTTGGAAGCAGATGGGATGTATATTCATTTTAAGCAAGCTGTAATTCCTAAAGTATTAAGTTTTCTAGATATGCCACGAGCAGTGGGAAGTAAAATGGATAAAAGTCAAGTCACATGGTGGTGAACCCTGCTAGAGAAGCCTGTGAAGTTAATATATGAATGAAAAACAATTACATAATACAGTGTTAAAAACGAAATTCTTGGCTTCATCAAGAGGATTCATACATTGAAGAGGCAAATGACTGAAACAACTGTGAAGACATCTCAGGACGTACAAGGACAGGAACGCTCTCTGCAATGTGCAGAACAGTGCTAATGGGGCTGTGTTTCCAATACTCATGAAAGCATCATTGCCTTCAGGCAGAGGCTATAAAAGAGCTCGGTGAGCTAACAGTTATAGAAATCACAGACCTTTGGGTGCGTTCACTGATGGTGTATTATAAAATTCTGTCCAAACACCTCTGTTTATCCCTCTTCTCCAGACTGCAACAAAGATTGCTTTGTACTGGCTGTCAGGAAGGAGTTCTGGGAGAGGTGGCTGGTCTGGTGTGTTTATGCTTGGTGCCTGAGTAAAGGTTTGGTGGGTGCCCTTAGGACATCAGAGCCTAAGTTTGTCCACTGATCTTAGGAGATACCTCCACCAGACTCTCATCTGGATTGTGTCCAGAATTTGAGAGTTCCACCCCAAGTTTTTCTTCATGGCTTAAATTTTTTTTTCAATTTAAACAGTTGGGAGAATAGGGTGAAAACATTGCTCTAAGTATATGTTGGAGCCAGCTTTTGATGGTTAAGTTACACGGTAGTACCTCTGTCACCAGCTGACATTCTCTGAAAACAGGAATCCCGCTAGTTGGAAATCAGCCTCCAGGTCCTTGGAGACTTGCAACTGTATGAAGAGAAACAGAAGGCACACAGGAAAACTCAGGATAATATGAGGTTCCCAGTGCTGCTACTATTTTGTGCAAGTAACACTAACAGTGTTTGCAGTGAGAAAAAGCAGTTGCGAACAGTGGCTCACTAGAGGTAACTGCCCAGTCAGTCATAAGAGCTAATCACACCAGAGCAACCCAAACCCAGTGAGGAGCGGGCTGACACCAAGCCCAGTGTCACGTTCTCTGGTTCCTGGATGAGGTAGTGAGCTGGCCGCTTTGCCCGGGAAGCTGTCAGGCAGAGAGGGGCCTCAGCAGGTCCAGATGGCTGTGCCTCACAGCTCAACATAGCAGAAGTGGCCAGGCTTGTGTCAGTAAGGGGAAGGATACCAATTTCTCAGGGAAGAGCCGGAGTCCTGCAGAGCCCTATGAAGTAATTGACAATTGCTACCTGTCTTCTGTGATAGATTAACTATTGCTGTTTGAAATTTTCCATCATGTTAACGTTAATGTTAATTGTTAATGATGGTTTCATGTGTGTGTGTAAGAAGAAAGATGTGGAGACCTGGATCCTAAAGATGCCCTTGTCTGAGCTATTTGGAACCAGGAAATGTGAAGGTTTGTGTTCTGTCAAGCAGATCAGTAGGAAACAGGACATCAAATGAAGCAGCCCATTGTCTGGCTGTGTGACTCTGAATGAGTGCTGAACGATGCAGAGGGAAGGAAAGCAGTAACTGGGGTATATTATGTGACTTCCTCTCATCAGGAAGAATAAGATATATACAAAACCTATAATTTCTCTCTCTTTATTTTAAGGTAAAGCGAGAATTGGCAGGTGTCCTCATTTTTGAGTCACATCCCAAAGCAGGAACGGTCTGTAAGTAAATGGAGTCCTGTCAGATCTTTCTCATCTGTGGTATGAACATTTAAATTCTTAATGTTTAAATTACAAGAGCAAAACTGGAATGCGCTCTTCAAACTTGAGTGGCCTTCAGTGTTTAAAACCTGATGTAATAGGTGTTGGCTTAGTCTGTTGCCAATTGTAGGAACAGTACCAAAATTAATTCTATATTCTTGGTTGGATGTATGTATCACTGACAGTTTGGGCATGCTTTTATCTAGAATTTTGGGTTGGACCAATCTTTATTTAAATTGCATTTTAATGTTACCCCTGTATTAAAAAAGAAAATGCTGCACAAAATAAAGGATATAAAATATTAGTTTACTCAGATGTGTTTATACTAAGTTTTGCCAAATGAATGTCAAATTCACAGCGACTAGAGAACTGGGTTAGAGCACGGTGCTACTGGTGGGATACAAATCTGTGTGCTGAGTAGTAGTTGATAACCTGACAGGTATCGATAGTTGTTACAATTGTCATGGAAAACAAAAGTAACTTTCACATCCATGTAATGAAATGACTACTATATGAGTGTGGGTTTTTTTTCTAAAATCTGAAGGCAATTGCTTTTAAAATCATAGTGTGCCCTTTTTAAACGTAGACATTAGTATGATTGCAGTACAGTTACCTTAGATTTTATTGAGTGCAGAATCTGGACCATTTATATTTTGAATAACTATATTCTCACCATAACATCTTTCCTCTCTCTTGTAGTATTTAATCAGGGAGAAGAAGGCACTTCTTGGTACATTATCCTAAAGGGATCCGTAAACGTAGTCATTTATGGCAAGGTATTTTTTTCAGAAGCCTTTGTATATAGTTCTTATTATTAAAATGTTAAGAGTAAACTGAAGGAATACAGTTTAACTTAGAGCAAAATTACTTTGTCTGAGGAAACAAAATGAATGCAATTTTTATTAAGAAATGATCCAGTGGTTTCACTGATTATACTTCCAGTTGATTGCTTTATAATTTCAGGATACATTACACACTTTCTGAATATAATTCAGAAAAGTTATAGGACAAAGTAATGTGCTGGAATTTGGTGAATTGCCAGACTTTTGTCTCATGGGGGGTTTCGCCCTGTCCCTTTGCCACCATATTTTCTTCTATTTGTACATCTAACTTCTCTCATGGATGTCAGGCATGTCTGAAAGGAGTACTGCTTTGTGACTAGTCATTCTGAGGTTGGATGAATGGCTCCCAAATTTATGCCAGCTCTTCATTTTAGTTAAGCTATAGACTGAAAAGCATCTCTATTAAATTTCCTGTTTATGAGAGAGATTTTTTAAGGCAAAAAATAGGACTTTGATACACAGGAATCCCTTGAGTCTTCAGAAATCTTTAAAAATTTAGAAATCCCTACTTCCATACTGATTTCTCATTCAGTGACAGAACCCTCCATTCTGAACACCAAGCATTTCACCAAAATGTAGCATAGAGGCCCTGATGCTAAGTCATTTCCTAAGTAACCCATGTTTAGCTACATTTTTTACAACACTGGGTAGGCTAGATCCTCTCTTACTATAAATTGGAGTAAATAGAGCACTGCTGATTTACACCAGCTGAGGATGTAGTGTTACATGTTATTTCTGCAAACTTAATTTTATTTTTTACGGCCTCTATAAATAAAAAACAAACAACTCGACAACTTTCTGTCTTCAGCAGGGGTAGAAGAGTCCTTCAAGCTGAATGTAATTTCAGAGAACAAGCCAATTCTTTTCTATTCTTGCTTTTCTTTAGTAATAACCAGCTATCAAGTATTGTATCCTCATCATTATTTTGGCAGTTGATTTCCTGCCAAATAGATTTGATTTGGTATTTGATTGTGAAGTCCAGTGTTTGTACAAGGACTTTCAATACAATCCAGAGTAATGATGTTTTTTTGCATGTAAATGTTTTGCTCTGTGCAGGGTGTGGTATGTACTCTACATGAAGGAGATGATTTTGGCAAGTTAGCACTAGTGAATGATGCTCCCAGAGCAGCATCCATTGTTCTGCGTGAAGACAACTGCCACTTCTTGAGAGTAGACAAGGAAGACTTCAACAGGATCCTTAGGGTAAGAGTGGGAAGGGCCACCCCAACAGCATATCAGAACTTGCAGATTTTTCTAGAGTTTGTCTTATTTTTATGGATATATTGCTATTGATAACCTTGTTTGAAGCGTCCCTAATTACAGAACAGAGATGCGACAGTCTAGAAGATCAAGTGAAGAATATATTAATCAACTTTCCTCTTGTTCTGTTCATAGCTCAGCCATGAAAATGGAACCAAACGCAATCCTTTGTCTCTCACATTTCTGTGGTCTAGAATTTTTCAAGTGCTCATTTTTTTCTTCTGCTGTCCAGGATTTCTGGGTGATCTTTCATCCAAATATTGGATAAAACAAGATCAGCCATTCTCCCAGATAGGTCAGTGTCAGGTACCTTAAACTCAGTAGATTCAAGGCAGAATCAAGTGGCAAATTAAGTAGGCTGCAGGTAAGTAAATACACAGATGCCTTTATCAGAGAGCTCTAGAAAGATACTCCCAGACTAATTTTACAGTTACTCACGTTAGGGCAAATATGTTCCAAAGTCCAGCTGTAGTTCTATAAATACAGGCAGTTTTGTGGTCATTCATAGTATAGGAAGTCAAAACCAGTATCTTTCTGTATTCAAATATATACATGCCCAGTATTGCAGCAATAAAACCAGTCCAGAGTACTGTGCTAGAAAAATGATGTAAGATCATGTTTACTGTATAAAAGGAATGAGGATCCCATTGGCAGTAAAGTTGGGTTGGCCATGGAGACTCCCAGCTGATTTAGCTTTGGTTGATACTTCAAAGAAGATTAAAATCTCCCTGATTTTAATCTGTGTTATTTGAATGCACATTATATTCAATTCTTTTTTTCTTTTTTCTACTGTGATAGGGTAGTAGAAAATGAAAAGTTTACTGACAGTTTACTGAGCCAAGACTAGCTAAATAAGTGCCATTTTCTTTTCTGGTTGAGAAGACAGAAGTCAGATTACAGATAATCATGTTCATGTATAAGTGGGGACAGAGATTACATTACATGTGAAAGGTCTGGGATTTGGGCTCTGCTTTCTGACAACCCTTTTTCCTTTGCATAGGCAGAGATTTTTTACGTGGTTCTTGCTCTAGTCCCTCCCACAATTCTTTGCCTCTTCCTCTAGTGCCAGTGCTTCCCTCTTGATTCTGTCTGGGAGAAAAGCAGAATAAAGATAGATAAATACAGGGGAAAAGAACCAACCCCAGAGTCTTTTGTGTTCGAAAGTCATGCACTTTTTTAGAGTCACTAATCAGCCAAATCAGGTGCAATTACTTTATTAAAAGTAACTTATCTTGCAGGATGTGGAAGCAAATACAGTAAGACTCAAAGAACATGACCAAGATGTCTTGGTGTTGGAGAAGATCCCAGCAGGAAACAGAGTTTCTAATCAAGGAAACTCACAGCCTCAGCACAAGTATGTTTTCATTCAATAGTTCAAATGTCAGACAATGATTAACCTTTTCATACGGTATTATTATCCAAACAATAGCATATTCCCCCTTTCTGTGGAAGAATGCAGTGCATATAAAGTGGGGATTTTTAATCATCAGCTGATCACATGCCCCATACTGGATAATATATCCATTTCCAGCAGCACACCAGTTCTATGTCTTTACACAATAATTCTCTAAAGATCTCACTGTAAATACTTATCTCATGTAATAGCTTCTAAATAGACTGCACATGGAGAATGCTGAAACCTTATTAAGCTGAGCTACTGTGTAAAATACGTGAGGAAAATACTTTGTTTTATTGTTAAGTACAGATATTTTCATCTTGGATTTTGAGCTCTGGATTCTAATAAGAGTTTGCTAGGTACAATTTATGTACAAAACTAAGATCTCATGCAATGAACGTTGCACAGCTTATCTTACAGAATAGGTTTGCACTGTAATAACAATATTCATTATGTTTTCTTTACTTTCTTACTGAAAGGGCAAAAGTACAATTCTGTTTGGATACTACTGCGATAAGAGTAGAGTCAGGCTATTATCATTCCAAATGTTGGTAAAACCCCTAAAGGCTTTGTAAAAACGTTATTTGCAAATGGATGCGCAATTTTCTTCAGAAACAACTGCAGCAAAATAAGCACCAAGAAGTTTTGAATCCTTTACGATAGACCATACTTTTTCTCAAAGGAAAAGCTAATTTACTGTGAGATATTTTGAGTATAGTTTTTATCTGATCTGGGATTTCATATACCTGTTTTATCTGCCTAACTGAATGTAAAGATTTGTAAAAATCTGTGAAGGGTTTTTTTATACACACATTTCACATATTTCAGAAACTGTCATTTCATCTTTCACTTGATCTATTGGAAAAAACAAAGTATGCCCCCAGGAAAACATGTACTCTTACAACAAATTTTTCATTGTCTAAATGGGGGGAACTGGACTGCAGCTGGTGGACTTGCATCAGCAGCTGCAATGCAGAGCAACTTGGTTATAGATTTAAATGCATTTTCTTGGGTCTGATAAATTTTTCATACTTAAAAAGTGAAAGTTTAATTTAAACATACTTCAAACACTACCTTCCTTGCAAACTGTTTGCATGAGCATTATTTGTATTACTCTAGCATTTTCTTGTTCAGAATTTGATAAAAATAGCTAGAGACATTGATGGTCTTTGGTTAAGTTAGGCTGTATTCTAGAGCTTACATTCCAGAAATCTTTTCAGGTAAAGCTCAGAATTTCATTTCTATATATATTTCATGCATTTGGTCAGCTTTTTGGTACTAATCAATGTGCCAGCAAGGCAGCTTTTGCTGATAATAATGACAAACAGATATAAGCTACACAGTTCACTGTCTGTTTTTCGGCAGTCAGATTACTTTGTTAATACTGTGTTGGCAGCATCTTTTTGTTTAATATATTTCTAAGTGATTTCACTGGGTTTGGAGATAACATTGTTTCTTTTGTTAGTAAATAGAGTAAGTGGTTACATTTATGCTCGAGAGTCCAAATCAAAGTTACTGATGCATTCTGATTTCCAGAATGTGTTACTGGAATGTGTTAGCTGAGTGTTCAGTACTTTTGAAAATCACTATGCCCAAAAAAGAAGCTTCACCAGGGACCTCTTCTTAAACTCTTGCTGCTTTGCCCTTAATCAGGTAGCTTACATCTGCTGTCCCTTCAGATGAGCTGCCCTTTGGGCTTTGCTCCCTAAGGAGATATATAGCATTTGCACCAGAGAAATGTTCCGCATCACAGAGTTGTTCCCCGAGATATCCAGTCAACCAAGAAACTTATTTTCTTCATCTTAGTCTTGAGGAAAACTTCACTTTGGGAGCAGATCCTCTCAGCTGCAGTTTGGAACCTACTACCTTCTCTACTGAGGAGGCATAGCTCCTACATAGCTCCCTGAGCTGCGCTTTCAGTGACAGTTTTGCTTCGAAGGACTAGCTCTGAAGTTCTCGCTCCCAAGATCTAACTCTTTATGGGTGATCACACTCATACAGGATGAATTCAGCAGCCCTGCAAGTCACTTCACTGTTCATTTTCACTTTCATATTCAGAGTACAGCAACCTGTGATTTCTCTGCTTCACTCACTTAGATACTTGGTTAGTATCTCTGCGAGAATGTGCACTGGCTTAACAAGTGTTTGTGTTCTTGGGACATCAATCCAGTTCTTCCAAAGGGGTTGGCAGGTAAAAGAACTGTGACGGTCAGCGCTCAAAGTGAGGAGGAGCTCCCAGGAGCTCAGCTCCACCACTTATTTCTCAGCAGGAGCAGAGTATCTTCACTTCTCGGGTTTTTTTCTTTCTTTTTTTTTTTTTTTTTCAAAGTTTCATACTTTATCAGTTGAATTCTTAAAAAAAAAAAAAAAAAGGATGCAAAGATTGAAAGAATGTAGAGAAAGATAAAAAAATCTGATCTGCAAGGAAAGAAAAAAAAATATGACAGGACAAGTTTAGCAGATCATGATATTCTGCTGGTACTAGAAATCTTGCCAGTGTTTTTGCATGAAGCAGAAAAACCTGACTATTGCACTACTTCTCTCACCTCCCTTAATTTACTGCAGGAAATGGTACAATCCTAAGTTCATCCACTTGAAAAACTTTACTTACCTCGGCTATCTAAGGCATTGCACAAATTTGAAGATACAGTGTGCTATTTCATAATCTGTCCCCATCTTCTCAGACCAACCCCTGTCAGTGATGCTGAAGGAAATTGTTTCCTTGCTGTGGCACTGATACATACCAGTTCTCATTTCATGCTCATAGTAAGTCTGTTAAGACCCTCTAATGACCGTGAATTGCTATCATTACTGAGATACTTATTTTCAGTGGAGAAGCATTTCTGATTGCACTTCCCCAGGTTTGCACCAGTGCAGCTCTGCTGATTGCAATATAACTGTGATGGTGTAATACTGGAGTACCTGTGCAGGGAGGGGGCCATCTGTCATCTCACACTCCCTGGATAGTGTTATTGCTCCCATTTTACAGGGGTAAGCCAACAAAGTTTTTGAGTGGTTTTGTCCTAAACCACACAGAGATTCTGGTTAGGGGAGGTGTTTTGTACTCTGGCACTCAGCAGTCCTGGTCTTCTCACTGGTACACGGCTCTTTCTTGATTAGCTCTTTTGCCTATGAGACACTAACTCTTCCTTTCCGTCCCTCAGGTATATTGTGATGTCAGGAACCCCAGAGAAAATTTTAGAGCACTTTCTAGAAACTATGCGCCTTGAAGCAACTTTAAATGAAGCAACAGGTATCTACATGACAAAGGCTGTGTTATTATTACTGCATAAGATGGTCTTGCTGTGGGAACACTGCAATGTGATGCTTTGAAAAGCAGCTAGTGGTATTTTTCCCCAGAATAAGAACTATCCACTGCTCTGAAACAACCCCAAGAAAACCTAGGAAATCCAGAATTAAAGACAACAGTCCACTCCTCCTAACCCACTCTTCTGTATTCGTACTTTCGGTTCAGAGTAGAAGAGCAAAATCCCAAAAGGTGCCTGACTGCTACTCATGACTTTAATTAGCCACAACAATAACAGGACAGAGCATATGTTACCACCCAAAGATAAAGGTACTCATACTTCTTGTTCTGGATGTCACTTCATACTGTGAACTATCTTGATACTTCTGGCCATTGCATTATGCTAGTATAAGTATTCCCAAATTTTCGTCTTTTATTCAATTTAAATTACTTGTTTGTGATACTTTCCCATGTGCATTGGAAGAGTTGTTACTCAAAAGAGAAGAACTCAGCATGCCATGGGCAAAGTCCCAGGAATACAGGTTGCAGCAGCTGCACTTAGGCTGATTCTCGTTAGTGTAAAGAAAACAGAACAGAGAATTTACATTTAGGGTTATAGATATTTGCTAGCTTACTATTATTATTTTAATTTTTAAAAAGTCAGGCACAAAAAATTCCTCCTAATTATGATAAAGTAATGCAAATGCAGAGACTTTTATATTAAGCTGCATAATATCCCTTTATCAAGTTCTTTTTACATTGCAGATGTCTGAGAAGTATATATGTGTTCTTAAATTCAGTTAATCTGTTACTGACCTCATAGTACTGGAAAAACCTGTATAGTGCTCCATAAATGGTGGAAGAATTGAAAGATTATAGAAATCCTTCTGCAGTGTGTGTTTTAACCACTTTTTTAAGAAGGAAAATGATCCTTTCATAGGTATCTGTTTGTTAGGATTACAAGCCAAATGTTGTTCTTTAAGCTTGCAAGTATATAATCACAAGTTTACTATTCATAGTGTGCATGTATTGTATATTTGTCTGAAATAAATCAGTTTTTAAATCTTTTAAAACTTTTCCCCAAAACATCCAATTAGAAGATTATATGTATGTTCTAATGGCATACAAAATGTCACAACACAAAACTATTTTTAGGGTATGGAAGCTTAGAGTGCTGGAAAAGAGAATCTTTAGTTTATGCATTCCTTTAAAAACAGTAAAAATCCACTTTGCTCTGAATATTATGCAAAGAAAAAGTCCCACCCATCTGGACATGAGTTTTGTCAACTGAGAGATATTTTCATATATAAATTACAGTGTAAACAATGGTGTGATATTACATTAGACAGTTATATTGCCATATTTTTTTCTGACATCCCTTTCTTACAGGGTTTTTAAATGTTTCTCTTATCTCAAAAGTTGCAGTGTAGAAACGATACCCCAGGGTATTGTGTTTGTTGTTTATCAGTGGTTCCATATAAGACTTGCATAGTTTAGAAGTAAAATAAAGTTTATTCTTATGCCAAACGTATTCCAACCTCTGCAGCCAGGCTTTATGACTCCTTCTTCTTGTCAGAATATAAAGACAACACAAACTGGGATTTTCACCAGCACTACCACAGATCATTTTAACAGAAAAAATAGCATGCCATTTTTTGCCAGAGAAAATGTCAATCATATTGTTCATATACATTTTAATGTAAATGTAGCAGCTGTGATATTTTTAAATCAAAATAAAACCAGAAATTTGACTGTCCATTTACCTCTTTTAGGCCTTCTGCTCATTGCTAGGAAAACAGCAAAGAATTAAATTATTTGCTTTCTCCTGTGTGGTACATCCTAAATGTGCTGTCTGGTAGTTCCCTGAAGTAAAATGCAGCAGCATTTCTTAAGTACCCAGATGTGGCAGGTCTGATTCTTCTTATGCTACTATCTCTACACCTATAGAGAAGTATGTCCAAATATTTTGCTTTAGCACAGATGTGGGTTTTTTTCTGTGCCAGATTTCCCTTTGACACAAGCAAATGCCTGTTAAGTGCAATAAAACTCATGCAGACAAGAATAAAAGCTTAATATTTCAGCTTATTTTTGTTCATTCCCCGTTTTCATACTTAATGCCTACAAACAAAGTGCAAAAATACCCCTTTATTATCTGCAGAGGGCTAATAAGATATTTCAGCTGAAAGAAAACTCATCCTTGTGAGCCTCAAGCTGTTTGCAGGGGCTTAATTGACTGTTCTCTTTCTTCTCTCTTCACAGATTCTGTTTTAAATGATTTTATTATGATGCACTGTGTTTTTATGCCAAATAGTCAGCTCTGCCCAGCCTTGATGGCGCAATATCCTTTTGTAAGGGAAAAGTAACATCCCTTTAACAGCTATCCCTATTGGTGATGAGACTGAAGCTTCTCTCAAGAAGTACATCATGTTTCATGGAGGCTGTGCCTTGTGGGTAGGTTCTCGGTGTCTGACTAACAGCTGTCCATGGCTCAACAACTCTGAAATGGATAGTGTATGCCCATGATGAGATATAGTCCTGGAGCATGAAACCTGTATCTTTCCTGTATTAATTACGATTCCAACGGGAAGAAATATACTGTTCCTCCACCAGATAAGTGAAATTACATAAAGGTTTGGATTACTCTTCCTGTATCCTTTCTGTCTGGCTTGGTTTTTGCTGAACTATGGCATCTGGATTTTAACTAAGATGGTTATGTTTTAGTGATTTCAGTGGTCCACTATATAGATTACAGCTGCAAACTGCCTTAAGCAAAAGGATGCCTAAACTAGTAGAATAATGAGTAAGTAGTCCTAGGTGCTGTCATGGTAGTTAGCAATAAAAATAATAATAGTCTATTGCAAGTGTTAACAAACTGCAAGAAACTTCAATTGCATGCAGATACCTCGGGGCTGAAAGCTTGCAGTGGATAGCATTGAGAACCGGAGGTGATTCTTGTAGCGTCTGCGTGTTTTACAGGAGTCTGTGAAATGTCCATCAGTCAGTTACTGGCAGGTCATTTAGTTTGGGGAGCTGTTGGGCACTGAGAGTTTTCCTTGTGCACAGTGACTTGAAGCTATCAAGTGACAGGGAGTATTAAATAAACACACAATGTTTTCTGTTTTATAGAATTCTGACAGGAGTATAACAACTTCAATTCCCTATTTATTTTTTTTAGAATCGGATTGGTGTGAAAGTGTGCTTTCCTTAAAGCTCAGTGGGGCGAGTGACATCTGGGAAAGCTAACACTCTGAAACCGCAAAATAGAGCATCGTGTCCTTGTCTGGCAAGCTTGAGAATCCATTTATGTTACTCCTAGCAAGGACAGTAATTGTTTTGAAAACCTTTGGACCCATAAACTGGTCTGCAGAAAATTGTTCGTACACCTGAAACAAGCACATATTTTAAAACCACATAGTTTTGGATATCAAAAGTATTGTGAAATGCTGTTGCTGACAGCTTTAAGAGAGGAAGAAAAGGGCAGCACTTTTTATGTTGGTTTTTTTTTTTTTCTTTCTGATTTATTTAGCTCATATTATTCAATCAGTCCATTTGAGACTCGGGCTTGTCTATCCTCAGTTATAATAGTATACCTCTGATACCAAGTAACTGGGAAAATCGGATGCATAAGCAAAATGTACCTCATTGTTTACAGGGGAAAAGCTTTTCCGAAGATCAGAGTGGTAGTGTCACTTATGTACATGCATTCACTTGTGATGAAATTTATTCTGGAGAAGAGGCTAAGACCATGGTGTTAAGTGGGTCATGGCAGGCATCGTGCTAATTCTTTCCAGAGAGGAGGAGGGCTGGAAGTAACTGGTGTCCCACTGCCTTAGTGTTAGTTTTTCCTAGAGCTGAATTACTGTTTATTTGGTCCGTTCTGAATACGGAAAATCAAACTGCTCTGTTGATTGTACCATTGAAATCTATTGTTGGAGTTGAAAGGTTGCTAACAAAGCTCATCTTTTTTGAGCAAAATCAGTATATAAAAGTGTTTGCTGGTGCTGTGAGACTAAGGAAAGATTAGTTATGCTCAGTGAGGAAATTAAAAAAGAAGAAAGGTGATTCAGTCAGAGACTGCTTTTGCTCCAGCTCCCAGTTTTGAATCAATTCAAGTCTATTTTCCTACACCCACTTAAGATACTATTTTAGCTAGCAGCATGCGAGTGTGAGTACAGCTAGACCACTGTAGTGCTTTCAAGCACAGTACAGGGTATAAATTATTGGGGTTTTCACTTCTTTTACAGCAGCATTTTGTCATCTGTAATTTCTTTAATCATGAAAGGAATGGAAGAGTACACCATTTTGGCTAAGCAACATTATTGCTTGCTGCAGATTCAGTGGTTATACTGTGCTGTCCCTTGGCACACTACTCTTTTTTAGTCATTAAAGCACATGGGTCCTGTAATATCAAAAAAAATCATACTTCTTTTTTTATAGGGAAGCCAAGGGCATGCTCCCCTGTCCTGGATCAGAGCATCAGTTCTGTGTGTTGGACCAAGGCCCCAGGGCCCCTGTTTCCCACTCTTCACAGAGACGGAAATGGACACATTCTCAGAGCTTACAGCTTGTCAGAGGGAAGCAGGGCAAAGCCCAGAAGAAAACTTGAAATAGAGTAGCATCTCCAAAAGTACACTTGGCATGGTGCCAGTGTGTGAATATGTGTGCAGGTGTGCATCTTTTTAAAGGACAGTAGTCCTTTAAAAAGGACTTTTTAGGACTTTTTTATTATTCATAAAATAATAGATCCTGCAGTAGCCTCGTTTTACTTATGAGGAAATCAGAAGATCCCACTCTATCAAATAAAACATATTTGGGACACAATACTTTGTGACAGTTACTTTGTAATAAACAGTAAGAACAAATGGGAAACGTTTCATTGACCTTTTTCATTAGGAAGTGTACTTTATTACCTTTATGTGTAATTAGGAAGTGTACATTACCTTTATGAAGTGTAAAATTCTTTTGTTCCTTGTAGAAGATAGCTCTTTGGCATGTTTCTGTATGAATGTTTTGTAAACCTCCTTTACCATCACGCCAGCAAAGTAGTTTCCATTCTGTTGTAGTAATGGGTGCTGATTTTGCACAGCTCCTGGTATGGTTAAGTGTTCTTATGCAGGGAAGAACGTACATCAGAATTACTTCCAGTTAGGAGTGTGTGCTAGACATAATTAGAAATATATATATATATAAATCAAACCATGTTGGTGTTGATAAGTATTTCACAATTATCTGACACTTGTTGCAGGTATACATGATATTTTACTTCTGATTGCAGTCTGCAGTGAAGCTTCATCCTGTAGGCCCCTTAAAAATGGCAGAACCCTTCATTGACTTTCCCTGTGATAATGTTAATAAAAAGAGCAATTAATACAAATGAACAGTAAAAAGACAGAAAAAATGACCAGTGCCTGTGGTGAGTCAGTTAATAAGAAAGTAAAAATACATGAAATTATTACAGTGTTTGAAAGGTAAAAATGGCATGAGAAAAATTACTCAGTAGAATATTAAACTTGCTCCCTGAGACATTAGAGCACATATCTTACAATATATTTACTTCTTATGACCCTTTGACTAATTTACTCCCATAAATTTACTGACATGTTTAGTTCTCTAGTAATTTTAAACCTTTCCAAATGAAATTACAATGCAGATTTCTGGAATTTTGTCAGTCAAACAAGCATCTCACTAACCCTGGTAGCACGTCAAATCTGCAGAGGTTTTGGGCAGGGGGATCATTTGAAAAGTGTGAGTTAATAGATACTTTTTTCCATTATCTTTTATCAGTATTTGTTAGAGAAGTGCTTCTAAATGAGAAACTTGAAAGAAATATCTTAGATAATGTTGATTTTAATTAATATTTTAATTTTCTAATTAATATTTTTAAATCTTTTGTTAGAGCAACTGAAAGTGCACCTTGAAAGGATGCGGGACTTCACTGTGAGTGAAAAAGTGTCAGGATTTTAACATTAAGCATTGCTATGTGGTTGGGAATAGTATTATTCATGACAATCCAGAATCAGAATTTTGGTATCAGGGAAGGAAAGCTGAAGATGTTACTGCACTCATTCTGTGTTTACTTCACATTCAGCCATGAGTTTATTGGGAAGCAGTTTAAGTATTTGTTGATAACCTCTGATCAGTGAGAAGGCGGCACACAATTTTTCATATCCTGCTTCTGCTGGGGATTCTTCTTCATTTTTGCATAGGTTAAAGGCTGAAATTATCTCAGTTTATTATCCATTGTGCCTTTACTTTTTTCTTGGTTTCTTCCTTTCAATAGGTGTTACTTTGGCCTTTTTGTTAGTTGCATATTTTTGTAACGTTTACACTTCTAATGAAAAAGGTCAATGAAACGTTTCCCATTTGTTCTTATTGTTTATTACAAAATAACTGTCACAAAGTATTGTGTCCCAAATATGTTTTATTTGATAGAGTGGGATCTTCTGATTTCCTCATAAGTAAAACGAGGCTACTGCAGGATCTATTATTTTACCCCATGCCTCTAGGCTGTGAACTTCCAGGTCCCCCTACCATAATGGGACTGAGGTTCACCTTGGGTTGCAGTAGCTTCTAAAAACAAAACGGAGTAACACTGGTCATTCAGTCCAGTAGTCTTCACAAATGGAAGACTGGATTTGTTAATATACACAAAGTGACAT
The DNA here is from genome assembly GCF_017639655.2 of Falco naumanni. Classification (NCBI taxonomy): domain Eukaryota; kingdom Metazoa; phylum Chordata; class Aves; order Falconiformes; family Falconidae; genus Falco; species Falco naumanni. The sequence continues at coordinate 45,365,516 of NC_054061.1, forward strand.
TTTTTGTTTTCTTCAGCTGTCTCCAAAGAAGAACAAGGAGAAATATCCTTCCTGTCTCCACAGTTAACACTCTTCCCTATTGTTCCAAATATCATTTGTGTTCTGCTACCCTACCGCGAGTGTCTCTGTGGTGGGATTGTGATCGTTCCTGTGCTCTTCAGAGAATTCACTGGCTTTCTGCTTTTTAGTATGAACATGAAAGGTTTGCAAGTCTTTATGCTAGCGTCAGTTAGAAATCAAAAGTATATATTGGAAAGTTATGTTTGAACACCCTGAAAATGGTTTGTTGCAAGTCAGTTGTTTGTGAATTCTTACTGGGTTTGATATTTTCAATCACTGAGTGTTCTCCTTGACACCATGGCACCTATCATGCCCAGCCTTCCCAGGGTACAGAGCAGGAGAAAATGGATTATGCCCTCAACAATAAAAGGCGAGTCATTCGACTGGTTCTGCAGTGGGCTGCTTTATACGGAGATTTACTACAAGAAGATGAAGCAGCAATGGCCTTTTTGGAGGTATAAAGGAATTGTTGTATCATTGTACTGAAAAGTACCTACCAGGCAAGATAAGCTGAAAGCCCGTTTCCAGTCTGTAGGATTCTGTTATGAACTATAGAGAAATAGGTCATTTCCAAGTGCAAACTCATAACTATTTTCTTGGGTTTGGCTGCAGACAGCATATGCGCTACAACAGTGCTTGAACCATTGTCAGCCTCTGGACCTCTGAAAATACCTGCCAGAGTTGCAGACCCCTTTTAAAGCACTGCATGGGTAGATTGCTTTATAGCAATGGATGAATTTGCCTTTTTTTAGTGTTTTCTTGTGGATAGTTCAGAGGCTCTACAGCTTGAACTGGGGGGGCTCTTTATGCCTGCCTGAGGTGTGCCAGGAAGAAGCTGGAAGGTTCTCTCTACAAAACAAAAAAACCTTTCCAATTGAGTGAAAGCTGTACTACAGCTTTTATAACTTAAGACCTTTGTCTTCAGAACCCTTCTGATCCCTTAAAATCATAATAATTTAATTCTGCAAACATTGGTTGTAAAGTCTTTGTGGTAGATGCCGTATCCTTGCGTCTCTGAGATAAAATGCACTGCCAATGTCATGTTAAGTAGTCTTGATTGCCATTATTACTATATATTTTGTTTATGGAACACAGTCCTATATGTTACTGGCTGAATGGAAGTTCTCACCCCAAGGAGCTTAAAACTGAATCTAAGATAAGTGTTACAGGGAAACAGAGAGGGGCCTTAAGTATGACAGACATACAGCAAGCCCACATGGGAAAGCTTTTCATAATAGACAAGCTTTGGAAACAGACATAGTGTCTTTCATTATTCCAGAAGTTAAAGAACAATTACTAGTTGCAAGGTCATAGATCCTTCTTTGGGACAGTTTTATGCAAGTGTGGCAGGAAGAGGTTTGAATAGGTTTATTGTCATGGATGGGAGTAGCTGAGAGTCAACAACGCAGTAGCACATGAACCACTAAGAACTGCAACAGTGGTGAGTAAAAAAAACCCATCATGCCAGTTTATTTGTGAATTTTATAGTCTTTATCCTTAATAATCTCACAATGCAGTTTTTGCACAAACAGTCAATGGTTACACAGTGAGCTAAGGAGCCTCATCAGACTTCCCTTCTGCCTGTGTAACACGCGCTTTAAATCAGCTGGAGATAAACATGTAGAAGTAATAGAGCGTTGGGCCCAGCATGTGTTCCTCTATGCAGATTATCATTCTTTATAATCATTAAGCTATCAGATGTCATCTCATAATCCTCTATCCTGAGTACTGCTCATTTACCCCTACGGTTATTTAAAGACTATTCTGTATCATTTACAGGAATTTTATGTATCTGTATCAGATGATACCAGAATGATTGCAGCACTAAAGGAGCAACTTCCAGAGCTAGAGAAAACTGTAAAGCAAGTGTAAGCACAGTTTTTGCTTCTTTCCTCCCCCTGCCCTTTTTCTCTGTAAATAGATGAAGAAAACTTATTGCATATATCTATTAAAAATCAATTCTATGAATACAACTCAGTCATAGAAGACTGAATGTTTGCATGCAAGCTTGTTTTTATGAATGTCTGTGGCCCTCTTTTCACATCATTCTTGCAAACACCAAACTCTCATTAAAATGTTGACAGAAGGAATAAGAAATTATGTACACAATGTGAAACTAAACTGGATGCTTATTTCATGCTTACATGGACTTTGTATAGTATTTTCCCTTCCTTGATCACAGATAAGTATGGTGTCATCTTGTCTTTTCATATATGCAAACATGAATATGTTGCTACTGTAGTTTGACAGGTGGTCCATGTTCTATAGGTGGTTTTGTACACAAAATCTTCCAGCTAATATTTAATTCTATATTCTATGCTTTACCTTTTTATAGTTCTGAAGAACCTAAAGCACCACAAAAGAAGGTAAGATAATTTATTTGTCCATTTTCTAAAGTAAAAGCTTTAGCACAGCAAATCCATAAGCATCTTCTCTTTAGTAATCATGGATATATTAAAACAACACGTTGAGAAATAGCTTTTAACATTAGGTATCAAATTCTGCACTGCTACTCTTTTTTGTGCCATTAGTAAGAGATCTAGTTTAGTTCATGCCTACCCCATAATGTTTCTTTTTGCATTAATGTCAGTCCTGATGATTCATTTTCAGCACAAAGTTCTTCTTCAGCTGTTCAACACAAGTGATGACAGAGCACAGAAACGCCAGCCTATCAGGGGCAGCGACGAAGGTGAGTTCCTTCTCTGCAAAATTTTCTTGAGCCACTGAGATTTGCACTAAATTAGTCTCTCTCTTAAAAAAAGTGGTCCAAACCTAAACAAAAGTACCTATTTAGAGTTTTGAAGCCTGGCCTGAAGCAAACTGTTTGCTTTTGCTCGCCCAATATTCTCCATCATTGATTTGAAGTGCTATCAAACACTGTGCTTCCTCAGAGGAAGATGTAAAAACCTTTAAAATAGGGAATGAAGAAAACGGATAAGAACCAGTATAGACAGTGTACTTCAGGTAACGGCAGTGCAATAAATAGTGAGTGCTGAAGGTCATGTTTGAGCCTCTGTCTGCCCTGCATGGTCAGAGCTAACATGTACAGCTGTTCCTTTGAGAGATAGGAGTGGAGCAGATAATCATGCCATGGATCTCTGCCCTGTGGCACACAGCCTACAAACCAAAATCTGCTGGTTTGCCCTATTGCTATTGTTTGATTCTCTAAAGAGATTAAGGTAAAATTTACAGCAGTATCAGAATATAATTTTCAGTTGTACTGGCTTTTCATATTGTCTTTTACTTCAGGCAGGTTAAAGCACTGCTGTGTGAACAAAATCCTGAGCTCTGCTGATGAGGTCTGTTCATTGTAAACAAAGATACATGCCCCTTAAAACTCATAAACCTGAGGATTTCTTTGCAACTGCTAGGGCCAGTCCCCATGCTTGTTTTGGTGCATCTTCATCACAGAAAATAGCTTCTGCTTCAAGGTATTTGATATTAAAGGATAGCTCTTGCTAGTGAACAGAAGTAAAAATAAGGGAACAAAATGCAAGGTCATATAGCTGAGAAAGCTGGTGGCATAAATCAAGCCAACAGAAGAGCCATTTCAAAGGCTGGAAGCAACTGCATATGAACAGCAGCCATCCTGGCAGGCATGCAGCTTCTGTTGTCCGTATCGGTTTTTCTTCTAGGTCTACAAAGAGCAAAACAGTTCTGCTGCCAGGGAAGTACTACTTCTTGTGTCTGTGTGGACAAGCAATAACTGCCCCTTTCATATGGCTGCACCGTTCTCATTCGTAGGGCAGGCAGCCCACTGAACGCTGAAAATCCAATGGACAGTTATAACCCCAGGAACTGCTTGGCTTGGCAGCTGCACTGAAGGAGTATTTTGCTAACTTTTTATGTCTTACATTCATGTCACTTTGGGCTGCTTTGCTTTTTGCAGACTAATATACTATCCTATTGATTTCTAGGCAGCCAGGGGCCTGGGATCATGTATTATTCTTGTGAGCCCATCTGTACTGTACACCCAAGTGCATTCTTATTCTTAGGGTATTTTTCTTCATTATCTACAACATTCTTGATCTAGCAATTACATATTTGCTTGTAAAAAACAGGTTGCAACATGGTTTGATTTAAGTTCTGATTGTAACCAAAACTATTTTCAAATACATTTTGTAAATATGAAAATTATTTTCCTGTAATTAAGTGAGTTTGCAGCCAGTTTTCCTGACTCTTGAAAAGAAGTGTTGATTTAAGATATTATAATGTCTGGAACATAACACAGTGCCAGATTAAATTGGCAGCCATAAATAATTTAGCAATACTGAAACACTAGTACTTCGTCGTTCACTAAAAGCTCTGGGAAACCAGAGATTTTTATACTAGAAATTGTAGAACATCTGAGGCATGGGGAGCTATCAAAACTGTAGTGATTTATTGTTCCTTTGTTTAATTTGTGAGGAGTGGTTACTGATGTAAAGTTGCATCTCTGGTTGTTACATGTGGCATGCACAGCGCAATCTTTTTTCTTTAGTTCTGTTTAAGGTGTACTGCATAGACCAAACCTATACCACTATCCGGGTACCAGTGTCTTCCTCTGTGAAGGAAGTGATCAGTGCAGTAGCAGATAAGCTGGGTTCTGGAGAAGGCCTCATCATAGTCAAGATGAGTTCAGGAGGAGGTACTGTACTTGCATCATCTTATACGCTTCCTGCTTATGGTGGAGGAGAATGTTGGGAGGGATTGCAAGACTATTTCATTGAAGGCTTTTATATCCATGTGCATGTTTGGCTGGTACACAGGTTCTGTCTTAGAGGCAAGTCCTTTCCCTACTGCAGGCACAGAATGGAGCTCACATGGGAGGCAGGGAAAATGGAGAAGCTTGTGTATCTGCGTGTTACAGACTAGAGATACGCCAAGTTTCCTTCACTGTAACACTTGTAAGAGTTTATTAACAACAGAAATAGGAGGTAAGCATGGATAATGTCAGGCTAGATATAAGAATCAGCAACAGCAGAAAACACAGCAGTGCAGACATTCCAGTAGTGGTCACTACCATTCTGGCCACTCTGTCCATGCAAACCACTACTGCGCAACTTAGTGCCAAGCCCACTGACCTAGAGTTTGCAAAGGGTCAGGAGTCAGCTCCCCACTATGGGCTGTGGAAACTGGAGAGTAACTGCAAGGTTAATTCTGCTGGAGAAGTGGTGTTGCTGAAGTGCTCTGGTTGAGTATGACTGTGTGGACACACACAGAGCTAATGAAAGCTGTGTTGGAAGGCATTTTTGCAAACAATGATGCCTGCCAAAAACAGCTCACTTCCTAAGAACTGACACCAGGCAGCTCTACTTTTTGCAATTGCAGCAATTTTTTATTGTCAGATTTGCTGACAGCCATCGCATGCTGGAAGAGACTGTTTTCTAAGTTACTTCATTATCTTTTCTTTACCTGTGATGCGATCCTCTTTTAGCACTGCTGTAATGAGATTTGCATACAGCTGCATTTCATCACCACCTCATGCAGTTACTGTCTTCCAAGCCAATTTCTATTAAGAACAGCTCTCCAGATGCTTACAGCTCAGAGAAGAATGGATGGAGTCCCTAATTATGGCTGAATTTTTGCAGGTAGTTTCTAGATACGGCAGCACAGGCTTCGTGACCTGTCTGTACAGTTTGGGGCTGGAATTCTAGTTCTCTGTGCCAGTTCTATAGAAGACTGGTTTGGGCTGAGCTTCTTGTCACATTTCTTCAATAAAGAGGACCTTGCTGTCATCTATTTTGTATCCTGCACATTGGTTTACTGTGAAAAAATTGTTCTCAGAATGGTGATCTGTGCAGCTGTTGGATCAGTCCTGTTGTAAATCCTACATATATATAATAAACAATCTTTTGTTTCATGTTTACAGAAAAGGTTGTGCTCAAACCTCATGATGTTTCAGTGTTTACAACTCTCAGTGTTAATGGACGGCTGTTCGCCTGCCCACGTGATCAGTTCGATTCTTTGGTATGTATGTATGCAGTTCTCAGGAAGTTCAGTTCTTCAGTTTATTTGAACACTTGGCCCTTTCTGCATTATCAATGCTTTAGGTAAGAACTAGTGGTAACATTCACAACAAAGGGCTTGTCACAGTGCCATGGGATAAGCCCTGAAATGAAAACAAGGTAATGTTATAATTTCCTAAATTAGAGCAGAAATCCATCTGATCCACGTGCCAGCACTTGATCCCAGAATTCTCTGTGTCACACTGAGCTTTTAGGAAGAGCTGAATATTGTCACTAAGACACACAGTAATTCCTGATTACAGAATTATCTCCTCAAGGCCACAGGGATATATTCTTGAAGATAGAGGTTACCGATTAAAGCATTCTGGAGAGTTGATTCCAACAGTAAATTCCTTAAAATCTTGTAATTTCTCATCCTCACAAAATACTGTGTCAAAATTCCAGCTGCTTCTAAGCAGAATCACAGAAAATATTCCTGGTGGAAAGCCTGTTTTTCCTTAGGTAGAATTGATCATAAGTACTTACAGTTTATACAGTAATTCTAACAATCCCCATGGGGTCTGCTTTTATAGAGTTTGATTTGACTGTACTTTTTGTTCCTTTTATTTCATTAAAAACAAATGTCATTGCCAAGTCATGTCAGCATGAACTCTATTACTCCTAGCCTTGTTTCAGCCTCCTGTATGCTTTTAACAAGCCACTTAGTATGTATGCCTGATTTCTTTTATAGATATGGTAAAATCTATGCTTTGCTGCTGCTTTCAATTTAGTAACCAGGGAATGCATATCCAGCATACTGTAGTTCCACGCAGAGACACCTCTTGTTCAGTTTATTAAATTCTGGTGTTCCCTTAAGGTTAATTAATCCTGCCAAGTAGATACCTTCATGGGGCATGCTACTTTAAAGCAGGGGTGTTGCATCAGTACAACTATGATGGGTACTTTTATACGGCTCTGAATTGTCTGTGTAGACCTAGGTTTGGCAGCAAATTGTCCTGACTTTCCTTGCCTTTTCCCCTGTGCTATTTGCTGTGGAGCAAGTACTCAAAATGCTACAGAGAGCTCTAAGACGTGGCTGCAATGTGCTAGTTTTCATCAACTGGACTGGATTTGGTAGGAATTAGGGAGGAACACTCAGCACCCTGAAAAAGGTTCTCAGCACTGTGTAACAGAATACATCCCCTTATCTGCTGCAACTTTTCAAGGAGGTATAAACAAATTGAATAATGTTACAGCTTTACCTGCCTCACAGTTTAATCCTTTCATGTTCCAATTTCTGGCTGCTGCCTCTGCATGTACATTTATTCACATTACACTTGGCAATTCCCATGTGAAAATTGTTCTAGGTTAGATGAATTTTCAAATATGCAATGAGTTTACCTTTAAGTGTTTCTTTCCTAGCCTTGGAAAATATGTGTTTGTTATGGTAACAGCTATGTTGTGTTTGTCTCCAAATAGGGGAAAATACCCCTTTTTCAGAATGTGGGTGGTTCTACAGATTTCCACAAATTAGGATTTTCTACACAAAACTGCTGTAATTTTAATTCATACTCTGTCTTAAACTAAAGAAATTTTGTGTTTGTGCAAATCCCAATTTAAAGCAATCTGCAGCTGTAATAAAATTGATGGCTGTCCTGATTTTTTTTCAATAGTACTTTTCTTATATATACTATTTTTTGAAATTTTAGATGGAGCTTTTAAGGAAATAATACCTGTGGTTTAGTTTAATAATTTTAAATCCATTTGTATTGTGATGATATTTGAAAGGCAAGTTTTCCCTAGAGTACAAAACAAGAACTCATACAGAAATAAGGTTCCTACATACTGTGTGTTACTGAGAAAGTAATTTGATGTATTAATCCAGTCAGTACTTTTTCTAAGGATAATATAATATTTTTATATAAAAGGGAATCCATTTAGTAAGGTAATTTTTAATATTGCATTATGCAAATATGGTCTGTTAATCTTGCAGAGTCGGTTGAGTTTGTACTCAGGAAGGATCCTGTTGACAGTTCAGTGTTCTGTAACTATCTAACAAAGACCCGATGAGAGATTGGGAAACTTGGAAGGGAACTCTGCTGCCCTCTCCTGGAAACAAAACAATGAAAACTCGGGTTCACAGGAAGCTTTACTGATGTAACGTATTTGAATTTGCAGGAGGGCTGGTTGACAGTATTTTAGCAGCACTGGTTCAAACACTTTCACCCTAATATACACAACAGAGTACTTCAAATCTGACTTGATCTCAAGTCATGTTTTAAATCTCACCTTAGTATAAGATTCACTTGTGTGCAAAACGGTGTATCACATCTCATTCATTGGGTGGTATGGAAGCGTCTTTCAAAAATGTTTTATGCCTGAATGATTTAAAGGATCCTTTATCATAACATTGTGTGCTTATAATTTTAATTAGCATAGCCAGGAGTTTTGCAGTCACAAACAGTGGATCCCTGTAGCGTCAAAGGGAAAGTATGAGGCTTATTTTATAAACGATCAGAAGATCTTGCAATCACTGCAGATTTCTGAAGTATGGCAGATGTAATAATTCTCATTATTAGAATCACTAACTTGCAAAAGTATTTGGCTTGCGCTTTGTGGTCTAGTTATTTGTATATGTGAAAAAGGAAACCGATAACAAAAGCTTTGTTGAAAGACCTATGCTCCTAAACAAACATACGTGCTTCACTTAGCACAACATGTATTGAAGTATTTATTTCTGGCTTCAAATTTTAGAACAATGCTAAAAATAACACGCTGAGAACAGTCTGTTTTATTTCCTTACATTGCCTCTGAAGAGCTTTCAGAATTTTCCTGACTATCCTGTGCATAGTGGATACTGATTTTGCACAGGGCTTCTCATTTCCTAAGCCCAGCCTGTGGTTATAAGCAAATTTCAATTTTACTTTAGAAACATCCTTAGGAAAGTGGTCACTGGAAAAAAAAGTCAGAAGCATTATGGAAGAAAAGCACCAGTCACGCAATTTAGTATTTCTAAAACATTTTTATACCATTCTTCCATTTGTAGGCACCGTTACCAGAACAAGAAGGACCATCTACTGGTACAGTAGGAACGTTTGAACTCATGAGTTCAAAAGACTTAGCACATCAGATGACAATTTATGACTGGGAGCTCTTCAACTGTGTGCATGAGGTATGAGGATCTATCTATTCATCAGATCAGAATCTGTTAGAAAATGTTTAGTTGTTCATTGTAAGTTTGTTTGTTATTTGCAAAACTTTCTCTAAGCTTGAATTTCAAAAATACTGTAATAAAGTCACGTACAAGTTCTGAAGGTATAAGGTATTCTTAATTCTATAGGTAAATTGCAAAAATAAAGTTAAGCTTTTCCTGGGCACATGCTGCTTATTCAATTGCTTTTATGTGTTTTAAGGTATTAAGCTATTTATACATATTCTGTAGTTAGACTTTTAGCATGCCTCAGCTATTGTCTGCTGGGTTTGTACCCTGAACCCTTGTCATCTGTACAGCAATAAATGTAAACTGCAGAGGAAGTTTCAGGCTAGATACTCACCTGCTCATTCTTAGCCTCTTTCCTCTGTCCAAAAGATTTCTTAAAAAAGTCCCAAACTATTTTCTTTTTCCTAGCTGGAATTGATCTATCACACTTTTGGAAGGCATAATTTTAAAAAGACCACAGCAAACCTGGACTTGTTTTTAAGAAGATTTAACGAAATTCAGTTCTGGGTGGTCACTGAGATTTGTCTTTGCTCTCAACTCAGCAAGCGTGTTCAGCTGTTAAAGAAGTACATCAAGATAGCAGCCCAGTAAGTATACAATCATCTGTCAGCTGGAATGAGGTTCGGTATAGTCAATTTGTTGTTATTTTTCTTTTTTCAAGCAGCCATGCACAGTAGAGGTTAAAACCTCTATTTGATAATTCTGTCCATTTCCGTATAGGGCTGTATATAACCTTGTTAATAGATACTCTTCTTTCCTGTCCTGCTCTCCATTGCTCCTTGATCTGTGATCTCTTAGGGCCATGTTTTCACATCAAATTTGTGAGTAAATATATTTCGGTTCGTTAGGACAATCCTTCATTTACCCTTACATGCATTAGCAAATATTAATACATGTGAATTGGTAAGTAGTAACAGAACTGAGCCTTAATTTTCTTGAGAACAGAATAGTTTCTGGTGCAGTTCAGGAAAACCATTCTCAGAATTTCCCTGAGTGGGAAAAAACAAGAGGGGAGAGCAAAGAGGTGTAGGTATGGAGATGATGAGACACGTTGCCCTCAGCCCACTTGGGATGTTTTTCTAATACTTTTGTTTAAAAATGCAACAGGATGTTTTGTTACCAAGTGCTGGGTCTGAGGTTGGATAGGAGGCAATTCTTGCTGTCTTCTGTTCTCTTACTGGTATTAAAACTGAAACTCTTTGGAGCCTTCGTGCCAGAGGTGCCGTGACTCCTTGTCCCTGAAGTCGAGGCAAGGGTGTGCCTGGCTGAGGAGGGAGCAGGGGCAGGGCCCTGCCCGGCGTAGCTGGGGGTTTTATGGCTGTTGCCCTGCTCCTTCCTTCCTCCCTGCCCGGGCCGCTGTCGGGGCGGCACGGCGGCGGCTGGCGGTGCCGCCTGAGCAAACCGCGGGCGCTGCCGCTCCGAGCGGCCTGTCACTCCGGGCACCGTTACTGGGGTCCTTCAGGCAGTCTCGCTGAACAAAGAAGTTATTACTTGCAGATAAACCACGAGGTTTAACAACTTCTTATCGTTAAAGGCAGCAGTGTGAAGGCAGCCTGCCACAGGGCCGGGATGGCGCCCTCCTGCCAGCGAGCAGGGCAGGCCCACGGCTGGCAGGGCCGCCCCCGGGCTGCCTGGGGCCGGCGGCTGCGCCCGGCGGGAGGCTCCCAAACCCCAGCGGTGGGCATGCCGTCGGGAGCGGGCTGCTGTTCAGAACGGGGCAGAATTTCCCTCTTTAGTTCCTAAAAACACGCATTCGGCCTATGGGGCACGCCGTTCGGCGGAGGGCCGGCGAAGGCAGCCGCCGGCCGGGCGGGCCGTGTCCAGCAGGGGGCGCTAGCGCCCGCGCACCGGCGCCGCCGCGTCTTCCCCGGAGCCAGAGGCGTGAGACGGGGAAATCTTGGAATGCGGTAAATTAAGATACAGCAGCAATTTCCATAAACGCTTGAAACCAAGTCTCCTAAAAATTACAGTTCAATATCTCCTTAACAAGCCGCCCTAGCCCGTGGGTTCCTCAGTGTCATGGGTCTAACTCTATGCTATTTACAACAGCTTGACAACCTCCTGTTTACTTCCATGTTTCTGGTATCGCTGCAATGCTAAAAATAAACAGCTAAAAGCGGTCTGCGCCGCTGAGCCCTCTTTGTCTGCTAAAAGCAGAGAAAGGCGAAGCACAAGATTTTCCTGTGTGCAAAGTAAGCGAGCGGGTTTAATTGCGGCGGCTGGAAGGGCCAGGGAAGTTGTGCCAGGCGGCTGCCCTCTGCGCAGCGTTGCCATGGCAGCAGGTGCCACAGCCTGCCTACAACAAACACGGCGTGCACCCAAGGCAGGCAGGAGAGAAAGCCAAGGGACTGCATCAAAGATGAGGGCCCAGGCCTTGCAGCAGTATCTTTGAGGAAGTTTTGCTTGTGAAGATCCTTGAGACGTAATGAGAACTTTACCCTACCTAGAAGTACTAGACTCATTAGAAAAGTGTTTGGGGAGAACAGCTCAGTGCTGTGCCATTAATCTTAGGCATGACTGGTGGTAACGAGATGCCTTGCACATACCAATTTTCAAAGACGACTGTTAGTGAGCACCCTTTTCTGTGACTCGGGGCTTAGGCGGCATTGCAGAAGGCACATCATTTTGAGTCTGCCACCCACACACCCTGTGATACGTGCTCCCTGTCTGTGCCAGTAAGCACGAGGCTGAGTGCTGGCTCACACAGGGCCAAGTGCTGGCTCCAAGTGCTGTGCACACGTGCTTTCTGCTCCAGGAGCTGGTTTTGCCTTTGCATCTACTGGGAAAGGATGCAGAGGTTACTAGGTTCATCTCTATTCTCCAGCTATTGTAGGAATAAACTTTCAACCAAAAGGCAGAAGTTAACTATGTTTCCTACAGTGGGTTCTTCCCTTACTAATTGTATGAGAAAGGCCTTCTAGGATGTACTTGTGCATACTCTTATGGGTATCCACAAACCCAGTTTGTGTGCATTTCCTCTTCGCAGATAAACCCACAGGCTATTTAGAAGCCTTCTTGTGTATCACTATACTCAAGACATTTTCATTCTGTATTTGAAAATCATTCTTTCCATACACACGCATATATTCTAAGCTCAGGAAGCCTGTAAGAAATTTTTGAAGGGTGTGTGTTTACAGAGAAAATGCCAAGATGAATATGCTCGTCTAAGTACTGAGAGATTTTAACCATGTGTGTGTTTGTCTTGGAGACAAGGTGTGTACATATGTCTCAGTTCACAATTCATACTAACAGAAAGATTTTTCCAATACAGTCTGTTTTGCGAGGCAGAGGGTCCTCTGCTCTGAGCAGACTGTGGTGCTTTGGAGGATCCACTTTCAGACATTTTACAGACAGTATATATGCAGCACTGTCCCTAGAGAACCACCTTACAGTGGTCTGGAACTGAGCTATATAGTGTAGAGCCCGTAGAATTTACAGAAAATTTGGTGTAGAATGTCATACATCTAGATGGATTTTTATTTTTAACTTTGTTAAATTACGTTGCTTAACAGGGTGTTTGGCAAAACTTTTCCTTTTTAAAATGAAAGATACATGGAAATTACATATTGCAGATACATTTGCAGCTGCTTACTATGTTTGAGCACTGCTGTTGTGTGGTACTAATTATTCTTACCATGCCACCGTTTATTCTCAATGTCACAGGCTGTGGACAGATATCCCTTTCTGGATTTAGTTGTACCTAGGGAAGAGGTTATCACTGACAGCCTATCCCGGCTGCTTTTCATCCTTATCCCCTCTCACATCCACTAATGAGGCGCTCCTTGACCTGCTCTAGTCAGAATAAGTTGGCATAGCTTCACCATTTCAGCTCATCGTTGCTAACCTTGCTCACTGTCCCTAAACTGATGTGGGAGAATTTTGTATGAGCAGCTCCGCCAGAAGATCTGAGGGGGCAGCAGTCTCCAACAGACAGACCATCAGATAGGAGAGATCGTTTTTTCACATGCTCAGTGTTCACACAGTGCAGACACAAGTGAGGCCCAGATCTAAAGGACTCACCCACTCAATACAGCGAGTCTGGTGAAATGGAGGGACAGAGAGAACAGAATAACAACAGGGTGATGGGGCAATTATGGGGTCGGACAGTAGGATGTGATGACTGTACTAATTTCATCTGGAGCTGAGGATACCTCAGAGAAGCCAAGAGCTTCAACAACAGATAAAAAAAAAAATCTATCCAAGAATCGTAGCTTGAATCTTGCAGAAGTTTTCTTGATAAACAGTAAAAGAAGCAGCAACTGAGGTGCTGAAATCTAATTTTGGCAAATCAGCTGTGAAAAACAGCAAATGATTTGCAGGAAGCTAGTGTGACACAGATTTATGAGATATAGGCTTTATTCTTTCTCTTTTCTTCCCATCGAGTCAACCAGCCACCTGATGCGGTCCCGGTTGAGCAGTTGTGTGGGCTGTTCCTGCCCGATTGTGTCTACTCCTGCATATGGTGTATTGGATCTTCCATAATAATCACTTACACGTTCCAGTTTTTCCTGATTGATGACATAAGTTCTCCTTTGCGTTAGGGATGAAGTGTGACCTACAGCTCCTAGTGCCCAGGACCTCCTTAATGATGCTGGTAACAAATGGCAGTTCTTTGTTTGAAACATCCTAGAGAGTTCCAGAATCTACACATACTAGTTAGAAATCATATATAGCATTGACACACAGGCATCTCTAGACAGCCGGTCGTCTCCCTTTAAAGGGACTCTGTGCACCTGTAAATTGCAATGAAGACCATCTAGGGACAGCTTCCAGCATTCAGTAGCTGTTCAGAAGCTGTCGGTGAGTTCTGCAGCAAATGAGGTTGTAAAACAGTGGCTTCCCATTTCTGGTATTCCCTTGGACTGAACAGAGCCCCGTTTCAGGACTGTGTTTCTGGCCGGGGAGGAGCTTCAAAGACTCCTTTAATGTCCTTAATGTCCTTGCAGGATCTGGCATCCAGTGGAGTGGAGGCAGGAGGTCATTTTAGGAGGGGAAAGGAGCCTCCAGAGTGTGGTGAATTACTGACACATCGGTGAGGTGGTGTGCCGCAGACATGCTGGCTGGGGCTGCCCAAATTGTTCCATCTGTGCTAGATGCCTGAGTTCAGCTCTCTTAGGGTTGTCATGTGTACTTCTGCCCTGACTGATGCATACAACTTAAAACCTGGCCCTTTTTGTTTCAGCTGTAAAGAATACAAAAATCTGAACTCCTTTTTCGCTATTATTATGGGACTGAGTAATGTTGCTGTGAGCCGTCTCTCGTTAACATGGGAGGTAAGTCTTAGCTAAAATCCACTTCCAAGAAGTTTGGCTGGGATTTGTGCTTTTAGTTAGCAAAAACATAACTGGGGCCTTTGTTATTGATAAAATTAGATCTACTAATTCAGCTCCTGAGCAGCTTTAGCCAAGGCTGACAATTTTTATTAGTAAGGCAGTATGCCCATAGATGTGTTGAATACTCACCAGCAGTTACCAGGAGTAACTTCTACTTCAACTTCAGCTTCTAGTGGTGAGCTAAACACCCAACAGGATGAGCAAGTTAGGCAGTTAACCTCTTAGATTAGCCCATCCTCTGTTTGGCTTTACCGACCATTTGGTGAGATCACTCCATAGATACTTCTCCAAAATATTTTCTCTGTTAATACACACTATTTTCTGATCTCTGTGTGGACTCTGTTGCCCTATTAAAATGGGGGTTTGTCCTAGCCAGTTCTGGTTTTCTCTCTGACATGCATTACCCTGCTTTCTGTCAGTTTGGCCTTCATTCTCAGAGCTTCCACCTTTTTTCTTTGGCTTTGCTCTTTTGTATGTGAGTATATAAAATGGGTGTGATGTCCAGCAGGGTGAGGTAGTAAGTGCATGTAACCACTAAGAACACACTGGTTGTCAAAAGCAGTGCAGATTCGAATATGCATGTATTTTTTTCATTAGAAATTCAGAATAGTTAGCACGACTGAGGTCATTGATGCAAGTGAGACCAAAATTTGAACAACTCTAAAAAAGTGCTCTGAAATAGGAGATCAGACTAACAGCTGAGAAGACACCAGCCCAGTTTTCTAAAGTACACCTTGCAACTGACAAATGCGATCAGTGCTGAAGGCAAAGTTTGCAGATCGGTTTCTCAAAATAATGACCCTTTGTTTGTGGCTACTGAGAGGAATAGTTGGGAGAGCTGAGACAGTACAAGAGTAGCATGACAAGAGAAGAGGGAATTGAACTTAAATACTATATACAGCAGTCTGAAGTGGGCACAGGGTCTGAGCTGGAGGGGCACAAATCATGAGTTCAGGGAAATGTTATCACACTCTGGTTCTGTAGGGCAGTCAGTTTATCAAGAGAATCTCTGCAGCTTGGTTTTTAGCCAGATGTATATACAGAATATAACTAAAACCAAACACATCAAGACCTGAATTTTTTGCTATATTATCATGCATTTACATTAGTTGCATGCACAAATTAGATATTTGCAGGTGCAAATGTCCAATTATACCACTTATTTCACAAATACCTAATCTGTATGCATATGCAAACTAGGCACACAGTTGTTGACACACATCATTAAAAATTAGGCCCTTGCTGTGGCACAGTGTAAATAGCTTGCTAGGGTACACACTCCAAATGTAGAAAGTATTGCAAAAAATAATTTCTGCACTATAAAGTCTCTATTAATTTTTAATGTTACCTGCTGCCAGTAATAGTCCGATTTAATCAGCAAATATAGAGAAATTTCTTACTAAAACGAGAAAGCTGACATATTCTGAGTATGCATGAAACATTACTGTGATCTCTCAAACTAATTTATAACATATCCTATAGCCTTTATAGTAAAATTATTTAATATGTATAACATAACATGAGGGGGAAAGAAAATAATTAGTAAAGCCTATCTCGTTGCGATCACTGCATGATCAACTGACCATATTTGTGTAGGCATTTTGGACTGAAAAACTATTCATTAATTTATACCCCAGAAAGCAGTAGAGGCCCTTGGCTGCTGGGCAGGTCAAGAATTTGAGTGATAGTTGGTGAAACATCAGTTGGTGAACAAAAAAACCTCCTGGAAATGCCCAGGCATGGATTTGAATGTTGCAAGGGCAGTTCATCATTGGTATGAATAATTAAGCTGAGCTACCCCTATGCAAGCCGTGTGTAAATTATATTTTCAGATAGCCTATAAACAGGAATGTCCTGAAACCATCGGCTTCAGCTTCTGCTTACTTTCTGAATTCAGTGATTGCAACGTAAGCCAAACAAAAACCTGAATCTAAACATCCCAAAGGAGTAAATTCAAGTTGGGGTTTAAATCAGGATCCAGGTTTCATGGCTGGTCCCGTCTCTATTTATAATCTGGTTGCTAGGAAACATGTTGTATTTTAGATTAGCACATTGTTAGAAATATCTGGCAAAAAGAGCACTTTCCTGACTTAGGGCGTTGTAGAAGGAACTAGCATTTACAGTAAAATTATCACACAAATTGGATTTAATTAAGGTTTGCTATTTTTGTTTTTATTAACAGAAACTTCCAAGCAAGTTCAAGAAGATCTATGCAGAGTTTGAAAGCTTAATGGTGAATAGCAATAGATCCCTTATTCTATGCACAATCTGAGCTAATTCAGTTTCTGAGTAACTGATTTGAATTCCTTGATTCAGAACATTTTATATGTCCTTGTTTGACTTTAAGAAGTTTATGATCCCATTTTAGAGCTGCTAAAACAAGTATGTATGACTAATAAATTATACTCTTAGGAACCTACTCTGAGAGAACTTATGTACCACTCAAAGTTAATCTGGGAACTCAGAAAAGCTTTATCACATGTTTTCCGATAGTACATATGGGAAATTATATTTTCCAACCTGGATTTTTCCAGGCAATACATTTTAGTGTTATGGCATATGCAAAACTGGATCTGCAGCTGCAAGGCGGGAGGAAAAATATGTGGTTCCTTTTATGAACAATTTGTTTGTAATCATATCTTACCTTGCTATTTGGCATGAAAAATGTTTGTGTTTAGCAGCTGCATTCTCATCATGTAAGCTGTATGGGAGAATGGTAGAAGGTGTCTTAGTTTGCAGATGTACTTTTAAAGCCATGGGAGAAAATAATTATTTTAAGAAATGCCATGACATCTAAATAAATGCATACAGTGTCTCAACACATATAATAATACATATTAGTAATTACTTTATTTCTCTTTTTTTCTTAAGGATCCATCAAGAAACCATAGGGCCTACAGACTAACTGTAGCTAAATTGGACCCTCCAATAATTCCTTTCATGCCACTACTTATAAAAGGTAAGCTTGGACATTACCAGAATTATTAACGTGAAAGCTATTTGTCAAATATTTGAAGAACAAGAGCAGCAGAAAGAAAAAGCAAAAATAATTCTCAGCGTGAGGTATGATCTTTTTCCATTATGAAAAGCATGACACAAAGACAAGAAAAACTCCTTTAGTACATCTGAATATTACTAGTCTCAGAAATGCTGCAAATTAAAAACTACATGTTTTACTTTTATAGCTGCTTTGATTTTTATAAGGGATAGACAAAACATTCTGCTGTTTTGTATGGCCATGATTCAGTAATGGGCTTTTATTTCTATACAGACATGACGTTTACTCATGAGGGAAACAAGACATTCACTGACAATCTAGTAAACTTCGAAAAAATGGTATGTATGACATATTTGAAATGAAACTTTTAAAAGACCTCCCTATTCATCTCTTCAAGAGTGAACTTCTCAACAATGACTTCCAGGGCTACAGAAAGTGAAGGCAGGACCAAGAGCTGGCAGAAATAGTCTGCGTTGTGCACAGCACCTGGGACATCTGAATTTCTGGAAAACTTCACAGAGGTGGAGAAGAAACTGCCCACTGAGCCATGCACAGCCAAAATGTTTCCTAGGAGAGGCAGCAGCAGTGACAGGAAGGAGAGCTGTTAGAGACAATTTTTAACAGCCAGTTTGGGACCAAGCTGTGATTTTAACTGCTGTTCCTTCAAACAGGACTGAACTGCCTCAGGCTGGGATAGCTCTGCATTGCTCCTCAGAGATTGAAAGGAGCTTTAACACAGAACGTGCACAACATCTTATTTTCTTCTTTCCTTTAACAAGTGACAGGAGACTTCTGTGACTTGATTGCTTTCATACTGGAAAGGGGGATCAATGATAGAAGGCTATCTGATTTATTTTAAATCCTGCATCTAGGCTCTCATCATTTCAAACACTGTTGTCAAAAACTGCAGGTAGCCAACTTCCCATGGCAGAAATCTCAACTGAAACTGAAGCTTCTCAGCAGTGAGAAGCCATTTTCTTGGTTGCTAAAGCCATGTTCTTAATGTGGTTAATGACACCTGCATTTGAGAACCAGTGTTAGCCAAGCCTAGCTATGAGCAGCTGCACTGCAACGTCAAACCCGAGTTACTGTTCCAGCAGTAAAGCTCCATTCAGCAGCCATACTAGAGGATATCTACTCTGGCACCTGTATCTGCTTGTTCTTAGTACCACAGTAACCAGGACCACTCCACGGTTATTTCCACTGCACTGCAGGAGAGCTTGTCTTACCTTCTGAGCATTGATGCCGCAGAGGGGAAAAAAGGAGGACTTTCAACTCTTTAGAAAATTTCACACAAAAGTGGTCATCACTCTGAGTGAATTCTTCTGTCAGATTTTAGTCTGTAGCTCCGGGACAGCCTCTGTCCTAGGGTGAAAATACCTCTCTACTAAGCTGAGACTTTTTTGTGGCTAAGTGGTAGTGCTAATACCTGAGTAAGGGCCTGACCTCACTTTGCAATAATGACATTCTGTAGTTGCATACACAGACTGTGTTGCCATCTTGTTTCAAAGGCCTTGAGCCTTCTACCTGCAGAAAAGGACTTTTTTCCTAGACTGCCTGTTCTAATTAGATAGATAAATATATTTATTTTAGTGTAGGTATTAGTAAATTAGATATTAGTAAGTATTGTGGTGAACACAAAGGGATCTGGGTCTTGGCTGCAGCACGTTCAAACTAGAAGGGATGGCAGCTGCCCTGCTATAGCCATGGCTATGTGGCTCACTCCAGGTTCTCCACCTCTCCTGGCCTACTTGCACCTCCTGAGCCAGAAGGGCCGGTACAGCCACAGGCCTCAGAGCTGTTTGCCTCAGGCTCTTCTTTATGCCTGATTATGTGTCAAAGCCATTATAGGAACTGGGAGCTTTCCTGTGAGTGTTTGCCCATAGACAGAAGTTCGAGCCAGGCTTGTCATTTAGAAATGGTTCTGCACCACTGTATACCACACTTTGGCACTCCCAAGGCCAAGACTGAATTTTATAGCAGCTTAAACTGAATTATATCTAGGCTGCTGCATGTCTGCCCTTTTCACTTTAGTCTGTGTATTGCTTTTATCTTCAGAAGTATGCTATCTCCAGAACAGGGATATACTAGTAACACCCAAAAGTTTTAAATAAAATTTTATACTGCACCACCCATTTTGATCATTAATCTGAGCTTTGACCATTTCTTTTAGGAGGGGAAAGTGAAGATCAGTAACTTATTTCTGATGCTGAATTTTTTTTTGAAGAATCAATGTAATGTGTCATGTTCTTCCACACAACAGAAAGGGAAACATTATCCTTTCTCAGTACTCTAAACCTTTCTTCAGTTGGTGCTCTACCTAAAAACTTCCTCTGCTTTTTTTCCAGGCCTTACTACAAGTCTATCTTTTGTGGGTTTAATGTTCTTCACTAGCTATTCTGCGTGCTTCTATAGTGTTTTTACCACTTCTTTCAACCCGTAGGTCTTCAAAGCAACATGTATTCAGATTCCACCCGCATAATTCATTCAAATCCTAATGTGGACCTGGCAGTTTTAGCTTTTTGCATGTGTCATCGGGTCAAGCAAAGAAGAAAAGCCTACTGTTAAACCTCAGTCGATACTGCCTACTTGCGTTAAGCTTACAACTGTCACATCCACCATAATTGCCAGATATTAACTAGTGAAGACAAGACCACTCAACCACATAACTCTCAGATAAATTCACCTCTCTTTTACCTAAGTATAAACTTGAGGTAAATCTATGACATTATTCTGCCATTTTCAGGAGAAAAGCTGAAACCATAGTTCCTCACAGGAATCATGTTCTGCCACTTCTGGTTTTTCTGTTGTTTCTGCCTGTTTGTTCTGCTGCGTGATGTTCTGTCACAAGCAGATGGAGATACCTCTGTATATTGCTGGGAGCCACTCTTACTGAGCTGTCTAAAACATCTTTGTTCTTTGGAAAATGATTTCCCTTGATCCAGCCTAACTTTGATGCATGCTGAAGTTTATGAATAAAAATATCTGGGTAGTTGCCGCTGGTGGTGCCATTTGCCACCAGAGGTGGTGAGTTCCTCTGACTCTCATGTAAGCACAGTGATGAAACCGAGAACAGCCTCTGGCATCATGTCTGCATTCTCACCACAGAGCTCTGATCCCGATAGCTGATGTGCTGCTGACAACTTTATTCCTGTAACTGGCAGCCAAAAGTAGAGGTTTGATCTGGTGGGATCTCTTCAGCTGAAACAGCTCCTTTTAAATCTTTTATGTTTTCTGATGTTTCTGTTATCATTTATATTAAGCGATGCATCTTAAAACAAGCAGGAGCTGTCAGACAGTGTCTGAGCCAGGAGTTCCCCCAGCGCCAGAAACAGTGAGGCCTGGTTTCCCAAACGTTTGTGTTTCATGGCTGCCTGAGCTCTGCTCAGAGCTTTCCTCGTGGCTGGGGCATGTGTGGTTTCTTCATGGCTGGGGAATTCTGTGTGAATAGGCTTTTGTCATAACATAGGAACTTGCACTAGAGCCTTTTCTCTGAAGGAGACAGGAGACGAGGGCACTTACACAATCTTTCTCTTGTCCACAGCCATCTATTTTCATACAAAATTAGTAGGAGCTTTCTTATGTTTGAAAACAAAATTATCTCAAGAAGAAGGGAAAAACAGACAGATGGTGTTAACCCATATTATCCTAGATTTTTTTAGCAAGTCAAGCTAAAAAGGAGAAGGACTGAATCAATTTTTTCCTGCTGTACTTTCCTATAAATCGGTCTTTTCAGAGTATTGCTGAGCTTTACCCGCTGC